>NW_022589705.1:75272895-75297925 GCF_004348235.1 Phoca vitulina | reverse complement strand
CCCACCCCCCACTCCAGCAGCCCTCAGTTTGTTTCCTGAGATTAAGAATTCCTCATATCAGTGAGGTCATATGATACATGTCTTTCTCTGTTTGACTTATTTCGCTCAGCATAATACCCTCCAGTTCCATCCACGTCGTTGCAAATGGCAAGATCTCATTCCTTTTGATGGCTGCATAATATTCCATTGTATATATATACCACATCTTCTTTATCCATTCATCTGTCGATGGACATCTTGGCTCTTTCCACAGTTTGGCTATTGTGGACATTGCTGCTATAAACATCGGGGTGCACGTAGCCTTTCGGGTCCCTACTTTTGTATCTTTGGGGTAAATACCCAGTAGTGCAATTGCTGGATCATATGGTAGCTCTATTTTCAACTTTTTGAGGAACCTCCATACTGTTTTCCAGAGTGGCTGCACCAGCTTGCATTCCCACCAACAGTATAGGAGAGTTCCCCTTTCTCCGCATCCCCACCAACATCTGTCATTTACTGACTTGTTAATTTTAGCCATTCTGACTGGTGTGAGGTGGTATCTCATTGAGGTTTTGATTTGGATTTCCCTGATGCCGAGCGATATTGAGCACTTTTTCATGTGTCTGTTGGCCATTTGGATGTCTTCTTTGGAAAAATGTCTGTTCATGTCTTCTGCCCATTTCTTGATTGGATTCTTTGTTCTTTGGGTGTTGAGTTTGGTAAGTTCTTTATAGATTTTGGATACTAGCCCTTTATCTGATATGTCATTTGCAAATATCTTCTCCCATTCTGTCGGTTGTCTTTTGGTTTTGTTGACTGTTTCCTTTGCTTTGCAAAAGCTTTTAATCTTGATGAAGTCCCAATAGTTCATTTTTGCCCTTGCTTCCCTTGCCTTTGGCGATGTTTCTAGGAAGAAGTTGCTGCAGCTGAGGTTGAAGAGGTTGCTGCCTGTGTTCTCCTTTAGGATTTTGATAGACTCCTATCTCACATTGAGGTCTTTCAACCATTTGGAGTCTATTGTTGTGTGTGGTGTAAGGAAATGGTCCAGTTTCATTCTTCTGCATGTGGCTATCCAATTTTCCCAACACCATTTGTTGAAGAGACTGTCTTTTTTCCATTGGACATTCTTTCCTGCTTTGTCAGAGATTAGTTGACCACAGAGTTGAGGGTCCTTTTCTAGGCTCTCTATTCTGTTCCATTGATCTATGTGTCTGTTTTTGTGCCAGTACCATACTGTCTTGATGATGACAGCTTTGTAATAGAGCTGGAAGTCCGGAATTGTGATGCTGCCAGCTTTGCTTTTCTTTTTCAACATTCCTCAGTTATGCAGGTTCTTTTCTGGTTCCATATAAATTTTAGGATTATTTGCTCCATTTCTTTGAAAAAAGTGGATGGTATTTTGATGGGGATTGCACTGAATGTGTAGATTGCTCTAGGTAGCATTGACATCTTCACAATATTTGTTCTTCCAATCCATGAGCATGGAACGTTTTTCCATTTCTTTGTGTCTTCCTCAATTCCTTTCATGAGTATTTTATAGTTTTCTGAGTACAGATCCTTTGCCTCTTTGGTTAGATTTATTCCTAGGTATCTTATGGTTTTGGGTGCAATTGTAAATGGGATTGACTCCTTAATTTCTCTTTCTTCTGACTTGTTGTTGGTGTATAGGAATGCCACTGACTTCTGTGCATTGATTTTATATCCTGCCACTTTACTGAATTCCTGTATGAGTTCTAGCAGTTTTGGGGTGGAGTCTTTTGGGTGTTCCACATAAAGTATCATATCATCTGCAAAGAGTGAGAGTTTGACTTCTTCTTTGCTGATTTGGATGCCTTTTATTTCTTTTTGTTGTCTGATTGCTGTGGCTAGGACTTCTAATACTATGTTGAATAGCAGTGGTGATAGTGGACATCCCTGCCGCGTTCCTGACCTTAGGGGGAAAGCTCTCAGTTTCTCCCCATTTAGAATGATATTCGCTGTAGGTTTTTCTTAGATGGCTTTTATGATATTGAGGTATGTACCCTCTATGCCTATACTCTGAAGAGTTTTGATCAAGAAAGGATGCTGTACTTTGTCAAATGCTTTTTCTGCATCTGTTGAGAGGATCATATGGTTCTTGTTCTTTCTTTTGTTAATGTATTGTATCACGTTGATTGATTTGCAGATGTTGAACCAACCTTGCAGCCCAGGGATAAATCCCACTTGGTCGTGGTGAATAATCCTTTTAATGTACTGTTGGATCCTATTGGCTAGTATTTTGGTGAGAATTTTTGCATCCATGTTCATCAGGGATATTGGTCTGTAATTCTCCTTTTTGATCGGGTCTTTGTCTGGTTTTGGGATCAAGGTAATGGTGGCCTCATAAAATGAGTTTGGAAGTTTTCCTTCCATTTCTATTTTTTTGGAACAGTTTCAGAAGAATAGGTATTAATTCTTCTTGAAATGTTCGGTAGAATTCCCCTGGGAAGCCATCTGGCCCCGGGCTTTTGTTTGTTGGGAGATTTTTGATGACTGCTTCAATTTCCTTAGTGGTTATAGGTCTGTTCAGGTTTTCTATTTCTTCCTGGTTCAGTTTTGGTAGTTGATACATCTCTAGGAATGCATCCATTACTTCCAGATTATCTAATTTGCTGGCATAGAGTTGCTCATAATATGGTCTTAGAATTGTTTGTATTTCTTTGGTGTTGGTTGTGATCTCTCCTCTTTCATTCATGATTTTGTTGATTTGGGTCATTTCTCTTTTCTTTTTGATAAGTCTGGCCAGGGGTTTGTCAATCTTGTTAATTCTTTCAAAGAACCAGCTCCTAGTTTCGTTGATCTGTTCTACTGTTCTTTTAGTTTCTATTTCATTGATTTCTGCTCTGATCTTTATTATTTCTCTTCTCCTGCTGGGTTTAGGCTTTATTTGCTGTTCTTTCTTCAGCTCCTTTAGGTGTAGGGTTAGGTTGTGTACTTGAGACCTTTCTTGTTTCTTGAGAAAGGCTTGTATTGCTATATACTTTCCTCTTAGGACTGCCTTTGCTGCATCCCTAAAATTTTGAATAGTTGTGTTTTCATTTTCATTGGTTTCCATGAATTTTTTTAATTCTTTAATTTCCTGGTTGACCCATTCATTCTTTAGTAGGATGCTCTTTAGCCTCCATGTATTTGAGTTCTTTCCGACTTTCCTCTTGTGATTGAGTTCTAGTTTCAAAGTATTGTGGTCTGAAAATAGGCAGGGAATGATCCCAATCTTTTGGTACCGGTTGAGACTTGATTTATGACCTAGGATGTGGTCGATTCTGGAGAATGTTCCATGGGCACTAGAGAAGAATGTGTATTCCATTGCTTTGGGATGGAATGTTCTGAATATGTCTGTGAAGTCCATTTGGTCCAGTGTGTCATTTAAAGTCTTTATTTCCTTGTTGATCTTTTGCTTAGACGATCTGTCCATTTCAGTGAGGGGGGTGTTAAAGTCCCCCACTATTATTGTATTGTTGTTGATGTGTTTCTTTGCTTTTGTTATTAATTGCCTTATATAATTGGCTGCTCCCATGTTAGGGGCATAGATATTTACAATTGTTAGATCTTCTTGTTCGATAGACCCTTTAAGTAGGATATAGTGTCCTTCCTCATCTCTTATTACAGTCTTTGGTTTAAAATCTAATTTGTCTGATTTAAGGATTGCCACCCCAGCTTTCTTTTGGTGTCCATTAGCATGGTAAATGGTTTTCCACCCCCTCACTTTAAATCTGGGGGTGTCTTTGGGCCTAAAATGAGTCTCTTGCAGACAGCATATTGATGGGTCTTGTTTTTTAATCCAATCTGATAGCCTGTGTCTTTTGATTCGGGCATTTAGCCCATTTACATTCAGGGTAACTATTGAAAGATAGGAATTTAGTGCCATTGTATTGCCTGTAAGGTGACTGTTACTGTATATTGTCTGTGTTCCTTTCTGGTCTATGTTGCTTTTAGGCTCTCTCTTTGCTTAGAGGACTCCTTTCAAGATTTCTTGTAGGGCTGGTTTCGTGTTTGCAAATTCCTTTAGTTTTTGTTTGTCCTGGAAGCTTTTTATCTCTCCTTCTATTTTCAATGACAGCCTAGCTGGATATAGTATTCTTGGCTGCATATTTTTCTCATTTAGTGCTCTGAATATATCCTGCCAGTCCTTTCTGGCCTGCCAGGTCTCTGTGGATAGGTCTGTTGCCAATCTAATGTTTCTACCATTGTAGGTTACATATCTCTTCTCCCGAGCTGCTTTCAGGATTTTCTCTTTGTCTCTGAGACTCGTAAGTTTTACTATTAGATGTCGGGGTGTTGACCTATTTTTATTGATTTTGAGAGGGGTTCTCTGTGCTTCCTGGATTTTGATGCCTGTTTCCTTCCCCAAATTAGGGAAGTTCTCTGCTATAATTTGCTCCATTATACCTTCTGCCCCTCTCTCTCTTTCTTCTTCTTCTGGGATCCCAATTATTCTAACGTTGTTTCATCTTATGGTATCCCTAATCTCTTGAATTCTGCCCTCATGATCCAGTAGTTGTTTATCTCTCTTTTTCTCAGCTTCTTTATTTTCCGTCTTTGGCCTTCTATATCACGATTCTCTCTTCTGCCTCATTTATCCTAGCAGTTAGCGCCCCCATATTTGATTGCACCTCATTAATAGCCTTTTTGATTTCTACTTGGTTAGATTTTAGTTCTTTTACTTCTCCAGAAAGGGTTTCTCTAATAACTTCCATGCTTTTTTCAAGCCCAGCTAGTATCTTTAAAGTGATGATTCTGAACTCTAGATCTGACATCGTACTAATGTCTGTATTGAGTAGGTCCCTGGCAGTCGGTACTACCTCTTGTTCTTTTTGTTGAGGTGATTTTTTCCATCTTGTCATTTTGTCCAGAGGAGAATAGATTAATGAGAGAACAAAATACTAACAGGGTAACAACGTTCCCAGAAAATATACTCTAAACAAATCAGAAAAGGCCTGAAGCAGTGGGAAAAGAAAGGGAAAGAGAGAAAAAAGAAAAAGAAAAAAAAAAAAAAAAAGAAAAAGATAAAGATAAAAACAAACAAAAACAGAACAAGACCAAAAAAAACCCAGAATGTGATCAAATATGATCAGGCTGGTATATAGATCAGTGCCACACACTAGATTTTGGGTGTATTTTGGTCTGTTAGAAGAAAGTGCTCCCAAAATTTTAAAGAAAGAAAAACTTATATATGTATAAAAATAAGGGTTGATATGATGAAGGGATGGAATATGACTGTAAAGATGGAAATTATAAAAAATTTTTATAAAAGGAATTGATAAGAAGTTGTTTGGAAAAAGAAAGAAGAGGATTTTAAAAAGAAAAGAAAAAAAAAGGGAGAGAATGTGATCAGGCAGGGGAGTAGAAAAAAACCCATACACTAGAGATTTAGGGTATATTTTGATCTGTTAGAAGAAACTATCTCAAAATTTTAAAGAGAGAACAACTTATATATATATGCCAAAAATACGGGTAACTACTATGAAGGGATAGAATATGACTCTAAAAATGAAAAATAAAAATGTTTTTTAAAAAAGGGATTGATAAGATGTTGTTTGAAAAAGGGAAAAAGAAAAATTCAAAAAAAAAACAGTTAAAAAAAAAATTAACTTTGAAAGACTAAAGAATCATGGTAAAAAAGCCATGAATTCTATGTGCAGTATTCCCCTAGCGCTGGAGTTCTGCCGTTCTCATTGATCGGTAAACTTGGTCTTGGCTGGCTGTTCTCGCTGATCTTCTGGGGGCGGGGCCTGTTGCCGTGGTTTCCAAATGTCTTTGCCGGAGGCGGAATTGCCCCGCCCTTGCCGGGTCCGGGCTAAGTAATCTGCTGGGGTTTGCTCTCGGGAGCTTTTGTTCCCTGCAAGCTTTCCGTACAGCTTTGGAGGCGGAGAGTGAAAATGGCGGCCTCCCAGTCTCTGTCTCGGAGGAGCCGAGAACTTGGGGCCCTGCTCCTCAGTGAGCCCCCAGAGAAAAGCCACCAGTTACTCCCGTCTCCCTGGTCTCCGGCCGCACTCCGTGCTCACCCGGCCTGTGACCGCGCGTTTCTATCTCTGGCACCCGACCCCGGGTAGAGTCTCCAAACCCAGCAGATCCCTGCGGTGCGCTCCCGCACCTCTCCTCCCGGGGGAAGAAGGTGAGTCTCCCCGGATCTGCTGCTTGTTGGGTCCCTGCTGGAGGAGCAGTGGCCCGACTGTGCCACGGATCACGGTTTATGACAACCCCGAGCTGAGAGCCCACGCCTTGGCTCCGTCTCTGCAGCCGGCTTCCCCACTCCGATCCCTGGGAGCTCTGCCGCACTCAGGCACCCCCGGTCTTTCTGTGACCCCGAGGGTCCTGAGACCACACTGTCCCACGAGGGTTCCACCCCCCGCTTAGCCACCGGAGTGACGTCCCTCAGTGGAGCAGACTTCTAAAAGTTCCGATTTTGTGCTCCGCGGTTCTATCACTTGCCAGAAGCGGCCGACGGAGGCCCCTCCCCCGCCGTCTATCCTCCCGAATATCGCCTCAGATTCACTTCTCCGCACATCCTACCTTCCAGAAAGTGGTCGCTTTTCTGTTCAGAGAGTTGTTGCTCTTCTTTTCTTTGATCTCCTGTTGAGTTTGTAGGTGTTCAGAATGGTTTGATCCCTATCCAGCTGAATTCCTGAGAGGAGACGAAATCCAGGTCTCCTACTCCTCCGCCATCTTGCTCCCTCAAGCTCTTGCCCCTGTTTTAAATTGAGTTTTTGTCTTCCTATTATTGAATTGTAAGAATTCTTTATATACTCTGTATACAAATTCTTCATCAGATATATGCATGCGAATATTTTCTCCTAGTCTGAGGCTTGCTTTTGACTTTTTAACAGCATCGTTTAAAGTAAAAAATTTTTAATATTGTTGCAAAACAATTAGCCAATTTTTCTTTTATAGTTTGTGTTTTTCTTTTCTTTTTTTGTTTTTAAGATTTTATTTATTTGAGATAGAGAGTGAGAGAGAGAGAGAGCATGAGTGGAGGACAGAGGGAGAGGGAGACGTAGGCTCCCCACAGAGCAGGGAACTCAACGTTGGGTTGGAGTCCAGGACCCTGGGACCATGACCTGAGTCAAAGGCAAATGCTTAACTGACTGAGCCACCCAGGCATCCCCCAGTTTATGTCCTTTCTGTCCTAAGAAATCTTTGCCTTCTTTTAGGTCATAAAGATTTTCTTCTAGAAGTTTTATAGTTTTCATTTTTATATTTAGATATATGACATTTTTTAAGATAATTTTGTGGTGGGGTTAGGTCATGATCAGATTTATTTTTTTCCACGTAGATATCCAGTTGTACCAGCACCAGGTGTTGAAAAGACTACTCTTTCCCCATGGACTTACCTTGGCATCTGTATGTGGTAGGCAGAACAATGACTCCCCTCCCCCACGATGTCCATGTTCTACCCAACATGTAAATATTAAGTAACATGGCAAAGGTTAATTAAGGTTACAGGTGGAATTAAGTTTGCTAATAGAGTGACCTTAAAATAGGGAGATTATTCCTGGTTGTCTGGGTTGGTTTGATGTAATCAGAAATCCTTAACAATAGAAAAACAAAGCAGAATAGAAGTTAGAGTGAGGTAATGTGAAAAGTACTTGACCCAGAGCTGCTGAATTTGAAGATGGAGGAAGGGGACCATAAACACAGGATTGAGGGCACCTTCTAAAAACTGGAAAAGGCAAGGAAACAGATTCTTCCCTAGAACTTCTAGAAGGTGCATAGCCTTGCTGACATCTTGACTTCAACTCTATGAGCTTGGTGTTGGACTTCTAATTTACAGAACCATAAAATAAATTTGTGCTGTTTTAAGCCACTAAATTGATGGTAATTTGTTATAGCAGCAATGGAAAACTAATATGGCACCATCAATTGACCACATATGTGTGGATCTATTTCCATATTGTTCCATTGATCTAGATGTCTACCTTTATACCCTTTTGCAGTGCCACATTTCCTCGCTTACTATACCTTTGTATTTAGTTTTATAGTAAATCTTAAAATTAGATAGTATAAATTCTCTATTTGTTCTTTTAAAAAATAGTCTTTGTTATTCTAGTTCCTTTGCATATCCATATAAATTTTGGAATCATCTTTTCAATTTTTATATAAAAGCCCCCTAGAGTTTTGATTGAGATTACATTGAATCTATAGATCAGTTTGGGGAAAATTGACAAACATCATAACAATATTGAGTCCTGATCCATCAACATGATATATCTTTCTATTAGTCTTCTTCACTTTCTGTCTTTATTTTGTAATTTTTAGTATGTAGGTCTGAGCATATTTTATTACATTTATATTTAAGAATCTCATGTTTTGTGATGTTACTATAAATGCCATGGTTTCCTTATTCCAGTTTCCAATTGAATGCTGGTAATTTATATAAGCACAATCTATTTTGTGTATTGACCTTGTTAAAGTCACTTATTAGTATTGGTGGATTATTTTTATACATTGCTGAGAATTTTCTACTTAGAGCTTTTATTATCTCTCTGTTTTATATTTTGTTTTATATTGCCTAGGACCACCAGTACAATGCTGGATAGAATCAATGAGAGAAGACATCTTTGTCTTGTCCCAATTTAGGGGGTAATGCATTTAATCTTTCGATATTAAGTATGATGCTAGCTGTAGAGTTTTTTTTTTTTTTTTTTGGTAGTTTTTAATTTTATTATGTTAGTCACCATACAATACATCATTAGTTTTTGATGTAGTGATCCACGATCCATTGTTTTCGTATAACACCCAGTGCTCCATGCAGTACGTGCCCTCCTTAATACCCATCACCGGGCTAACCAATCCCCCTCCCCCCTCCCCTCTAAAACCCTGTCTGTTTCTCAGGTCCATAGTCTCTCATGGTTCATCTTTCCCTCCAATTCCCCCCGCCCATTTTTCCCTTCCTTCTCCTAATGTCCTCCATGTTATTCCTTATGTTCCACAAACAAGTGAAACCATATGATAATTGACTTTCTCTGCTTGACTTATTTCACTTAGCATAATCTCCTCCAGTCCCATCCATGTTGATGTAAAAGTTGGGTATTCATCTTTTCTGATGGCTGAGAAATATTCCATTGTATATATGGACCACATCTTCTTTATCCATTCATCTGTTGAAGGGCATCTCGGCTCTTTCCACAGTTTGGCTATTGTGGACATTGCTGCTATGAACATTGGGGTGCATATGGCCCTTCTTTTCACTACATCTGTGTCTTTGGGGTAAATACCCAGTAGTGCAATTGCTGGGTCATAGGGTAGCTCTATTTTTAGATTTTTGAGGAACCTCCACACTGTTTTCCAAAGTGGCTCTACCAACTTGCATTCCCACCAACAGTGTAAGAGGGTTCCCCTTTCTCCACAACCTCTCCAACATCTGTTGTTTCTTTCCCTGTCCATTTTTGCCATTCTGACTGGTGTAAGGTGGTATCTCAGTGTGGTTTTGATTTGGATTTCCCTGATGGCTAATGATGATGAACATTTTTTCATGTGTCTGTTAGCCATTTGTATGTCTTCTTCAGAGAAGTGTCTTTTCATATCTTCTGCCCACTTTTTGACTTGATTATTTGTTTTTTGGGTGTTGAGTTTGAGAAGTTCTTTATAGATCTTGGATACCAGCCCTTTATCTGTAGTGTCATTTGCAAATATCTTCTCCCATTCTGTGGGTTGCCTCTTTGTTTTGTTGACTGTTTCCTTTGCTGTGCAGAAGCTTTTTATCTTGATGAAGTCCCAAAAGTTCATTTTTGCTTTTGTTTCACTAGCTTTTGGAGATGTATCTTGAAAGAAGTTGCTGTGGCCGATGTCAAAGAGGTTACTGCCTATGTTCTCCTCTAGGATTTTGATGGATTCCTGTCTCACCTTGAGGTCTTTCATCCACTTTGAGTTTATCTTTGTGAATGGTGTTAGAGAATGGTCGAGTTTCATTCTTCTGCATGTGGCTGTCCAATTTTCCCAGCACCATTTATTGAAGAGACTGTCTTTTTTCCATTGCATGTTTTTTCCTGCTTTGTCAAAGATTATTTGACCATAGAGTTGAGGGTCCATATCTGGGTTCTCTATTCTGTTCCATTGGTCTGTATGTCTGTTTTTGTGCCAGTACCATGCTGTCTTGGTGATCACTGCTTTGTAGTATAGCTTGAAATCGGGCAACGTGATGCCCCCAGCTTTGTTTTTCTTTTTCAACATCTCCTTGGCGATTCGGGGTCTTTTCTGATTCCATACAAATTTTAGGATTGTTTGTTCCAGCACTTTGAAAAATGTCATTGGAATTTTGATCGGGATGGCATTGAAGGTATAGATTGCTCTGGGTAGCATAGACATTTTAACAATGTTTATTCTTCCAATCCATGAGCGTGGAATATTTTTCCATCTTTTTGTGTCTTCTTCAATTCCTTTCATGAGTGTTTTGTAGTTCCTAGAGTATAGATCCTTTACCTCTTTGGTTAGGTTTATTCCGAGGTATCTTATGGTTTTTGGTGCTATTGTAAATGGAATCATTTCTTTAATTTATCTTTCTACAGTTGCGTTGTTAGTGTATAAGAAAGCAACTGATTTCTGTGCATTGGTTTTGTATCCTGCGACATTACTGAATTGCTGGATGAGTTCTAGTAATTTGGGGGTGGAGTCTTTTGGGTTTTCCACATAAAGTATCATGTCGTCTGCGAAAAGAGAGAGTTTGACTTCTTCTTCGCCAATTTGAATACCTTTTATTTCTTTTTGTTGTCTGATTGCTGTTGCTAGGACTTCTAGTACTATGTTGAACAACAGTGGTGAGAGTGGGCACCCTTGACGTGTTCCTGATCTTAAGGGAAAGGCTCTCAGCCTTTCTGCATTGAGAATGATATTCGCTGTGGGTTTTTCATAGATGGATTTTATGAGCTTGAGGAATGTTCCCTCTATCCCTATACTCTGGAGAGTTTTAATCAGGAAAGGATGTTGTATTTTGTCAAATGCTTTTTCTGCATCAATTGAGAGGACCATATGGTTCTTCTCCCTCCTCTTATTAATGTGTGCTATCACATTGATTGATTTGCGAATGTTGAACCACCCTTGCATCCTGGGGATAAATCCCACTTGGTCGTGGTGGATGATCCTTTTAATGTATTGTTGGATCCTATTAGCTAGGATTTTGTTGAGGATTTTGGAATCCATATTCATCAGGGATATCGGTCTGAAATTCTCCTTTTTGATGGGGTCTTTGCCTGGTTTGGGGATTAAGGTAATGCTGGCCTCATAGAATGAGTTTGGAAGTCTTCCTTCTGTTTCTATTTTTTGAAACAGCTTCAGTAGAATAGGTATTATTTCTTCTTTGAATGTTTGGTAGAATTCCCCAGGGAATCCATCAGGCCCTGGACTCTTGTTTTTTGGGAGGTTTTTGATCACTGCTTCAATCTCGTTACTGGTTATTGGCCTATTCAGGTTGTCAATTTCTTCCTGTTTTAGTCTTGGCAGCTTATAGGTTTCCAGGAAGGCCTCCATTTCATCCAGATTGCTCAGTTTATTGGCATAGAGTTGTTGATAATAATTTCTAATAATTGTTTCTATTTCCTTGGTGTTAGTCGTGATCTCTCCCCTTTCATTCATAATTTTATTAATTTGGGTCCTTTCTCTTTTCTTTTGGATAAGTCTGGCCAGTGGTTTATCAATCTTATTAATTCTTTCAAAGAACCAACTTCTAGTTTCATTGATCTGATCTACTGTGTTTCTGGTTTCTAATTCATTGATTTCTGCTCTAATTTTAATTATTTCTCTTCTAATGCATGGCTTAGGTGTTGTTTGTTGCTTTTTCTCTAGTTCTTTAAGGTGTAGAGTTAGTTGGTGAATTCGGGATTTTTCTATTTTTTTTGAGTGAGGCTTGGATGGCTATGTATTTCCCCCTTAGGACCGCCTTTGCAGTATCCCATAGGTTTTGGACCGATGTGTTTTCGTTCTCATTGATTTCCATGAATTGTTTAAGTTCTTCTTTGATTTCTTGGTTGACCCAAACATTCTTGAGCAGAGTGGTCTTTAGCTTCCAAGTGTTTGAATTTCTGCCAAATTTTTTCTTGTGTTTGAGTTCCAGTTTTAGAGCATTGTGGTCTGAGAATATGCAGGGAATAATCTCAATCTTTTGGTATCGATTGAGACCTGATTTGTGACCCAGTATATGGTCTATTCTGGAGAAAGTTCCATGTGCGCTCGAGAAGAATGAGTATTCTGTTGTTTTAGGGTGGAATGTTCTGTAAATATCTATGAGGTCCATCTGGTCCAATGTATCATTCAAAGCTCTTGTTTCCTTGTTGATTTTCTGCTTAGATGATCTGTCCATTGCTGAGAGTGGAGTATTGAGGTCTCCTACAATTCACGTATTGTTATCAATATGACTCTTTATTTTGGTTAACAGTTGGCTTATGTAGATGGCTGCTCCCATGTTGGGGGCATAGATATTTACAACTGTTAGATCTTCTTGTTGGATAGACCCTTTAAGAATGATATAGTGTCCTTCTGTGTCTCTTATTACAGACGTTAGTTTAAAATCTAATTTGTCTGATATAAGAATTGCTACCCCAGCTTTCTTTTGAGGTCCGCTGGCATGGAGGATAGATCTCCATCCCTTCACTTTCAGTCTGGATGTATCTTTAGGTTCAAAATGAGTCTCTTGTAGACAGCATATGGATGGGTCCTGTCTTTTTATCCAATCTGCAACCCTGTGCTGTTTTATGGGAGCGTTTAGGCCATTCACGTTGAGAGTGATTATTGAAAGATATGAATTAATTGTCATCATGTTGCCTGTGAAGGCGTTGTTTTTATAGATTGTCCCTGTAAATTTCTGTTGTAGATCACTCTTGGGGTCTTTCTCCTTTTATAGAACCCCCCCTTAATATTTCTTGCAGGGCCGGCTTAGTGGTCACATATTCTTCCAACTTCTGCCGGTTGTGGAAGCTCTGCATCTCTCCATCCATTCTAAATGAAAGCCTTGCCAGATAAAGTATTCTTGGCTGCATGTTCTTCTCATTTAGTACCCTGAATATGTCTTGCCAGGCCTTTCTGGCTTGCCAGGTCTCTGTGGATAGGTCTGATGTTATTCTGATGTTCCTCCCTCTGTACGTAAGGAATCTCTTCCCCCTAACTGCCCTTAAGATGGTTTCCTTGGTTCTAAGATTTGCAAGTTTTACTATTACATGCTGGGGTGTTGGCCTGTTTTCCTTGATCTTAGGAGGGGTCCTCTCTGCCTCTAGGACTCGAATGTTTGTTTCATTCCCCAGATTAGGGAAGTTCTCAGCTACGATTTGCTCAAATACATCTTCTAGCCCTCTCTCTCTCTCCACTCCCTCCGGGATTCCAATTATTCTGACATTGGAACGCTTCATGGTGTCACTTATTTCTCTGATTCTATTTTCATGGATTCTGAGTTGTTTTTCCCTGGCCTCCTCTTTTCCCTTTTTATCTATTATACTGTCTTCCAGATCGCTTATTCTCTCTTCTGTCTCAGTTACCCTAGCTGTTAGATTATCTAGATTGGATTGGATCTCATTGATAGCATTTTTAAGTTCTGCCAATTCACCTTTTATTTCTGCCCTTAGAGACTCTATGTTGCCATTAATTGATTTCTCCATTCTAGCCATTGTCTTCACAATTGCTAGCCTGAATTCCATCTCCGACATCTTGGTTATATCTGCATCCATTTGTAAATCTACAGCATAAGTCATAATCTCTGAGTCTTTTCTGTTTTGGGGGCTCCTCCTCCTAGTACTTCTGTTGATGGGTGTTTGAGGGAATGTATAGAGTCCAAATTATTGACCAGAACCCAAGCAAGATGCACCTGTTTTCTTGGGACCTTAGGGTTGCTGGCCTCTTGTTTTCCCAGCCTGTCTTCTGCGGGAGGGGCCTGCCGTGCTGTTACTCAGGCAACCCTGTTTGGGCGGAGTTGCCCTGCGCCCCTGTGGTGGGGGATGGGCTCAGTGGGAATCAGTCTTTGGGGCTTTTGTTCTCTGGCGCCTTTCCGCGTCTCTTCCGCGAGTCAGAGCAGAAGAGACCATTTCCAACCCTCTGCCTCAGAGCAGAGAGACCTCAGTCTGTTCTTCAGTGAGCTCTCCAGGCCACACTGTCTCTGTTTCTGTCCATGCTGCTATAAACTGCAGCGGCCTGGGTTGTGCGCCTCTCCGCAGCGCTCCCAGTCCTGCCTCCAGGTCCGGGCCCGTCTCTGCCCTTTGTGCTTCTAAAACCGCCAGCTGCGCCCAGTTCGCGCACGCGCGACTCCGCCGCTTGGGGTTCCCTCCCAGGGACTGCAGTTCGCGTGCGTGCGACTCCGCTGCTCACCGCTCGGTTGTTCCGCCCCAGGGGTTGCAGTTCACCGGCGAGACCCCGGCGCACCAGGTTTCCGCCTCGGAGGCTGCAGTTTGCGTGCGCGCGACCGTCGCTCCGGTTTCTGTCCAGGGGGCTGCGGTTCGTGTGCGTGCGACCCCGCCGCACTGGTTTTCCACCCTGGGGGCTGCCCTAAAGTTCTTTCCCGACGCTACCAGTCTGCGAGTCTGTGCCCCGTCCGCAGCGCGGGAGGCTGTCACTCACCGGCGGTGTAGGATCCCCACGGCCAGGCTCCCTCCCGCTGCCGTTTATTCTCCGATATCTGCCCGCAGAATCACTGCTCTCCGCTTCGTACCTCAAAACCAACCGCCTGCGATATTCTGTTTGTAGAGATCCAGATCTTCTCACATCTCAGGCTGGTTTCGTGGGTGCTCAGAGTGGTCTGGTAGATATCCAGCTCAATTCCGGGAACCAGTTGAAATAAGGTCACCTACTCCTCTGCCATCTTTCCCCTCCGACCTAGCTGTAGAGTTTTTAATAGATATCCTTTATCAGGTTGAGAAAGTTCCTTTTTATTCCTGGTTTGCTGAGAGATTGTGTTATGATTAGGTCTTGAAATTTTCAAATGTTTTTTTCTCCATCTATTGAGGTGATAATAGGGCTTTTCTCTTTTATTCTGTTAATATGCTGAATTATATTGATTTTTTTTAATGTTAACCAATATTGCTTTCTTGGACTAAACCCCAATTAGTCAAGATGTATTATCTTTTTGTATATTGCTGAATTGAATTTGCTGGTATTTTGCTAAGGAATTTGTGTCTATGCTCACAAATGAGATTAGCCTATAGTTTGCTTTTCTTGTAAATATCTCTGTCTAGTTTGGTTCATGGTAATTCTGGACTCATAAATTATTTGGGAAGTGTTTCTTTTTATTCCATTTTCTAAAAGATCTTGTATAAAACTGGTATTATTTTTCCCCTTAAATATTTTATAGAATTCACCAGCAAAACCATCTGAACCATGTGTTTTCTTTGTGGGAAGCCTTTAAATTCAGAAATCAATTTCATTAATAGATATAGGACTATTCAGATTCATACTTCTTTTTAAGTGAGCTATAGTATATTTTGTCTTTCAAGGAATTTACCCATTTCATCTCGTGTTGAATTTGTTAGCATAAAGTTAATAGTATTTCCTACAGGCTATGTAGTGATAGCCCATCTTTATTCCTGAAAATGGTAATTTATATCCTCTTTCTTTATTTCTCGATCAAGCTCATTATAGTTTTATCAACAACTATATTAATTTTCATTTTTTAATTTAAATTCAATTAGCCAACTTACAGTACATCATTAGTTTCAGATGTAGTGTTCAATATATTAATTTTCTTTAAAAACCATATTTTGATTTTATTAATTTTCTGAATTTTTAGGCTGTCTTCTATTTCATTAATTTTTTGCTCTTTATTATTTCTTTCCCTCTACTTACTTTGGTCTTAATATGTTCTTCCTTTTATATTTTCTTAAGATAAAGGTTAGATAACTGATTTGAGACCTTTATTTTTTTTTCCTAATGCAAGCATATAAAGCCATACATTTTTCTTAAAGCACTCTTTTAGCTTCATCTCACAAATTTTGATATGTTTTGCTTTTGTTTTCATTCAGTTCAAAATATTTTCTAATTTATCTTGTGATTTTCCTCTTTGATATAGATTATTTAGAAAAGTTTGCTTTAATTTCCAAATATCCACGGATCTTTCCACATATATTTTTATGAGTAATTTCTCATTTAACTTCCTCATATTCAGAGAATGTACTTTATATGATTTCAATTCTTTTAACTTTGTTATTGAATTTTAAAAAATTTGTTATTTATGGTTTATCTTGGTGAATATTCCATGTAAACTTGAAAAGAATGTGTGGTCTGGGGTTGTTGCAAAGATTGTTCTATAAATACCAATTACTTACAGTTTTTTATAGCATTATTCACGTATTCAATATCCTTACTGATATTCTGTCTATTCTGTCATTTACTGAAAAAAAAAACCTGTTAATTCTCCAACTATAATTGTGGATTCATCTATTTCTCCTTTCTGTTCTGTCATTTTTTGTTTCATGTATTTTGAAGCTCTGTTATTGTGTGTTGTTTAATTTCCATGCATTTATGAATTTTCTCATTTTCCTTTTGTAATTCCATTGTGATTGGGAAAGATACTTGAAATTGCTCTCAATCTTCCTAAATTTGTTAAGACTTTTTTTTGTGACCTAGCATGTGATCTGTCCTGGAGAATTTTCTATGAGCTCTTGAGAAAATGTGTGTTCTGCTGCTGTTGGGTTGAATGTTCTATTTATGTCTATTAGGTCCATTTGGTCTATAGTGTTGTTCAAGTCTGCTGTTTCCTTACTGATTTTCTGTTTGGGTGATCTATCCATTATTGAGAGTGGGGTATCAAAGTCTCCTATTACTGTTGTATTGCTGTCTATTTCTCCCTTCAGATCTGTCAAAGTTTATGTATTTAGGCCCTCTGATGTTGGATGCATAAATATTTATAATCATTATGTCTTCCTGTTCAATTGATTTTTTTATCATTTTGTAATGACCTTCTTGTCTCTTGTACAGTTTTTAACATAAAGCCTATTTTGTCTGATAGAAGTATAGCCACCCCTGCTCTCTTTTGGTTATTATTAGCATATAATATCTTTTTTCATCCCTTCACTTTCAGCTATATGAATCCTTAAATCTAAAGTGAGCCTCTTACAGACAGCATATAAGTGGATTTTTTCATCCATTCAGTCACTTTATGTCTCTTGATTGGTGAGCTTAATTCATTTACCTTTAAAGTCATTATCGATAAATAAGGACTGACTTTTGCCATTTTGTTTATTGTTTTCTGTCTTTTCTGTAGTTCTTTGTTTCTCTTTTGCTGTCTTCCTTTGTGATTTGATTTTTTTTTTTTTTTTTTTGTTGTTTTTTCTCGGGTTTCCTTGTTTTTTTTTTTTTTTTTAATTTATTATAGGTTTTTTTCTTTGTGGTTACCATGGGGTTGCATAAAATTTCTTATAGTTATAACAATCTATTTTAAGCTGGTAACCATCACATACAAAAACTTTATACTTTTATGTCCCCCATACTTCATGTTAGTATCAGAATTTACTTCTTTTTACATTGTGTATCCATTAATAAATTTTTGTGGCTACAGTTATTTTTAACTTTTTTTAAGTTATTCTTAATACTTTTTTATTTTATTTATTTATTTGACAGAGAGATACACAGTGTGAGAGGGAACACAAGCAGGGGGAGTGGGAGAGGGAGAAGCAGGCCTCCCGCCAAGCAGGAAGCCGGATGCGGGGCTCGATCCCAGGACCCTGGGGTCATGACCTGAGCCGAAGGCAGATGCTTAATGACTGAGCCACCCAGGTGCCCCTATTCTTAATACTTTTGTCTTTTAGCTTTTGTACTTGAGTCAAAAGTGATGTATACACCAACATTATAGTATTACATTATTATGTATTTGTCTATATATTTACCTTTACTAGTGGGATTTATACTTTTGTGTTTTGTTTAGCTTTATTTCATTTCAACTTGAAAGATTCCCTTTAGCACTTGTATGGCAGGTGTACTGGTGACAAGTTCCCTCAGTTTTTGTTTATCTGGGAAAGTCTTTATCTCTCTTACATTTTTAAAGAACAATTTTGCTGGGTGTAATATTTTTGGTTTGCAGTTCTTTTCTTTTAGCACTTTGATTATATCATTCCACCCCTTTCCTGGCTTCAAGGTTTCTGCTAAGAAATATTCTAATTGTCTTATAAGCGTTCTTTGTATGTAATAAGTTGCTTTTTTCTTGCTGCATTCAAGATTCTTTCTTATTCTTTATTGACAATTCAGTTGTAATGTGTCTTGGTGTAGATCTTTTTAGATTCAACTTACCTGGAGTCTTTTGGGCTTCATAAGGGTCTGGATATCCATGTCCATCCCTAGATTTGGGAAGTTTTCAGCCATTATTTCTTTAAATTAGCTTTCTACTTCTTTCACTTCTCCTTCTGGGACTCCCATAATGCATATGTTGATTTTTTTGATGATGTACTATAAGTCCCATAGGCTTTCTTCACTCTTTTTCATTGTGTTTTTCTTTTTGTTCCTTTGAGTGGATAATTTCAAATAACTTGTCTTTGAGTTTGCTGATTCTTTTTTCTACTTGATTGAGTCTGTTGTTGAAGCTCTCTGTTAAGTTTTTTTTTTTTTTTTAAGATTTATTTATTTATTTTGGGGAGGTGGGGGAGGCACAGAGAGAGAGAGAATCTCAAGTAGACTCCCCACTAAGCATGGAACCCGATATGGGGCTTGATCTCATGACCCTGAGATCATGACCTGAGCCAAAACCAAGAGTTAGACACTCAACGTGACTGAGCCAACCAGGCACCCCTCTATTAAATTTTTTCGTTCAGTCATAGTATTCTGCTACTCCCGAAGTTTCTCTTTGACTCTTTTTAATGTTTTTTATCTCTTTATTGAACTTCTCATTTTGCTTCTGTATTGTTTTCCTGGTTTCATTTAGTTATTTGTGTTGTTCTCTTGTAGTTCATTGAGCTTCTTTAAGATGAATATTCTTAATTCTTTGTCAGTCAGTTACTAGATCTCCATTTCTTTAGGGTTAGTTACTGAAGATTTATTTTGACCCTTTGGTGGTGTTATGCTTCCCTGAATCTTCATGATTCTTGTAGTCTTCTGTTGGTGTCTGAGCATTTGAGGAAGTAGTCACCTTTTCCAGTCTTTACAGAATGGCTTCAGTAGGAAAGGCCCTTCACCAGTCAACCTAGTCAGAGATTCTGGGTAGGCCACGTGGCCGAACCCATGGCAGTGGTGGGGGCTGCAGACCTGGTGTTGGGGTCCACAGGTGGACAGAACTGTGCCAGAGTCCACAGGCAGGCTTGCTCTCTCTTTCCCGTGTCGGGTAACTTGAGCCAAGGAGATATCTCTTGGTGCACCTTTGTACTGGGTTATGGGAGGGGTAATGTGGGTGAATAAAAACTGTTTTACACTTCTTAATGCATCTTATTGAATTTATGTGGCCCATTGGGGTGCTGTAATTTCTCAGCTGGATTCCAGAGCTTTCATAAAGGTATTTTTATCCATGGATGGCTATTAAATTGATGTTTTTGTGGGGAGACAAGAGCTAGAACTTCTTATTCCTTCATCTTTCTGATGTCATTCCAAGCTTGGCTTTTTAAATCCAGTCTGACAATCTCTGTCTTATAACTGGAGTGCATAGACTATTTATGCATAATGTAATTATCAATATGGTTGGATTTAAATTTGCCATCTTGTAATTTTTTTTCTATTTGTCCCATCTGCTCTTTATTTCTTTTTCTTTTTCTTACCTTCTTTCATATTGAGTTCTCTCTCTTATATTTTAGTGTTCCATTTCATTTCCACTTTGGCTTATTAACTATACTCCAGTGTTTTAAAATTTTTTTAGTGAATACCCTGGGATTTATAATATGTTTCTTTAACTTATTAATTTTGATTTAAGTAATGTATAATGTATTATCCTTTCAATATTGTTGTGAGTTGAATTGGAGCTTACATTGCCTTAAAGAGACTTTTGGTAAAAATATAGATGTTAAAGAAGATTCTGGTGAGAGCTCAGAAAGGAAAGATTCTGTTGTCTTAGAGAACACATATATCATCATGAATAGAATTTTGCTAAAAATATGAATGTTAAAGATGCTTTTGGTGAGTTCTCATACATAAATGAGGGACATGTTTTTGGAAACTGAAGGAAAGGCAATCCTTGTTATAACATTGCAAAGAATTTGGCTGAATTGTGTTTTGTTGGATCGAGAACAGAACTTATATGTGATGAATCTGGATATTTAGCTAAGAAGATTTCTAAGCAAAGTGTTGAAGTTTCAGCCTGGTGTCTCCTTGATGTGAAAGGAGAGAAATAAATTGAAGAAGGAACTACTAAGCAAAAAAAAAAAAAAAATACAGCATTCGATTGGATGAATCTATTTATCCAGATGGCATGCTCTGGAAATGGGGCTAAAATAGTGGCTGGACAACCATTTGCTAAAGAGACTAGGAATGTGACTGATGGACCCAATCAGCCATCTAAGCATAATCCAAGAATAGAGATAGTGTTATTTTGGAAGATATGTGGAGGACTTTCTTGTCTAATAGCTTGCTCTCCCATTAATTGCACAGGAGGCCAAAAAGAGTTTTGAGAATTTTATACCAACAGAAACACTGCCAACTTGGACTGCTCTTGTTTTATTTATTTTGAAGCAATATCATGTGCATGCAAGTTTAGAATTACTTAATTTTCTGGTGAATTGAACTTTTATCAATACAAAATGACTCTTCTTATCTCAGTAATACTTTTTGCTTTAAAATCTATTTAATCAGATAATACTAATACAGCTATGTCAGCTTCCTTTTGTTTAGCATTTAAATGATGTACATTTTCCCGTCTTTATGCTTTAGTATTTCTGTTTACTTCTATTTGCTTTCTGTCTTGTATCCAGTATAGAAGCAAATTGCTTTTATTCTGGTAACCTTTTTATTTTAACTGGGAAATTTAGTCACTTTATATTTATTGGAATCACTTATAGAGTTGGACTTTATTCTATCATTTTATTTTGTGCTTCCTACTATTCTTGCCCTTTTCTTTAATTTTGTTCCACTCTGTTCTACTTTAAATTGATCAGATCTTCTTTTAGATTGATTCCCCACTAAACTTATCCACTATCTCTCAAGTAGTATGGAAATTACGCATCCTATATTTGTTCCTTTAGTGCTACTTTAGACATTTTATTATGCATATTTAACAGATTAGGCAAAGTATATATGTTTTCCATCCCCAAATTCAAGGACTCTAATTATTATTAATCTCCTTCTGTCTCAAGTTTATTGTTTTTCAATATTTTTAATATCCCAAATTAGACATTATGCTTATGTTTATTATGTATACAGTCAATATATATTTGGATATACCCACACATTAATATATTCCTTTACTAATTCTGGAAAATTCCAAGTTACTATCACTTTGGTTATTGCCTCTGTTCCATTCTATTATGAAAAATGGCCAGAGGGGAGGAAAAACTCATGGATATGGGTATAGTATCCAATGTAGGGTCCTCCACCTGGCATCCTATTTCCAGCAGCCAGGCAAGAAATTCAGACTCCAGGATTGAGGCTCAACCTTGGGGTATGGGAAACTGATAAGTTAAAAGGACATGGGATAGGGGTAGGCTTCTCATCATATTGGGCCAACTGTAAGCTGAATAATCAGAGAAAAAAGATGAGAGACAATATGACACAGCAGAGAGGAAAAAACAGCATGGTTCTCTGACTTGCCAGTTTCTGTCCCTGACAGTCTCAGCTACCTTCTGGCACCAGTCCTTGTATGTTCATTAGATTACCCAAGCAGAGCTAGCCCAAGTAGCTTCTGGCTTTTGCAACCAAGAGTCCTGACTAGAACACTGAAGCCTTAATTTCTGTGACTGTAATATAGGACAATGTCTGCCCAACCAACTTCATAAAGCAAAATGCAATGGTCAGAAACAATAATACAAACAAATAAGTAAGAAAACACTTTCACAGCCCCAAACAGAACTAGATCATCCACAAGAAGCTACATCATAGGACATGGTGTTTATGGGTAATAGTGCATTCCTTTCCTAAAACAGAGGGACCTACCAAGTTTTTCATTATTCCTTTGTGAGAATACTCCCACTCATGTCTGTTAGCTAACTTTCTCTATATATAATTATTACATATGTCAGGTATTCATATGTTGTGAGGCTGTAAGTGGATGGGATTTTTGAAGGGAGCTAACTTCACCGAATACTTTATAATGCAAAGTCTGCTTTTTACATACATGATCTCATTTATTCCATCCTCATAGCAACCCACCAAAATTGAATTAATATGCCTATTTTACCAATAGGAAATCTCAGGCTCAGAGAATTGATGTGATTTGGAGTTGGAACATGAGTTTAGGTCAATTTGACCAAAAACCTTATTCTTTCAACTATGAGGGCTAGCATGGGTGTAGTAATTAGGGAATGTTCCAGAGGTGAAAGGAATCAATGACTTAAACAAGACCATTTACTGGGCCTTAGGCATATCAGTCACCTTGGCCCCAAAGTCATTACATGACCCTCTCAGCATAACACTGAATTTAATAGGAAGTTTGGTAAAGAAGGGCCAGTCTTTTCCATTGATCATGGGGAAGGCCACTGAAAAAGGAGACCAGGTAGCTTCTAGAACAGTCCCTTGTATACAGTAGGCACTTAATAAATAAGGAGTTTAAAACTACAGAAACCCACAAGGACCAGACAAGTACTATAAATGAGTGAGGCAGGCTAGAATGTTTAGGTAGATACACATTTGACATTGGGAGATGGTTATGTCCATCTGGAGACCAGAGCCTCTGTCCCAGTTAAAGGGGACAGCCATCATTCAACTACATCATTACTCAGCTCTAGCCAACTATTGCCATGTGGGATGGCAGGCTAACCTCGTTTCATTTTCCAATTTTTCTAGGGTCCAGAACTCTGGATTTTTGAGTGATATCTCCAGATTTTTTTCACATTTCCTGTCACTAATTGGAGTCTGGTTTGCAAATAGGCATTAGTCCCTCTCTGAATTTCTTCTTCTTCACAGCCCCTTGGGGAATCAAACTGATACCAGACGCTACAAGCAGCACAAGCAGGCAGGGCATTGAGGGAAAAGGGAAAGTCAGGCCCATGTTCCTGAGGATACATGTCACCTCTCAGCTGGGGGGGTATTATGGTGATGTTGGCTTGCATTGCAGGGACCACTTCAGTACAGTTCTTTCTCACATCACCTGTTATTTTGGGGCTCAGAAATGTAGACCAGGGAAGAGAATTGAGCTTGTATTGTATGTGTTTCCTGTGATTATTTCTATAAGCATTGTATTTTGAGGACATGGTTCCTGGAGGAGAAAGAACATTTATGATTCCTTGAAAACGTGATACGACTGCCAAAAATGCATGAAATCAGTTACAGGAGATGTGAAACTTAAGTCATGGCTCTACTTGTGCAGCAATGGTGTGAACATTGCAAATTTTTCAGCAAGATGGAAGATAAACACAGCTTTTTCAGAAAAGTGTTCCAGTTGTTCTTCACTACCAGCCTCCCTCTCTGCACTTGGATCCCTAGGCTTGAGCCTAGGGAGGGAGATTCTAAACTAGAAAGTAGATATAAAGGAAAGATGGGCCACTTTGAAATCATTCTGTCCTGGTGTGGCAGACTGTTTCATTCTACGTAAATATTCTCCAAAGGAAGAGTGTATCTCCCCACCCCACTGACTTTGAGCTTTGCCATGTTATTTGCTTTGGCCAATGTAATATGAGTGAACCTGACATATACTGTGTCTGAGCAGAAGCTTTAAATATGTGGTTCGTGTCAGCTTCTTGCTCTTCCCCTCTGCCCTGAGAACGAGTGTATCCCACAGGGAATACTTCTTCCACTAGTGTTCCGAATAAGAAGATGCACAGAGCAGAGCCGGGTAGAACCACAGCTGTCCTGCAGCTGCCAACATGCAACATAAACACAAAGTAAATATATGTTGTTTGAAGCCTTGAGATTCAGGATTGTTTGTTATACTTCAAAGCTGACAAATATACAAGGCCTTGCTACTTCTGGGCTGTGTAATCTTCAGAAAGTTGCTTCATTTATTCAAACCCAACAGATTCACTGATGCCTACCATAATTCACTAATGCTTACTATGTAATAGTTCCTGTTTTAGACACTATTGATCAAAGAGGAATAAGACAAGCTCTGCCATGGGGGTGCTGTCAGTGTAGTGGAGGAGATAGTGAGTTAAGGGCTGTGTTAGGGGCCAGTACAAGGATTGGGAGAAGGACCCCTGACTCAGTAAAATCATGGAAGACTTCCTGGAAGTAGGCATATTGAGAGACATATAAACTCCCCCTCCAAAAAAAGGAGGGCGAGCATTTTTCTTGCAGAAGCCATCCCAGGCAGAGGCTCACGACATTTGCAAACTGAGGACTGGTTAAGATGGGCTGGGACCAGAGGGCCTCTGGGATCCTCCTCCCTCCCTCCCCAATTTCATCCATACATTGAACCTTGCTAAGAAAGCTCAGACTCAAGTCCCAAGCCAGTAGCAGTCCCTGGTTTGTGCCTCAGGCTATGTCTAGACATCCAAATGACTACCGTGAATTGCTTCACTTTGGGAACTGACCTAGGAGGAAAGTGGCAGCTCTCAGGATTGAGTGACCTTGGAAGAACCCCACTACCAACCAACAGCCTCAGACACCAGAGCAGGAGGTGGTAAGGCTAGAGTCCAGAGTGCTGCTCTCGCCACAGTTGACAAAGAGTGACTGATTGTGAGTGAATGATTTACTTGCATTCCCATATTGATCAGACCAAATGAAGAGTTCTCTCATCTGAACAGAACGGATTGCCCACGTTAATCCCAGAGTCTGTCTGGGGGAAGTGAAGCATGGTAAAAAAGTAATATGGAAGGCTTGCTGCTGGGAAATATACTGAGTCCAAACAGGAGAGAGATGAGGAAGGGGCGAAGTAACAGTCCAGCAGAACTAGATTCCAGAGTGCTAAATCCTGTAGTTAATTCCCCAACAGGCTCAAGATATTTCATTACAGTTCTGACCATGTTTGGTTACATGCTTTTTTCTTTCTTTCCTTCCTTTCTTCCTTTCTTTCTTTTCTTTCTTTCTTTCTTTCTTTCTTTCTTTCTTTCTTTCTTTCTTTCTT
>NW_022589705.1:74740292-75272885 GCF_004348235.1 Phoca vitulina | reverse complement strand
TTTCTTTCTTTCTTTCTTTCTTTCTTTCTTTCTTCTTCCTTTCTTCCTTTCTCTCCTCCTTCCTTCTTTCCTTCCTTCCCTCCTTCCTCCCTTCCTTCCTTCCCTCCCTCATTTCTTCCTTCTTTCTTTTCTTCCTTCCTTCCCTCCCTCCTTCCTTCCTCCTTTCCTTCTGTCCCTCATTCCTTCCTTCCTTCCTTCCCTCATTCCTTCCTTCTTTCCTTCCTTCCTTCCCTCCCTCCCTCCCCCCTTTCTTCCTTCTTTCCTTCCTTCCTGCCTTTCTTTCTTTCTCTTCTCTCTCTCTCTTCCCCTCTCCCTTCCCTTCCCTTCCCTTCCCTTCCCTTCCCTTTCTTTCTTCCCTTCCCTTCCCTTCCCTTTAGAACTAAGAGGAGAGGATTTGAGCAGTGTTAACCCAGACTAAGTTTTCTGATTCCAGTCTCTCATTCTTCTTGACTAACAACAAGTAAGAACACTTTGTTTCCACTGATAAATTCACCTTGAATCTTGAGAGCGTGTTACATGCCATGCACTGCTATAGGCAGCGGACAGACAACAGCAACAAAACCAAGTGTCTGCTCCATGAAGCCACTCCTCTAGAGTGGCTTTTGATCTGAAGACTCCTCTGAAGTGACATTGGTTAACATGGCTGCCAAGGAAGCACCCTAAAACCCTAGCCTTGCCCCAAGTTGCTGGAGTTTCTCTGCACAAAGTTAGCTTCATGTGTATTCTCTCACTTGATCCCGACAGTACCCTGTGAGGTAGCTATTATTGATCCCATCTCAGAGCAAGGATGCTGAAACTCCCAGTCAAGGGGTTTCCTTAGAGTAAAGGCTATAAAAGGCCAATGGGGGATCACTGCTGCTCTGGGATCTTGTACTTCACATGTCCTCACTTGTCTGATTTCTCCTGCTCTTGGCTGTGAGGCAAAGTCTATGTGGGCTCCTCAGCACAATTCAAAAAGAGTCCCTTCTTAAATCCCACCATATATGACAATGTGGATAACCTTGAGAACATTTTGCTAAGTGAAATAAGCCAGTTACAGAAGGACAAATACTGCATGATTCCACTTATGTGAAGTATCCAAAATAGTCAAACTCATAAAAGCAGAAAGTAGTAGGGGCTTGAGGGGAAGGAGAAATAGGGAGTGCCATTCAACAGGTATAAAGTGTCAGTTATGCAAGTTAAGTTCTAGAGATCATCTGCAGAACATTGTGTTCATAGTTAGCAATACTGCACTGTACACTTAAACGTTTGTTACGAGGATAAACCTCAGGTTCACTGTTCCTATCACACACACACACACACACACACACGCAGTCCCTTCTTTCATTTGAGCCAAGTAATTAAGACCAAGAACCCTTAGTGGTTAGGGAGAAGGAAAAGGAGAGAAGATCCACTGGCTTCCCCCACCCCATCCCATATGTTGTGGGGTGATATTGCTCATTCAACCAACCAGAATTATTTACTGATCGCTCTGTGCCAGGTATTCACAGAGGCAACAGCAGAGCAGACAAGATTTCTGTCTTCCTGGAGACTGGATTCTGGTAGAGAAGGCAACAATAAAAAACTACACAAACATTCAAATGATCCTTTCAGACTAAGATAAGGGCCGTGAAGGAAATCGTTGGGGGTGTGGCAGTAACTTGGGGCTGGGTTTTAGATATGGTGGACTCCATGAGCTGGTTGCATGTGAACTGAGACCTGAAGGGTGACAATAGGACAGTTATGCCAAGAACTGGAGCAAGAGAGGTGAAGGTGTGTGTGTCGGGGGGTGGACAGCAAGTACGAAAGTCTGGAGGCTAGAGAAAGCTTGCTGGATTCAAGCAAAAGAAAGGAGACCGGAGTGGAAGGAACACTGTGAGCAGGGAGAGTGTTATAGGATGGGGATTTCACAGATGGTATTTTCTTTTCTTGAGACAGTCACCATCTCTGCACACCTTAAGAAGCTGTTTTTTTCCCCAAAAGGCAGAAGAGTTTTTAGGAGAGTCAGGGCCCTCTGTCATCTCTATATCTCCTCATTATCAGGCTGTCCCTGCAATCCTGGAGCTGCAAGAGAGTTACAGGGCCACAAAGTGGGAGAAGGTGACATTAGCTGGAGACTAATGCCATTGCTCCCCTGAGCTAATCCCTCCATTACCATTGTCAGCTGCTTGTGTATAGGAAAGGCATTCAATGAGCTTTGGGCACACTGTCCTTGAGATGCAAGTGAACATATTACTGTCAGGTGGGGGAATCTGATGGCCCAACTCAGGGGTCAGCAAACTACAGCCCAAAGGCCAAATCTAGCCTACTGCCTGTTTTTATAAGTGAAGCTTTATTGGCACCCATTCATTTACAGATTGTCTGTGACTCATTTCGAACCACAACAGCAGAGTTGAGTCATTGTTAACAGTCTATTTGGCCCCCAAAGCTGAAATATTTACTCAATGGCCCTTTCAGAAGTTTGCTGACTCCTGACCCAAAAAATTAGTCCCGGAAGCTTACCTGAAGAACTTGGTGGTCACTTCCCTCCATTGTTGCTTTGGCATCCCTGTCCTAGACCAGCTCCCTGAGCAAAGCTTCTTGTCCCTCCAACAGACCCCAGGTTATAGGAACATCTCTAGGAAAAATCCCCAAACAAGGTATCCTAGGACCAGCTGCACAGTCTCACAAATTTGGGATTGGAAGATAGTGTGGGTACTGGAAAATCCTCCAGGATCCAACACTAATTAATGACACCAGGTAATTTAGTATGGCTCATTTTCCCCAGAAGCAAGAGTGTGTCCAATGCTCTGCTGTGATGGTGACTAGAGCATGTTCTCATCTCAGCTTCTCCCTGTGTTTCTGCCCACTTCCATTGCTGTTATCTATTGCCCAGTCTCCTTCTGGTGTTACTACCCCCATTAGTGAGAGTTGAGTTGGTCTTGTGGGAGGACATTGTCCTTTGAGTAGAGCTTTCTGGCTAGACCAAGTCAAGCCTGTATCTTGTCTTCCCCTTGGCTCAGGGGCTCCCCTGTGGTAGCATCAGCTGGGGTGTTGGTGAAGATGATCACATAACACCAGCATGACAGCTTTTGTGGAAGGCTCCATTATAAGGGAATGATGGGCATGCCTGTTTGGAGGCTGCATCTGCACTTTTGATGAATACTGACCTGAGTATCATTTCCTTCGGAGGGAGGGGGTAAAACAGTCTTCAGAGCTTCCCATATTCAGTGGTGGGGGTCTGTAGGGCCTGTCCAGGCAGCACTCACAAACTCTAACACTGTCACCAGCTAAATGTTCACTTCCCAGTGACCATGTTTCTCATTAGGACCTGAGGTAGAGGTGGCTGAATAGAGAAACATCTTTCATCCGATTTGCTTGGGAGACTCTCTGCTTCCTCCTATACTTTTTCTCTGTGGGGTATTGCTGTCCGCAGCATTTCTACCTAAGTCAGTTTCTCCATGAAGCTCACCAGCTATTCAGAGAGATCTGTCCTCCCCCCCCGCCCACTCCCCAAAATCTTCAGTGAAGCATGAAAAATTCAGTCATTTGGCTCATTCAGACTTTCCAGATGTCTGATGTTGGGCAAGAGATGCATGATGCTGACGTATGGCACTTTTTACCTTCCACCCACGTGTTTGACATTGTGCAGATGTAGACATTTGAAAAAGATTGATTTGTTTTATTAATGAAACAGTGATGAAATAACACTGGAGAAACTTTTGACAAGTCACACATAATCCCATTGTTCTAAAATAACAACCATTTCCACTTTTCCATGTTTCCTTCCTGGTTTGGCTCACTTCAAATATATAAATCATGTAGTGGTTCCACCGTTTGGTAATCTGCTTATTCCATCTCTTATTTCATCATACATATCCTTTCTCTTTTTCCACATTATCTTTAAAATTATTGATCTTAATGATTTCATAATAGTCCTTTGGAGTGGATATAGCATTTCCTTAGTGTAGTGAGTAAGAACATGGTCTTAATCATGGAGGCTCTGCTTCTACATCTATAAAATGGAATCAATATTAACCACTCAGGGTTGTTGTTAAAATGACATAATATTTTATATTATAAATATAGTGTATTATATATATCAGTCAACATAGGCTGTTATTTTGTGGTAATAAGCAACCCCCAAGTCTCAGTTGAATAAAGCAAATTTTATTCTTTCCTCATGTTACATATGCATCATGGATTAATTGGTGGTGGGAGAGGGTTGGTGGTACTGTGGTTCTGTTCACTGCAGTTACTTAGGGACTCAGGCTGATGAAGAATGTGATACATATATCACATGTTTACAACTATCTTAACAGAATAACCTGGCCCCACCCACTAACAATGGGAACCAGAAGTAAATCTTACCTTGTGTCTTAGGGACAACTAGAAAACTGATAATTTTCACAACATATAATTAAAATGGAATGACATATGTAAAGTTCTTACTTAGCACAGTGTCCCAGGAACATGAGAGCACTCAGTAAGGACAGATACTACCATTATTGTTATTAATTTTCTGTTATTGTGTTTTTTCATTTTTTTTTTTTTTTTTTTTGCAATTATAGGTAGTGTTTCAATGAACATCCTTATGCAGAAGTTTGTTCCCTAATGATTAATCCTCAAGAACAGTATTGAGTGCCTGAGCTTTGGGATCAGGTGAAGGAGGAGTCAGTTTCTAGCTCTGAAATTTACTCCTTGAAGAGCCAAGGCCAGAAGGTGTGTGAAATCAGCAAAGAGGAAATCACTGTTTTGGTTTTGTTTCCTAATCTGATTTCGATTTCTCACCTGTAACATCATATCTTCCATTTGTGGTGCTTAAAGATTTCTAATTTATATTCTTAGGTACTAGCCAGACATGATGAATTTTTCATGTTTCATATACTATACCACCCCCTCTATATCTACACTTTAATTTCCATCTTGTGGTGTTAGTGTAGACAAATGACTCCGACTGGTGTGTGGTCTGGACCTTGCTGAGTCTTCACTGATTGCATGGATGGGAAGTCTGTCAGCCGGTCATGTCCTTCACAAGAGCTGAGGCAGTTTAAGGAACTGCTGTGGTCGAGATAGTAGTGGTGCACACCTTTGACTCTGCTTGTGGTCTGGTCTAGCCAGAGGCCCTGGGTTACGACGAAGATAGTTTGCCTTATGGAGGCTTTGCTTCTGACTTTGGACAAGCTACTTAACAAATACATGCCTTCCTTCATGCCTTGGTAGAATAGACACAGTACCATCTTGGCATCCAATAGATGCAGCACAAACTTGATTTCTTTGCATGAAGGCAAACTGTCTTTACAGGTTTTACTAAGCACAGTTATATTAAAAAGAGGATGATTGTGGATTGCCTATTAAATATTTAGATCAGTGGTTCACAGCCCTCAACATAGATCACCTGGAGGAACCTAAAAACACTGATGTCTGAATCCCACCCTGAGGGACTCTGATTTAATTGGGCTGGAATGCGGCCTGGCCGCTGGGATTTTTAAAAGCTCCCCAGGTGATTCTCATATTCAGCAAAGTTTGAGAACTATTGACGAGACCAGTGGTTCTCAAACTTGAACGTGCTGCAGAATTCCCTAGAGGGCTTGTTAAAACCCAGATTACAAGGATCCACCTCCAGGGTTTGTGATTCAGTGTTTCGAAGATGTGGGGTGGAGCCCTGGAATTTGGATTTCTAACAAGTTCCCAGGTGGTACTGATGCTGCTGGTCCAGGCTCACACCCTGAGAGCCACTGATGGATGCTTCCACGTGCTCTCTGTGCATTTCCCTGCTGTGAGGGGCTCTGAAGGGGAAACCCGGGGGGTAGGCATTTTAGAGGCAGGAGAATGGACAGAGTGTCTAGGCCTGAGAATTGCGGGACTCCTTCCTGAAATGCAGTTGCTATAGGCAGCCTGGTCCACAGTGTTTTCCTTAGCAGCTGGCTTGAAGGCTCTGGCCAGGCTTGGCTCAACGAGCTCAGGCCACCAGCTCTCCTGGGAAACGGAGACATCAGTCTCCCTCCTTCCATTACCTACATTAGCACAGCTATTTGTGGCAATCCCTCTTCCTGGCTGCTCAGGATATAAAGTGCTGACTGTGGAGCCACACTTGATGTCTGAAACTTCCAGGGCAGAAAGGAGGGACATGATGGTCTGTGACCCAGGAGACCAGAGCAGCACAAGGCAAAGGTGGGGGAACATGGCATATTAGCAGCCCGGGGTGGGGGCGGTGGTGGAGGCAGAAGAAGAATCTGGCCAGAGTCCGTCACTCTGGGCCAAAGCATCCCCAAATGAACTGGCCTTGAGATACCTGAGCAATTTGAGGACAGAACAGTGGACTTATTTCTCCATTATTACCCAGAGAATTGTAGTGATGAAGAGGTGGTATAGGTGGTGGTGGGTAGGGTGAGGTGGGGAGAAATGGGAGAGAATGATAGGGATAGAAATATAATCTTTTTGCATATTATCTGAGTGGTGTGGGAATAATTTAATCATCTTGAATTTACGGAGGGAAATGCTCAGTCCTGTAGACCTTCTGCTTTGGCAGACAAAAACATCTCAGAATGAATAGTAATAGCTAACACTTACACAGCACTGACTCCGTGCCAGGCGCTGTGCTAAGCGCCTCACATATATTCACTCATTTCATCCTCACATCAACCCTAGGAGGTGGAACTATTATTATTCCTGTTGTATGGGTAAGGAAACTGAGGCATGGCAAAGTCAAGTGACTTGCTCGAGGTCAGCCAGGTGAAGCCAGCCACTTTGGCCCCAGAGTCCATGTGTTTAGTCCTGGAGGAGCTGCTTGTGCGGGGTCCTGGCACCAGCTCAGGACATGCATTCTGAGTTCTCTTGAAGTCTGTGGTCAGGTTCTGTGGGCTCAGAGCAGAGACGTGGCTCCCTCCTGGCCCAACCATTATATGATCACATGTGTTGTCTGAATCTTACTCCCTCCTAGGACTCTTTCTTTTCCTGAAGTTCCTCATATAAAGTGATGCCTGGTCTGTTTTAGGCAACAGAGCAGAAGAACTTTGGCACAAGTAGGCGGAGTTAACTTCATTGCCTCCCCTTTCTGTGTCCAGTCCCTCCACTCACTGGGTGTCCATGATGCCTGTAGCCCCCTATCATCATGCTTCCCCCTACATGCCTCCCTCAGCCCTTCCCAAAGCAGCCTCTCCTCTCAGTTCCAGACACCTCACAGCACCCTCAAATAAATCCAGTGGATGCATCACTAGAGGGAGAAAACATTACAATCATTTTTTCCCCAAGCTTCCAACTACCTCAAGCACAAACCCACTCTCCTTCCACCTGTCATGTTCACTTTCTCCTTCTGTCCTGCAGTCATTTCTACCTGGAGGATACAGAAAAAAAAAAAAAAAGGACCAGGAGTTGGTCAAGCCAAGAGCTGGTCCAGCTCTGACATTGACCCTGAAACTGTTGACAAATTACACAGTATTGTTACTGTTACGAGCAATGACTGTGGCGTCAGGCAGACCCGGGTTCAAATCCTGGCTCTGCCATTTTTGGACATGGGGCAAGTGACCACATCTCTGGTCCTTGTTCTGTACAATGGGGACAATAATTCTGATTTTGCAGGGTTACTAGGAGGACCGAGTGGCCACATGCCTGTGAAGTGGTCAGTACTGTGCCTGGCACAGAGAACAAGATTTCAATTATGGTAATTATGATAGCTTTTATTGTGATTACTTTCCTCCCTGGCCTTGGTTTCCTCGGGGTTGGACTGCTTTCTTTCCCATGGCCCTCCCAGCTCTGAATCCTCTGACTCATTGGCATCCTTCTTGTTTCATGTTTTTTATTAGATTTCTACGATTGGCTCATCTTTCTCCATCTCTCTCCCTTATCATCACCCTCCATGAAAAATGAAACTTCCTTTGTACTCAGACCACTGCCCCAGCATCTCTGCCTGGGATGTGGGGGTGGGGGGGGTCGAATAACCCAAGCCAGCCAGCCCCCCTGAGCACCACCACCGCTTTGAGTCAGATTCCGTTGGATTTATAAGGCACCGGAGGAGTAGGTAGTTGATATGAATAACCATTACATTGGGGAGGGCTTTTTCTTCTCCCTCTGACTGATGACAGCTAAATTACTGCTAAATATAGGCCCTGAATTTGCATGAATCTGCAGCTTGCCACAGCCAGGCTGGGGGTTTTATTGACAGCCAAGGCACTGGAGGCAGGCAGGCACCTGCTCTAATACACCTTTTCCAGAGGAAGAACAGAGTCAGGCAGAGCATACCCCTCTCTCACCTCCTCTCCAAGGCATGCACTTTTCTCTCCAAGCCTCCAGGCCTATAGGTTCTAAGGGAGGAGCCTGGCCTTTGGGTTAGAATCCCAGATCCGCCATCTAGCTGATCCTGAACAAATTACTTAACCACTCCCCAGCCCTCCCTCTGCCTGTTTCCTCACTGGTACAGTGGGATAATAATAGCACAATTGTGATGAGCATAACATAACATAGACCTGTTGAATCAGCATGTTGTGCACCTGAAATTAGTAACATTGTGTGTCAACTATACTCAAAAAAATTTAAAAATCGTGTAGTACGGCTAAACATTATCTCAAAGAAAGAAAAGTTTGGAAATAGGCTGTTCCAAGTTTCGATCTTGCTATACCAGCATGTTTGCTTTTTTGTCCTTAGGTTATGGACTCAATATCCCAAGATGGCAGCTCCAGGCATCAAATCATATCACAATCAAATTCAAGGCAGAAAGAAGGGGGCAGTCTTTTTTGTCACCTCCGTTTCTATCAAGGAGCATAATATTGCATAGAAGCACCCAGGAGACTTCCCCATTACAGCTCATGGGAACAGCAACAACAATAATAATAGTGACATTTATGGACATTTAGTTCATGACAGATACGTTCTAAATACCTACATGGGGGGCGCCAAGGTGGCTCAGTTTGTTAAGCATCTGCCTTCGGCTCAGGTCATGATCCTGGAGTCCTGGGATAGAGCCCCATGTCGGGCTCCTGTTCAGCAGGGAGTCTGCTTCTCCCTTTCCCTCTGCCCCTCCCTGCTTGTGTTTCTCTCTCACTCACTCTCTCTCTCAAATAAATAAATAAAATCTTCTAAAAAAATAATAATACCTACAGGGGCTAACTTAATACTCAAAACAATCCCGATAAATAGGTGCCATTTTTAAGGTGCAAAAGGCTTAAAAAAAAAAACATGCCCAAAGCTACTCAACAGATAATTGTCAGAGGTGAGATATGAACCCAGGGAATTTGTCTATAAAGTCCAGGCTCTGTAACTAGACTTAAATGAAGGCCATGTTCACTTGTTTAGCCTTAGACTCTGGTGAAATTTGAGAAGCTGGAGCTGGGGAAGGGACTTAACCTTCCCAAATGCATTAGACTTGCCTAATACACAAGCCAAATTGGGGTTTTATAAACTAAGGAAGAAGGGGGATTGGCTGGAGATAGAAACCAGAGATGCCTACCTTGATCCCTCATACAGTTGTTAGACAGGTAAAAGATGGAATGTCCCTGTCCTAATCTGCTTGGAATGCCATAATAAAATACCATACACCTGGAGGCTTCCACAACAGACATTTATTTCCCACAGTTCTGGAGGCTGGGAAATCCAAGGTCAAAGTGCCAGCAAGGTAGGTTTCATTCTGAGGCCTCTTCTCTTAAGTGCTGGGCAGCTGCCATCATGCTGTGTGCTCACGTGACCTCTTCTTCATGTGTATGTGAGAGAAAGAGAGACAGAGGGAGAGGGAAACAGAAGTGGTGGGATAGGAGAGGGGGAGCGCTCTGGTGTCTCTTCAAACATGGGCACTAATCCCATCATGGAGACCCCACCCTCATGACCTCACCTAACCCTAATAACTTCCCAAAGTCCTCATCTCCAAATACCATCACACTGGGCTTTAGGGCTTCAACATAGGGCTTTGGAAGGGGACACTGTTTAGTCCATAGAAGTCCCTTAGTGCCTTTTCCAAAGTAGGTGTCCAGTAAATGAGAGTTCCCTCTCCTCCTCATCCAATCATTGATTTAATTAGCTATTTTGAGCATGTCGTATGAGACTAACCTTAAGATAATATAATCTAGGTGGGGAAAGAAGACAGGAAACAGTTAAGTCATGACTCACAATGGCATTAGTTTAAGGTCCAAGTGCCTGGGCTCGTTCAGAAATGTGCCAGATGGAGCAGTGGGTCCATCTCCTCCTATGGATCCTGATGGCCAATATGCAGAACTTCCAGATCTACCCTGGGCTGAGATGCAACAGAGCAGACCTCACTTAACTTAGAGACAGATTTTTGGACATCCTGGACTAGACCATTTGAGGATAGAAAATCTCAGCTGGCAGGACGAGTTTTGGAAAAAAGATGATCCACTAAATGTGGACGAGGCTCAGGCTTAAAGCCTGTGACATCATCAGAGGATATTTAGGGAGGGATTACTGTGAGGGGGAGACAAAGTGGATGGCATCAGGTCCAGCCGGCCGGCCTCCAGTGTCTCAGCTGGCAGAGCTGTGGGTGGGCTGATACTCAAGTGAGGATTAGGCAGAGCAATAGCACTGTTGTAAAGTTTGGAAAAAATATTACCAAAAGAAGAACACTGACATTAAGGATCTGTGGCATGGAGGTGTCAGTTGCCATGTGGAGGAAGCCAGGAGTGAGGGTAGAGATGGAGGTGGGCCAGCCGCCTGGAGCTCATGCTGCCATCTGAGGGAGAAAGCCAGAGAGGTGACCACCAGAAACTGAGTCCAGATCCTCACCAAGAAGGAGGGTGGTTGTTGTGGTCATCAAATGCCAATGTAGGAAAAGCCATGAAGCAAGGTTCCCCTGTGGCATCACTGGAGGAGCCGGGTCCCAACAAGTGACAAGGGGGCAGGGTTGCCCAGGCAGCTGCCAGACTGACTGGGTCTGAGTCCCAGCCCTACTCTTACTAACTTGTGATCTTAGACAATTACTGAAGCTCTCCACATCTCAGCCTTTTTTCCCCCCACCTGGCTAATAAAGACAATAATGGTCATTGAGAATTGTAGGAGATGTGTAAGCAAAGTGGCCAGAAGTGTCTGGCATACAGTAGGAGGGAGATTGTGGGCTCTGTGTTTTGAAAGTTGATGGTGAGGTGGATGGAGACAGGCTGCCGCTGTGCTATGGGCTTTCCTGCTGATGAGAGCAGCTACCCCCGGCTTTCATGATGAAAGACCAGTGCTGGGAATGACGTCACCCTGACAGAAGCTCTTTGAATCCCTTCTTGATGGAAGATGAATCAATGGTCAGCTTCGTCTCTGAGGCAGGTCCTCTAATCCCAACTTTTATCTAGTTTTCTGCTGTCTCTAAGGCCTGTTCAGGAGAGGTCCTGGGCCCTCCGTTCTCCAGGGTGGCCCCTGAGAAGGCTGCTTGGAAGCCCTGGCTCGCTCCCACTCCCCTCATGACCTGGACTGACCCTGGGCTTGGAATCTAGTGGCATTTCTGTGGCTTCTTGGCAGCCTTCACCCATTCAATTCTACCCCTCTGGGCACCCCTGGTCTGTGGCCAGCCCTATCCTCCACTGAACCCAATGGAAAGAGATTTTGTCCTGGAAACAGCAATGGAATAGAAATAGCTTTGACTGCTTTCTGCAGAGAAAAAGCAGAGAAATCCCTGTGGGAGATTGGGCTAGCTGCCTGTGCTTCTTTGACCAGACCTCTCCATCTAATCCTTCAAGGGACTGAAGGGGCCCTGTTTTTTGTCTGGGACTTCAACTCCCACCACCCCAGAATGAGCCTAGTTTGGTTTTCTTCCTGAAATTCCAGGAAATACCTGCCCCTGAGTCTCTCCCCTCTAGTCCCTACCCTGCACTTTAGAAACATCCTTCCCTGTTCATCCTACCATAAACATTACTTTCTCTTGGACCCTAAACTAATGGAATAGGTCTGTCCATGCCATTTTAGAGTTTGGGTTCTGTTACCGTGGCCAACATCCTGTGACATTAGTTCAGTCCACAGTTGCCCTGCATCCCTTCTAACTCCTTACTCTTGTGCCTGGACTTGTCTGCCATCTTCCTCGCATGGCCAGCCAAAAGCCAGTCCCTGCTCAGCTGTGCAGGCATGGGAACTAATAGGTTGGAAGCATTGGCTCTATGACACCATCTTTCATTCTTCTGTGGACTTCAAATTTGGATATAAAATATTGTGTGGGTGTGCATGTGCAAAGCTTTCTTCAAGTGGGTGCATGATTCACCAAAAGGTTACAACTCAGTGACTGAGAGTCCTTTTTAATACCCCTGATACCACAGTATACATTTGTGGTCAGAGGTATGACTGAACCTTGTTCATCTTTATATCAATTGTTCTTAACCCAGTGTCTGACACAAAATAGATGCTCATTAAATATTCACTGGGTGAGTAAATGATTAGTAAATGAATGGACTAAGATATGGTACATCCTAAATCCACTGGGGAAGGAAAGAACTTCCTCTCCAAGGCCCCTGTAGATGTACGTGCATCTCTGCATGATAATTTCAGTGATGGGGAGCTCCCTTTTTCATAAGATAACTCATTACACTGATTTTCCTGTTCAGAGATGAGTTCTGTCCTTCTTCAGCTTCTACATTCTGCTCACACCTTTACCTGGGAGCTGCCCAGGATCATTGGGCCCTTTGAGGGACCACTCACATCAGAGGTACAGGCATTGCCTTCTTGACATCTGCCAATGCTAAATAGATTTGCTGTACCCAGCCGGGCCCCTCCCAAGACAAATAGAGGGATAATCCCCACCCTCTGCGAGATGTCAGCTTCAGGTGGATCAACCCATGACAAGTCTCTGTCCCCAGAATGGGCCATAATTCTCTTGCCATAAAAGAGTGGCAGAACAAAAGAGAACTGATCACCTTAATTCACAAACAAGAGAACTAATGCTTAGAGGGGAGAAATGAGGCTCTGTGGGTCAAACATGTCGAACCAGAACCCAGTTCCCCAGATCCCCAGCCCCTTGCTCTGCAGCCTCCTCCCTGCTGGTCTTACTGCAACACAAGGGGGTGACCAGAGTCCTGCACCTCCTGACAAGTTCCAAATATATGCTCCCGTTGGATTGTCGGATTTTCCTGGATCTCTCAGGCTCTGGTCTTCTTGCTTTGATGAAGTATAGGAGGTCCTGGGAGACCAACCCTTAACTCTCTGGGGATGTGCTCTATCTAGGCTGCCAACTTCAGAAGCAGTTTGGGGTAGTGTTTAAAACATGACCCCAGACTGTCTGGGGTTCCGTCCTGGTTCTGTCACTTCCTAGCTGTGTGATCTTATAGATTACTTGTTTGTATCTCAGCTTCATCATCTATAAAATGCTATTAAAGTATATCTAATTCATAGGGCTACTTGAAGTTTAAATGAGGAGGAAGTGTTTAACTCAGTGCTGGATAAATGCTACTGGTATGAGTCCAGACTCCTGTCCTGATTTCCCTGCACTCACTGGAGCCAATTCACTGATACCAAGAACTACTCTTGCAGTGACCTCAGCCAGGTAACCTTCTGTGCCACAAGGAAGGAGTGGCATACCAGAAGGGGAACTCTGCAGGACTGCCTGTCTCTGAAGAAACCTGGTGTCCAGAGATGCTTCTAACAAACCCATCTGAGGAGGCTGCTTTGCTGGGCCATATAGTACAGTGGTTAGAGTCGAAATGGGCTCTAGGACCAACTCCCTTGGTTCCCATGTCAGCCCCACCGTTTTCTAGTCATCAGGACTTAGACAAGTTACTTTGCTTCTCTGAGACTCAATTTTCTAATCAACAAAGGGGGATGATAATACCTGCCTCTGAACACTGTGTGAGCACCTAGTAAGATGGTGTATGCGAAGGACAGTGTCTGACAGGCAGCATACCACTGTGAGTAGTGACATTAGCTAATATTCATTGAGCACTCAGTGTGTGATGGCATCATTTTAAATGCTTTTCAATATGTTAATCCATTTAATCTTCACAACAACCCTATGAATTAGATACAAGTTTCATCCTTTTTTGCTAGGAAAAAAACTAAGGCATGGAGAAGTTAAGCAACTTGCTGTGACTACAATTTGCAGCCAGTTGCTCCAGTTTCAGTGCTCACATGCTTAGTTACAACTGGACACCAGGAGGGGTGTCACATGTGGTAGTCATGGCTGCAGAACTTTCTGGTTGATATTACAACCCATGATGTATCTCAAGCAGGTGTGAGACTGCCTGGAAGTATCTTTCTCCAGAAAGCCTGGGTCAGCATAGGGGATACAGATCAGCATGGGGAAAGAGTGGGAGAGAAAGTGACCTCCAGCAGAGATTGACTACTAAATTTACCAGGTATTAACCATTGACCATGTGCCCAGGTTGGCATCCCAGAGGCAAGCCAGCTGCTGATGCCGCCTACTAGGGAGCACCTGGCAAAATCTGCAATCATGACTTGGAGTGGTTTAATTACAACTCTAGTCTGAATTGTTGCTGGGGGAAGGAGTGGGCAGTGCAGAGACCAAGACAAGAGAAAGACAGGGTCTTGGGTACTGTGGCATAACCTGGACACCCTCTGGTCTAGCCTATGACCCATAGGATGTGCATGGGTTTCCCTAATCCACACTGAGACTAAATTGGCACATCTTGGGCTCCAATCTATCAGCATTCACAACTAATCTAAGATCTTCTGGCCTCTCCTGAAATGAAGTCAATCCATCTTTCTAGTCCTCAGCTTTCTGGGAGCTTGGCCAGCCAAGATCTATACCCTGGCTGCTAAACTCACTCTGAGCAACTCAGAAAACTGCCAGACCACCGTGCATGCATTTGAGCAAGACCTGGGTCAAGGAAGTGGGTCCCATCTTCTGTTATTACTACCAATCCTATGAGATTTCCATGTGCTGTGTGCCCAGCACACAGTATGTGTTCAATACATATGTGACTGTGTTGTGGGGTAGAGCTATCCTGGGGAAGATGCTGAAGAGCAGGTCAGATGGCAGGAAGAAAGAAACCTGGTCTGAAACAGTGGTCATTCACGATGAAGTGGTGCTAGGTGGAGGTCTTTTCCAGTCTTCCGGGTACAATGATCCTGTCTCCAAGAGACAGCACTCAAAACCCTCACCACACTCAACCCCGTGGCCCATGCATGTAGTGTTCAGTAGTACTTAGGGGCCCTGCTCAGGTCCCCAGCAGCAAGGGCTCAGGACTGAAATGTTCTGAACTCCAGGCAAGCAGGGCTCTGTGCTCCAGACAGCCAGCCCTCAGCAGTCAAAGCAGAGCACTCAGGACCCCAGGGAACAGCACTGAGGACTGCAGGCAGTGTTTGTCAGGCTGTTGACTCTAGCAGGTAGTATCTGGTTTTCCTGAGGGCAGAGCTCAGCACTCTAGGAAGTGGTGCCTGATACTCCAGATGTCAGTTGTAAATACTCCAAGAGGCAATGTTCATGCAGGAGGTATGACTCAGGACTCCAGGACATGGTGCTGGGTATTCCCTGCAGACTATACTTCACACGTCAAGGGTAGCTGGTAATGGAGACATGTGTCCCAGGAATGGGTTTCTGCCTCCAGGTTGTATGTTAGAGGTCTGGCTAGAGCAGAGCAGCCCCACCCTCTCCTTGCTGGGAGCCCAGTTGCTGAAGCACATTTTGGATGATGAACCTAAATAAGAGCCCAATTTTATGCTCTAGACTGTTGGGTTGAGAGAACAGGCGTACCTGAAGGCATGCCTCACTTTTCAGGGAATAGATCTCCCTTCCCTTAGAGTTAAGGTGGGGTTGACCTGCAGTAAAACAGGATGGGCCTTTTTATTGTATACTTTTTGTATTGACAAAGGGGTACAAGATTCCTTTATGGAAGCAAGAGTGGAAATGTTCAAAGAAAACATGGTGGATATTTTGGTACAGCCTACAGAAAGTTAAAGGTGACCCAGCAATGCAAATGCGCTGCACTGGGAAGCCACCCTCATGGCTATAAGGAAACCTGGGGCTTAGCTCCCACTGTCACTGTCTCTCAGGGTGTGCTTGTTGAAAAGGTACTGCACTATGCCAGACTCCTGGGCCACCTCTTATGGAAGTTAGTTCCATGGTGGAGAAGTTGGTTCAATGGTCACCCCATTCTTTGATGGATCACATCTATTCAGCAGGTGAGGGTCTCAGAGAATTCACAATGTGGGGATCATTTGGTCTACAGCCAAGTTGTGCAATTTCTGTTAATAACAAATTCACACTCTTGTTCAAATGTAAATGCACATTGTGCGGCATTCCCATTGGCTATAGGCTCCTTTCTTGGTGCTCTGAAGAAAGTTCAGCCACATTGCAGGTTCTTCAGTTCCTGTGATTTCACAGTGTGTTCTCTCTCTTAACGGGATCTGAGAAGAAAAGATATGGCAGAGTTCTCCAAAGCCACTCCACTTCCGGTGGGGGTGGGGAGGGTGCTGAGAGAAGGACAGTAGATGCAGGAGGCACAGAACCCCAGGTTGATCTGGGCTAGAGGGAGGTCTCCAGTGCTGGTGGTAGTTCAGGGAGTATATGGATCCTAGCAGGTGGCAGAGGAGAGGTGGCCTTGGGACACCAGAGTGGCTGGCCAGGGTTTAGCCAAGCACTGCTGAAGCAGGAATCTGTATCCACTGAGCATCTGGCTCACCCTTGTCATTTTGAAAAATGTCACCAAATTCCCCAGTAAAGAGCCTGCACCAGTTTATGTTCCACCAACAGGACTTACGGTACCTATTTCCCTACCCCTGTTGCCACGAGTCTTATCGCATTTCTGAAGTGTGCTCACCTGATAGATAAAAAAATAACTTCTCATTTTATTTTATTTATTTTTTTAAGATTACTTATTTATTTATTTGACACAGAGAGAGACAGCGAGAGAGAGAACACAAGCAGGGGGAGTAGGAGAGGGAGAAGCAGGCTCCCCGCGGAGCAGGGAGCCTGATGCGGGGCTCGATCCCAGAACCCTGGAATCATGACCTGAGCGGAAGGCAGACGCTTAACGACTGAGCCACCCAGGCACCCCTAACTTCTCATTTTAAACGTGCATTCTTTAATTACAAAACGTGCTTTAAATATCTTTATATTATTAGCCATCTGCAGGTCTTTTTCTCTGAGTTGTCTGTATTTTTTGTTTTGGTTTGGATTTTGTCCATTTCTTTTTCCCATGAGGTTGTCATTTTCTTATCAATCTATAAGACCTTCTGATATATTGAGTAAACCAGGCCTTTGTTTGTCAGATATTTTTTTCCCTAGTTTATTGGTTGACTTCTGAGTTTACTTATAGTACTTTTCGAACTTCTAAAATTTTAATTTTTCTACTCAAATGAACCAATTCTTTACTTTTTCAGTTAAGAGGTTGTGTCTTGCTTAGAAGGGCTGTCTCTACTCTATAGTCATAAAAAAATTTTTTTCCCATGTTCCTTTCTAGTATTTTTATGGGTTTATTTTTTATGTTGGAATTTTTGCTCCATCTGGAATTTGCTTTGACATGAGAAGTGAAGACAAGATCCAGCTTTACTTTTCTCCAGATGGCAAGTTGGTTGTCTTCACACTCCTCAGTGAAGAATCCTTTTGCCTCATTTGAAACACCATATTCATTATATACTAAATTCCTGTGTGTTCTTGGATTTCTGTCTGGATTCTATTTTCCTTTACTTACCTGGCTTATCTTAGTACAAAACAGTTTTAAGTATTATAGATTTCTATTATGTCTTAATATCTGGCAAGACTTGTCATTTTTATTTATTCTTTCTTTTAAATTTCAGAATGTTCCTGGCTAGTATCATGTTTGTTTTTCACTATAGACTTTAAATTGCCTTGTCTGTTCCTTCTCACCCTGCAAATCTCTTACGTCTTATCATTGGATTTCATTGACTTATGAGTGTGTTTCTTTCCCAAGGAGAGAGCAGATTCTCCTTGGGCCAAGAGACCCTTTGGATGGAGAGGTTTGCACTCATGCCTGCCTCAGGGGAAAACAGTGTCATCAACCCAGCTTGCTGGCAGAAACCCCCACCTTTCCCCAAATCTGATGTTCTCAGGTGCTATAGGGAGACAGATTTGATGGCTAAGTAAGTTTGGAAAAACCTTAGGTCAAGTAAAGTTAAACAATTTTTTCTTGATCATCCCTTTAGCAGATATTAATGGGCACATGCCCTGTACCAAGTGTTGGGCCGAGAACTAGGAGCACCATGGGGAAGAAACTGGACACAGTACTGTTTCTCACGGAGCTTGTGGAATGGTTGGGGAGGAAGACATTAGACAAAAACAAGCTCCAAATATGCATTTACTCAGGCCTGTGATTGTAAGTGCAAAGAAGGGAAGCCCAGGGAAGGTACTATGAGAAGGAATAGCCAGAGTGAGGTCTTAACCTTCTATAGCGTGAGGGCAGGTCTTGCTGAGGAAGTGACGGGTCAGCAGGTTTCTGAGAGCTTTTACCACACACACTAGCAGAGAGAATTTTCAAAACAGAGTGGTCCCCAACTTTTTGACTATGGAAGTGTATTCAGGTGGTCTTTCTAGACTTATTTCTGCAGGTGTTGTTGCTCTACTCCAAAGTCTGTAACCCAGAACCATCCCGTTGGAGCCAGGTGTCTTTAGAGAGGTTGCTCACCCTCTCTGAGCCTTGTTTTTCTCCTCTATGAAGTAATATAGTGATATAATATGGCTGCTATATAAATGACCACAAACCTACTTATTCTCTTATCGTTCTGGAGGCCAGAAACATGAAATCGAGGAGTGAGCAGGGCTGCAATACCCCCTGAAGCCTCTAGGAGAGGATTCTCCCTTGCTTCTGCCAGCTTTTGGAGGCCCCAGTTCCTTGACTTATGGCTGCATTGCTTCAACCTCTGCCTCCATCTTTGTACAGCCTTCCCCACTGTGTTGGTGTCTTCTGCCCTCTTATATGGACACGTGACATTGGATTTAGGGCCCCCACCTGACAATCCGGGATGATCTCATCTCAAGACCCTTAACTTAATTCCATCTGCAAGGACCCTTTTTCCAAAAAACATCACAACGACATATTTTGGGGGGGGACACAGTTCAACAAACCATAGATGGGAGTCACAGGACTTGTTTCAGAGGATTATGGTAAGGGTTTGGCAAGACAAGGTCTGTGAAGCTGCTTGACTCAGAGTGGGGTGGATGTGGAATGCTGGTTTTCTCCCCACTTCTTCTCCTCCAGGTGTCTGTGTCCTCGAGAGGGGTTAGCTAATTCACAATGAAGTGGGAGGGCCTGAGGGATTTCTTCTCTCCCCCCACCTCCACTGGAGGGAATTTCCTTCTCAGTGAGGAGGAGTCAGGGGAGGGAGATCACTCCTCTTTTTCTCAGGGCTTCCACTTTCTGAGTTCTGGGCCCTCACAGAAGTCCTTTACTATCTCTCCTCTGGGAAGGTCCTAGTCAGCTGCTGCTCTGCAGTCCTGGTCATCTCTGCCCTGGACCTGTCCTTATCCAGACATTCATACTCACCAGGTCCTCTCTCCTTGTCCATCATCAGTGCAGGCGTTTCTGGGAGCTGAGGATGGGGGAGGGTGCAAACTCTGCCTAAGCCTTTTCCAGCCCCTCTGACAGCTCCCAGGGGACTCTCATCTCAGAGTGCCTCGATGCTTTTCCTCATCATCTCCTGGGTTTTCGCTGCAAAACAAAGACGGCTTCTCCGACCTCTTCCCTTTTCTGTCTTGCCTTGTTGAAATGTGCTTGTCAAGCAGATGTTGAGGGGCATGAGTTAGATACTGATCAGGGGGAAAGAAACAAGTATGCCAAGAAACAGCTTAAAGGCTCCCGTGCCTCTGGGGTGTGTTAATGGCCTTGTCCAGCATTTTGGCACTTCCAGGGACACTGACTTCTCCAAGTTCCCTGCCTCCACAAATGCAGTCCCTGTGTTTCTCAACCACTGGGTCCTTCTGTCCCTGGCTCTCATCTCCATGCCCTTCCTCCCATGGCTCCCATACCTCCCTCGTGATGACAAATCAATGGTAATTGCTTAAGTGCAGCTGTTCAATCCTTGGACTGTTGAGAGAGAACTTAATGTCCAAGAAGTCCCCAAGGAACCACATGCTGCTTGAATTATGTAAAGGTGAACAGAGAAGGGTGAATTTCATATGCAGAAATCCTTTTTGGCATTAAAGTTTCATGGGAAAAACCGAACCCTTGGGCTCATATTTCTGGTCAAAGCTTACCTTCTTTCATTCAGCACACACTTATTGGACTCTTATTGTGTATAAGGCCACAGTCTAGGTGCCATAGGAGAAAAAGATTAATCAGTCTCAGATCTTTCCTGCAGGCTTCCTTACCCCACAGGCTTACACTTTGGAACCAACAAACTAGTCTGAGATAAAACTATACCCCAGTGGGCATCATTTTATCTGTCCATCCATCCATCCATCCACCCATCCATCCACCACTCAGCAAGTATTTACTGAGTGCTATGAGCTAGGTTCTGTGATAGGCACTGGAAGCTCTGGTACCAGGTGAGACACCTGTTGGAAGGCAGAAGTGATGAAGATTTCTAAGAATGGTCCTGTAAAGGAGATGATTTTTAAGCTCGATCTTGAAGGACAAGCACAACTTGGCAGAATGCTTGTGTACATGTATGCAAATACAAGCAACATCAAGCTTTCTGTCCCAGGTCCTTTTCTTCCCAGAATTTATGTGCATTCCCAAGGTTTATGTCCACACCCAAGGTCAATTCCAGGTCCCTCAGAAAGCTCAGCCCCACAGGCTTTTCATTATATTAACCCAAACATGGAATCAACCTCTTGTTCTTGATTTCCCCAAGAGTCACCAACACAAAACATTGGTGTGTAGGTAGTAGGTTGTCCCTCAGCACTTTCTGGCTTCACACCCAACCTAATTTGCAAATCTAAAGAGTGGGAGGCTCTGTTAAACAGTGTCATTTCACCCTCTTCCCCATGTGGATCTCATTAGGAAGAGAGCAGTATGGACATTCATGTTGCATTGATATAATCCAGGAATTTCACTACTGGATATTTACCCAAAGAAAACAAAAAAACTAATTTGAAAGATAAATGCACACCTATGTTTATAGCAGCATTATTTACAATAGCTAAGATACAGAAGCAACTCAAGTGTCCATCAATAGATGAATGGATAAAGAAGATGTGGTACATATATACAATGGAATATTACTCAGCCATATAATAGGAGGTCTTGCCATTTACAACAACATGGGTAGACCTAGAGGGTATTATGCTAAGTAAAATAAGTCAGACAGAGAAAAATAAATACCATGTGATTGCACTTATATGTGGAATCTAAAAAACAAAACAAAGGAACAAAGAAATAAACAAACCAAAAAAACAGACTCTTAAATACAGAGAACAAACTGGTGTTGCCAGGGAGAAGTGGGTGGGAGGATGGGTGAAATAGATAAAGGGGATTAAGAGGTACTAACTTCCAGTTATAAAATAAGTGAATCATGGAGATGAGAAGTACAACATAGGGGATATTATAATATAGTAATAACATTGGTGACAGACAATGACTACATTTATCAAGGTGAGCACTGAATAGTGGATAGAATTGTTGGATTAATATGTTGTATGCCTGAGAGTAACATCACAAACTAATATAGCATTGTATGTTAATTATACTTCAATTAAAAAAAATGTAAGTTTGCCTATCTAGCTCACTGCCAATATTCCCAGGACCTAGACAGGGGCCTGGAAAAGTACCTGGCACATGGTAGGGACTCAAGATACATACATTGAATTTGTTAAATGAATTATTCCACAGTCCAAACTCTTTAAAACATTTAAACTGGCGGGCAGTTTATGCAGGGGGCATAACAACAATGGTCATGGCACAAAACTCTTAAATATTATCCCATTGTGTTTAGAATAAAACCCAAAGTTCTCCACTTGACCCAAATGCCCCTGTTGACCCACGGTGCTCCAGGCACACTGGCCTTCTTGCAGCTTTGCTGACCATGCCAAGCACACTGCTGCTCTAGGATCCGTTGCAGAGACTGTCCCTCTGGTCAAACTGCACTTCTCCACTACCACCCCACAAGGCTCATTCCCTCACCTCCTGGTTTATTTTCCTCACTATGCATATGATTGCCTGCCATTATCTTAAACATTATTTGATTGTCTCTTCCCTTTAGGAATGGTAACTCCGGAAGGGTGGGGGCTTTGTCTGTTTTTGTTCACTACTATATTCTCAGTGCCTGGAACCATGCTGGGCACACAGAGGATGCCACATAAATATTTGCTGTTGAACAAATGAAGGGTAATGAATGAACATGGATCCCACCACAAAGCTATTGATGGGGGTGGGACTTAATAGAGGCCTGGAAGAGGAGTCAAAGAGGTCATTATCTGAATGAGAAGGAGACAGTGTAAATGTAAACAAGAAGCCTGGCAACTAGATTAAGCCTTATAAAAGCAGATCAATTAGACCATGACCAGTTATCAGGGATGGTGGCAAACTATATAAGGCCTTCACTGGTCTGCATGGTGCCCTTATGTAAATGAAAGAAATGATGCTCCTTTCTCTGTGTAGACGTAGCCTTGTGCAGGGGGCTCTGCATGGTGAGTGGAATGTGGGCTGGATTTCAGCTGACACCCACCTTCCCAGGGTGCAGAGCGCACCTTGCATAACCCTACCTGACAGTCTCAGGCCTTTGGTCGATCAAGGTCTTCTTCAGGACTAATTTGAGTGCACACCATGGCACTTTTCTATTGCTGAGTTTGGGGAGAAAAAGAACAATCACCCTGAGTTTCAGCTTGAAGAGACTTGCCTGAAGTCACAGGCAGCTAAAGGGCAGAACTGGGATTTGAGCTCTTTCCAATCAGATGATTCAGTATGTGGACTTACATCATCCTCCTGCTACTCAAAGTGTAGCCTGAGGACCAGCTGTATTGGCATCACCTGAGAGTTTTAAAGAAATGCTGAACTTCAGGCTCTTCCCAGATTTATGGACCCAGAATCTGCATTTTGACAGGATCCCCAGCAGATTTTTGTGCACAATGAAGTTTGGGAAATACTATACTCTACTGCTCCTGGATTTCATGCTGTTCTCTCTATTACTTTTTCATTCAACTTGAGGCTGGGCCACCTCTAGTTTGTCCATCTGGCATGTCACCAAATGTTGTTCACAGGGCCAGCCAGTTTGGGGTTTTAGAAACAGCACTGGACATCCAGTTGTGTTTCAATGGCTGTGTGATGTTGGAAAACTCTTTCGTTCCTAAGAGTGTAGGCTTACTAATCTGGAGAAAAGAGAAGGAATAATGACCCAGCACTTTTGTGGGGCTCGAATAACATGATGGATATGAAAGTGCCTCGTCAATTGTAAAATTCTGTCCAAACACAAAAGATGATTGCTCTCACATAGTGTAACATGAAGGCCTCTGACAGAGACCACTTATCTCTGGAATGCTACTTAAACAAATTAGAAGGAGGGAGAAAATGAATGGTCTGGGGTCAGTAGACTCCAATTAGCAGACTGGAAAAGACACAGGAATCCACAAATTCATTTAGCCTACAGGCGTAATTAGCTGTCACCCTGAGGTTTCAAACAGGGCTTCGATCCAGTCTAGGGAAATTTTGAAGGAGAAAGTTCCTAGAAAGTTAGGTGGGGCATTTTCCAGAGAGACCTGTAGGGGTGCAAGGTGTGGTGCATTAGGGAGGAGAGGAAGTCTCCTGCAGACAAACTACTTGCTTCCCACCACAGCTGGGAATACCTTGTCCCTTCCAGGCCCAACCACAGCTTGGCTGTCAAACTTTTGCATGTTGTGACCAGATGTTCTGTGCCATGTACAAGGAGTTAGCAGCACTGAAGCCATTTTACTGGTCATAAGCTTGTGGAATGCCATTTGTTAGCAAAAAGTGCCTCAGACCACAGTGGTGTTCCTGGGAATTCGACAGAGATCTTTGAGAGAGATGATTGGCTGGGTTCTACTGACATCACTGCCCACCCCTTTCAAAAGACTGGACACAAGTAACTGTTCAGTAAATTTTGAACAAATGAATAAGTGAATGAATGAATGAATGAATGGGAAACTTTTCCTTTAGGAAGCTTTCTCTGTAAGCTTTCTCAATAAGACCCACCCTAACCATCCTGTTTTAAATGTAAGCTCACCTATCTCTTTTGTTCTCAGTCCCCTTTATCCTGCTGCACCTTTTTATTTTGACCATAGCACTCAGTCTTTCTTCACATCTTTATAATTTACTTATCTATTGTTTACTCTTGGTTCCCCATCCCCCAGAATGGATTATCTCTTTTAATCCACTGGCATATCCCTAAAACAGTGCTCTGCACAATGCTCAACAAATATTTGTTGAATCAAATGGAATCAAATGAATTAGAGAGAGTGACAGTGTCAGGCTTAAGTTTTTGTCTGGTTCTGCCCCCAAATCATTGTGTGACCAGGGTGCATGCCTTTGCCTTTCTGTACCTCAGTTTCCCCATCTGTACAGTGAAGAGTTTGGATCTATCTCTAAGAGCACTTTCAGCTCTAATTCTGTGGCTCTGCCTCTGCAATAGTTGCCTTTTAAGTTGGCTTTGGAAGACTGTTTGCATGAAGTGGTGAAGAGAGTCCTACAAAGGAAATGAACAGACCCTGGGTGGTAACTCTCACCCTCACAATCCTTAAGTCCTGAGACTTAGGGTGAGACATTTGACTTCTATTCCATATATGACACTCCTATCACAGTTCCTGGCATGTCTTAGGAACTGACTAAATGTTAGCTTCTTCATTCTTCTCCCCATCTGGACCTGGATGCCTTGCTGCCAAATGAGCCTCAGCCCACGCAATCACATAGCAAAGGGCTGAAAGAACTTTGCAAACTGTAAAGTGTTCCTCTAATGTAAAGGGTTATTATGGTTATGCACATACCCAATCCCTGGCTTCCCTCCACATAGATGAGATTGAAACCATAGCTGCTATTTATACCAAAACCATCTCATGATTCACTGTCCTCACCGCTTGTCAAAAATGTTGCACCTGACGAGACCAAATTCACATCGGGTTTATCAAAGTCTAATTAAAACTTGATCATCGTGTCTAACATGTTGCCTTATTATTTTGGCTTAATGAGGGTGATGAAAGGAGGCTGAAAGCAGCAATTCCAGCAGTGCCGTGATACAACATCTGGAGAGGAATGGGGTTTAGCCAGATGAGCAATTAAGTTGAACTATACACATAGGGAAGATCCTTGCATCTGGCAGCTGTCTGGCCAACCCTTCCTCGATCCAGAGTTTATGAAAGCCAAACCAATGTGCTCTTCTCCACCTTCCAAAGTATCAGGAATTGGCCCCACCCTTTAGACAGCTTGGTGGCAAAGCCACCAATGTGGGGGAAAATCCTGCTGTCATGGTTTTTAGTCACTGGATGTAGGGAAAAGGGAGCCTCTGGCAGTGAGAAGAAACAAATTCTCCATTTGGTCTTAGATTTGGTCAGCTGTGGTATGATTCTGCTGTTAATCATGCCAGGAAAACTCAGTCCTCTTTGAAATGTCATCACTTATCTCTTCAGTTATGAATAATCTGAAATTGGGTATTTCTGCTTCTGCTCCCAGGAATAGGCAGGATGCATGGGGTAAAATGTTCAAACAATCTTCAAAACTCTCACTAATACCAAAGCTGCAAATTCCTCCATTAGGCTTCTTGTAACAGTATAGGCTAGCTGCTGTAACAAATAGACCCTGTAGTAGGAAGCCTCTGAAATAGCATCCAAAGATCCCTGTCTCCTGGCTTTCATACTTTTGTGTAATTCCCTCCCTTTGAGTGTGTGCCAGACCTAGTGACCTGCTTCTAATGAGTAGAATGCAGCAAAAAAGACAGGATGTCACTTCTGAGGTTAGTTTATAAAAGATGGTGATTTCTGTCTTGCTCACTCTCTCTGGCTCTTCTTGCTTGCTTGCTGTGATGAAGCAAGCTGCCATGTTGTGAGCTGCCCCATGGAGAGGTCCACATAGCCAGGAACTGAGAGCTGCCTCTGGCCAACAGCACACAAAGAAATAAATCCTGCCAACAATCACATGGGTGAGTTTGGAAGTGGGTATTTCCTTCCCCAGTCGAGGCTGAGATCACTATAGCCCCAGCTGACATCTTGATTTCAGCCTATGAGGGACTTTGAAGTAGAGGACACAGCTAAGCTGTATCTAGATTCTTGACCCACAGAGACTGTGAGATAATAAGTGGTGTTCTTTTGAGCCACTATAATTTGGGGCAATTTTTTACACAGCAATAGATAATTAATACAGACCCTGATATGTTTAATAGTTCAAATACAATAGAAACTTATTTCTAGTTCTTGTAACCATGCTTATAGAGACTGTCATTTTCAATATTTTCAGTGGCTTCCAAGATTGTCCTGAAGTTGTCTCCATTTCAGCCAGTTGGAAGGAAGAGATTGATTGAGCATGCATGGGAATTTTTTCAAAATTTATTAAATTTTTTTTAAATTGTAGTAAAATATACATAATATAAACTTGACCTCTCTAACCATTTTTAAGTATACAGAACAGTGGTATTAAATACATTCACATCACTGTGCAGACATCACTAGTCATTCTCCACTTATGTACAACACATCTACATGCCAAAATAATACCAAGCCATTATTACAATATAAAAACCACTAACTCCAGGACAAACTAACCCAAAGCCCCACATGATTATACTGACTCCATAGTTCCTCATGGGTGTGTGCTTAATTTTAGAATCTAGGACTTTTAAGAGAAAGCTCTAAAAAGCTACATGGTTTAAAAGGTAGATGCTTCTCTGAGAAACTTTGCAAAATGTATTCTAGACATGTTATATCACCATATCAGTTTTTGCACCCTTTATACTTTGAAATGGTTTTTTTAATTGATTGAGACATTTGCTAGAACCCAGGATTCTGTTCTCTAAAGATTCTCCTCTCGAAGGCAGCTTCTTTCATCACTGTCTCATCACATCAAAGATGCCTGAAGTGGAATTGATGGCCCTATACTATATGGCATCTTCTTTTCCCAGCTTGATGACAGCAGCTTCTGAGACAGGGTCTCTGGGGAAGTCCTGGTCAGCCTAGAGAGGGTTTGCTCTTATTGTCAAAAGCAAAGTGCCCTTCTGGAGCCATCTGAATCTTGCATTGCCTGAGATATGGCCAGCATGACTCATTCCATTCCTTAAATCACTCATTTCCAGCATCTTCTAGAGTGTGCTTTCATGGGAAAGTGTCTATCGACGGAAGAAAGAAGAGCAGGAACTTCATAATCTTCTTGCACTTTGTCTTCAAGCCATGTATTTGAGTTTGGGGTGAGTGGCTTTGTAAATTCTCTGTCTGTGAAAAGTTCAGTCTAAGACCCACTGTCTTAGAAATTGTCAAATGGACTGAAATTTCCATTTCTATATGAATAGCCGGCATTTGGAGCTGTTTTTGGTATTCCAGTTCTACTTATGTGACTTTGGGCTGTGCCAAGGTGATATCTGAGCAACTATTCTTTTAGAATATATTGGATCATGGTGTCTGGCTGGGTGAAATGAATCTGATGCCCATTGGATCCCCTCCTGGGGTGAGAATCCCTGTCTTCAAGGGGTTCACAATCTAGGGAGAGAGACACAACTTCAATATGATACCATAAGAGTAGGTAGAGGTATGCAGGGGGTGCTATGGTGGCTGAGAAAGGAGTCACCTAATCCATTCTGAGGGGAAGCCAGAGAAGTTAACCAATAAGAACAGAAGGGTAAAACAGGAAGAGCAGAAGGGTAAAATACCTAAGGAAGAAAGTCAACATGAGCAAAGTGAGAGATATGAGAATGTAGTATGTCCTTGCAATGCAAGTAGTGGGGGAAGGCAATATAGTGGTGGCAATCATCAGCTTTGGAGTCTGACAGACCTGTGTGCAAATCCTAGACCTACCAATTTATGCTGTAAGATCATGCACATGCTATTAATTTCCCTTTGCTTCTATTTTTTTTCTTCTGTGAGATGGAGTAATGAACAAAATCCACCACAAGGGGGGTTGAGAAGATGAAGAGAAATGTGTGTAGCATTGCATTGTATCTGGACCTATATAAAATTATATATATATCATACATATTATATATAAAATATATTATTATATTATAATTATATTATATACATATATATAAAGCTGGATAAATGTTATTGTCTATTAGGTAAGTATAAGTGTGAATTTGGACTTAGGAAAGTAGATCTATGTTAGAGATGTAGTCTAGGAAATTACCAACATAAAGATGACCACTGAGGCATAAAAGGGAGTGAAACTATATCAGTTAGCTTTTGCTACATAGCAAATCACCCCAAAGCTTAGTAGCTTAAAACAACCATGTGTATCTGTTCATGAGTTTATAAGTTCTGTGATCTGGGCCAGGCTCAGCTGATCTCAGATGGGCTTGCTCATGTGTCTATGGTCAGCTGGCAGATTGGCTGAGGTTGACTGGTGTCAGATGGCCTCACTCACCAACTGCTTGGTTGGTTATTGGCTGAGGCAACTGCGTCATAGGACTTTTAACCATTTCTTAAACCCTACTTCCCCTTCTCTCTGAGCAGATGAAGTCACTCCTACTTCACAGAGAACATACAAGCCGCCAGAATGAAGAACTGCCTCAGCCTTCTCCCATCAGGAAGATGGGAGAAGTGGGGGAAGGCAATATAGTGGTGGCAGCCCAGGTCTGCTCACATGGAAGTGAGACCCAGGCTTGGAACTGGCACAATATTGGTTTGCCACATTCTTTTGGTCAAGTAAGTCAAGGCCTGTCTAGGTTCAAGAAGTAGAGAAATAGACTCTATCTCTTCACAGGAGGAGTTGCAAAGTTACATAACAAAGAGTATAGATATAAGGAGGGATAGAAAATTGGTACCATTTCTTGCAAATAATCTACCACAGAGTACATCCAAGATTAAGGTACAGAAGAAAAAGAGAAGAAAGCCCAGCACATAACTCTGTCATTCAAGGTCAAAAAGAGGAAGACTGAACAGTAACCTAAGAGGTCACAAGAAAACCAGGAGAGTGTGGTTCACAGAAACCAAGAGGGAAGAGAGAGTTCTAGATGGGAGATGTGGTGAACAGCATTGAGGCTGCTGAGACTCCAAGGAACATAGTGACCAGAAGGTGACCATTGGAATTCCAAATGGAGATCATTGGTGACAATGGTGAGGGCAGGTTCATGGTGAAAACAAGACTTCCATGGTTTCTGAAGAGAGTGGGCAATAAGAATTGGAGACAAAACCAGTGTTGACAGTATTTTCAGAAAGTTTTAATGAGAAGAAAGAAGAGAAATCTGGTAGTAAGGAATAGAGAGAAGAATAGATTCTTTAAAAAAATTTTTTTAAGATAGGGGAGCCCTGAGCAAGTTTCAATGCCATTGGGAAGGAGCTGGTAAGGGAATGGTTGAACAATATAGGGAAGAGTGGGGATAAATAAAGAAGATTCCTAAAAAGTAAAAGGGAATGAGAGCCAACTGAAGTATTACTTTTAGATACAGGAAGAGACATGTAACTGGAGAGGGATAAGAAAGGATAGTTTTAGACTCAAGTAAGAATATAGGTTGATGGGAGAAGGCTAAGGCAGTTCTTCATTCTGGCGGCTTGTATGTTCTCTGTGAAGTAGGAGTGACTTCATCTGGTCAGAGAGAAGGGGAAGTAGGGTTTAAGAAATGGTTAAAATCTGAAATAGCCACTGTGAAGAATGAGAGAAAGCTGACAGGGGAAATAGAGAAGGATTGCCAGGCAGCACTGAGGGTCCATTTGGAGTTGGAGACCATAAATTCAGAGTGGCACAGTGATTTACAGTGATACCAGTCTGTGTGGATTTCTAGCAGTGCTTAGCAACCAGAGACGGGGAATAATTGGATTCATCCAAGTTGGTGTTTTGCCAGAAGTTGAATTGGGGAAACAGTGGGGCAAGGGTATTTGGTAAAAGAGAGGCTGAAGTAACAAGAAATGGGATCTAGGCTGGATAGGGAAGGAAGGAAAGACAGGGGGGAGTTGGTATACAGAGAGAAATGAATGCTGGTGTCATGGGTTAGCAAGGTAACATCTCAAGTTCATCTCTAAGAAGTGAACTTCACAATGCCTTTCAGTTTGCTAATCAAGCACTCCACATCCCAATTACCCTAACAACTCACAACCCAAAAAGAGCTGGAAAGAGCAGGTGCTCAGTAGAGGTGGGACAGTGAGCCTCCATATCTGTCCCTTCCACAGGCTCTCAGTAAATGAAACCAGCACCCACTCAATGGCTCAAGCCAAACTCTTAGGAATCATCTTTGAAAACCCCATTTCCCTCACCCTCTGTCACTGAATCCATCACCAAATTCTATTGGTTCCAGTTCCCAATATATTTCAATTCTGAATACTTTTCTCCATTTGTACTGCCAGCACTTGGGTCCAAGCCACCATGATTTCTCCTCAGAAATAACCTCTCCATTGGTCTCTTTGCTTCATCCTCTGCTCCCTCAAACTCACTCTTCACACAGTAGCCAGGCTGCTCTTTCAGGAATGTAAGCCAGATCATATGTAGTCATTTCTCTGCTCAAAAATCCTTTCAAGACTTCCCATCACTATTAAAATGAAATCAAATTCCTTACCATTGAGTTGAGGCTAAAGAATCACATGAAAATTTCTTGGGATGGGAGCAAGTGGAGCAAGCACAGAGTATTGTGAGGCCAGTGTAGGTTAGGGGAGAAGGAGTGAGGAAATAAGATATGTTCAGTGAGGCAGGAGGGTCAGGCAGAGGCTGGGCCACTGGGGCTCTGCAGGTGCTGGTGGCAAGAAGTTCGGGAGAGTCACATTTTGAAAAGACCACTCTGGCTGTATGGAGAACAGACAGGAGGCAAGAGTGACCACAGTTAGACCAGTTACGAGGACATTAAAATATCCAGGCAGGAGTTAATGACTGTTTGCACTAGCTGGTTTTGGAGATGGAGAAAAGCAACTGGTTTGAGAGACACTTTAGGAGATAAAATGAAAGGTTTAGAATACCCATTCTACCCCTGCTCCTTTGCTTGCTGGCTAATGCCTACTCATTTTTCTGAGGTCAACTTCTACCATCTCAGGGAGTCCTTCCCTGATATTCCAGATGAGGTTATACACAATCCCAATAAAAGTCTGTGGAACTAACATGATAGAAAATATTCTTGTAAAGATAAAGAGACTTGAGCATGAATATGGATAAGAGAAAGCTCTGGTAAGAAGAGAGTGAAGATACCAAATTGAAGAGGTAATCAGCAGAGTTAGAGTCCTACCCTAAGGAGAGGGGCATGGAATCTGGAACCCAGGTTGGGGATCAGTCTTGAATCAGAGGAAACATCTAGTCCTGCACTCCCACTGGGCTGGGATTACACTGGAAATAGAGGTTCCATGCTGGTGATGAGACCCCTGGTTCTCAGCTCTTCCTCACTTGAAGCCCCTCTTTGAAATTCAAAATATTTCCTGTTCTTCCAGATGTAGCTATACTTTTAATATCCATTGATTAAAAACTACATAATGGCAAGAAACTTCATGAATTCAGAAAAGCTTTTCTTTTTGTTAATCACAACTTTATCCACTCACCTTTAACGTAGCATATATATGTGTGAAATATTTTTTTTTCTAGAAAATGCCTGGTGTGGTAAAATTTTGTAAATCAGGATGCTCTCTGCCCCAGGATTCAGTCTACAGGTTGGAAATCAGGGTCTAGTCTAGACCATTGACAAATGGCAATTCATACCATCTGTAACCATCTGTCTTCCCCCTAGACTGGGAGATCCTCAGGCAGAGAAATTGTTCTTTTCAGTATCCCCAGCTTCTAGTATAGGACAGAAGACAAAATGGATTTTTAAAAATTTTGGTTGGATGAATGAAAATAGAATTATTTACATGATGGTTTTATTATTATTTAAAGAGAGGTGCCCAGATATTCTCACATATTCAATTTCAAAAAAAGAAAGAAAAAAAAGCCCTGATTTTTTTTTTCCTCCTAGTGATTAAGATAATTCAAATTCAGCCCATTTCCTTAAGGTCCTCATTTTGGATTCCTGTCTGTTTAAGCCAAGCCTGTCCTGGCTCAGGTTCATTTTTCTGTTTCTAGACAGTTTTCAGCAATGCATCATCTTAGTAAAGTGCCTGGCTCATTCCACAGAGTAAAATGTACTAAACGTGCAGGCACATCCTGTCCTTCAGATGTTCCAGCTCAAAACTCAAATTTCTGCATTTGCACATGCTTATTTGGCTAAATGTATCTTGTAGGATTAGTTTAAGCCACTGCATGCAGCTGACTTCTTATTTTGAACATTAATGTACAAATCTGAAGGGAGGAATCACCTGGCCTTACATCAATGAAATAAAGAAGCATTTCAGCCCTTAGCATTTTAATTGGATCCTTTTGATGGGAGAAGCCAACGGAGACACCAAATCCCAGGATGTGATTCTCTAACTTCAAGTTGTCCTTGGAATAATGGAGAGAAAGCTGACTGTGTGAGCTCTTGGGGGCACTACTCACCAGGAACAAATTGACAAATGGATTTGAAAGTTCAGTTGGAGAGTCAGCTGCCATTTCACAGGTGGCCCAATGTTACCATTGAGTAAGTGTGGTTCTTTCAGCCATCAATTTACAGTGGTGCAAATGTCCCACACAGGCAGTAGACAATAATAATTATTGCTTTGGAGATGGGAAAGGCTGATTGGTGGTCTTGAAATAGATGGAATGTACAAACACACACACCCATACACATATGTGTGGACACTGTAGGCTGGGACTCAGACACCACTAATGTAGTCTCCTGCTCTGATTGGCTAACTCCCCTGTATCCTCAGCCCCTTCTCCCAACATCCTGCCCATCTCTTGCCTTTGTAAAAACATGGCTGTTGCCTGAGGATATCCCTGCTTATGTAGCCCTCTCAGGTGGAAACTGTATTTTCAGGTTTGTATTTCCAAATGCCTCAGGACCAGCAGGGGGAAACCTGATTGTTCTCCTTGACTCTTTGGCTACTTCCAGACCACTTCTGTCCCTCTTCTCGAAAGTCATCCCTCCTTTGAGACTCATGCATGAGAATATACCCCGCTCCTCTCAAACACTCACGTGCATTGCTGCCAATGCTGGCCTGGTCACTCCCCCTCATTGACTGAAGACTTAGCTCCTGGTTCTTTATGTTCCTCTGTGTCCTAGTTGCTGTGTATACTAAGGTCCACATAAATGACTCACCTAAAACCCTGTTGTTAGGGACTAAATGTGTTCCCCCTTCCAAGTCCTAAGTCCTAGTACCTCAGAATGTGACTGTATTTAGAGATATTTTAAAAAATATTTTATTTATTTATTTATTTATTTATTTGAGAGAGAGAAAGAGAGCGTAAGCAGGGAGAGGAGCAGGGAGGAAGGGAGAAGGAGGGGGAAATAATCTCAAGCAGACTCCTCACTGAGCACAGAACCTGATAATAGGGCTCAATCTCAAAACCCTGAGATCATGACCTGAGCCAAAACCAAGAGTCAGACACTCAACTGACTGAGCCACCCTGGCACCCTAATTTGGATATTTTTAAAGAAAAAAATATATATTCTTGACACTTGTTGAAGAACACTAAGGCAGACTGTTTACAGAAGGACTATCACTAGGTATAGGGATTGCCACACTGGGGTTTCGCAGTAGGGGTGAGAGATCAAGCTCAACTTCTAAAGTGGAGATTTTACAGCCAAGGAGCTGGAGGGGGGAGTGGTCTGTGGATGGAAAGTTACTAAGGTGAAGCCACAGAGGTAAAGAGGGGGGAGATTTGGCTAAAAGACCTAATGAGATTCTCACTGGAGGCAGGCCAGTGTAATCAGACATCACCTGAGGATGATGGAGGATGAGGAATCAGATTAGATGGTGGGGTATTCTGGTTAAAGTGACCTAGCAGGATTCTTGCTAAAATTGGACAATGCAGAGATGAGCATGGAAGCCCCAAAGTAAGGACCTTTTTGAGAAGAGAGTTCAGAAGAGTAGAGTTTGGTTAAAGGAGAGAATCTTTGTCAAAATAGGGTCTTTAACAAGGCAAATAAGGTAAAATAAGGTCATATGGATGAGCCCTGGTTTAATACGCCTGGTGTCCTTACAAGAAGAGGAGATTAGGGCACACATAAATCCAGAGACTGGGGGATGATCATATGAGCACACAGTAAGAAAATAGCCATCTGCAAGCCAAGGAGAGGCTTTAGAAGAAACCAAACCTGCCAACACCTTGATCTTGGACTTCTAGCCTCCAGAATCTCCAGAATGCTAAGAAAATAAATTTCTGCCAAGAAAATAAATTCCAGCCTCCCAGTCTGTAGTGTTGTGTGATGGCAGCCCTAGCAAACTAATACACTCATCTTTTGGATTTTGGTACCTCCTCATCCTCCATGACACTTACTTCTACTCCAAAACTGATGCCCCAGGCTTGCCCTTAGACTCTAAAATATCCAGCCCAAATAGTACTGCTGCTTCCAAAATTATAATTCCAGCACCCTGCCCTCTGACTGCACCCTACTCCTATATTTATTTCTCAAGTGCTCCCACTGATCATTCTGAAACCCAATGATTGATTCTCACCTCCCCCAACACATGTATCTTTTCCTTTGTCCACTAATTCCCCTTGGTCATCACTTCCCTTCTTTTATCACTGAGACTTTGTGGTCCATTGCTATAATCACCCCCTTGTAAAGAGCCTCACCTTCTTGCTCATCTCTTCATTTAACATACTCTTCTGAAAAACTCCAACTGCAGGTGAACTCAGCCATTTTGTTCTCCATGTCTGTGTCCAAGCACACATCCATGCTGACCAGGTTGTCTTTGTTTCATTTTTTAATTTACCCCTTTCTTCACTGAGACTTATACTAAGAAATATCCTATTGATCCCATAGGAAGATCAGCCTGTCTTTAGGAGGACCCTCAGCAGTGGCCAGCAAGCCTATGGGTTTTCCTGGTACCTCAATTTCCACTCTCTAAGAAGCCTACTTCATGCTCTCCCTCTTGCAAACCTCCTGTGCCCATTCTCTTGGCTTCTTCATTGCAACGGTTCTAGAAAGAGATGACTGCATTTACTTTATATTTGCTCGACTCCCTATTATTCTTTTACTCAGTGCAGTCAATACAGCTACCACCACTTCAAGTGTAATTGATTTGGGCAGGGTTACCAGCAACCTCATTGTTACTAAATCCTGCACTTTAATGCTTCTTTTTACTCTCGACCTCTTGGCTTCATTTTTTTTTTTTTAATTTTATTATGTTATGTTAGTCACCATACAATACATCAGTAGTTTTTGATGTGGTGATCCACGATCCATTGTTTTCATATAACACCCAGTGCTCCATGCAGTACGTGCCCTCCTTAATACCCATCACCAGGCTAACCCATCCCTCCACCCCCCTCCCCTCTAAAACCCTGTTTGTTTGTCAGAGTCCATAGTCTCTCATGGTTCATCTCTCCCTCCGATTACCCCCCTTCATTTCTCCCTTCGTCTCCAAATGTCCTCCATGCTATGCCATATGTTCCACAAATAAGTGAAACCATATGATAATTGACTTTCTCTGCTTGACTTATTTCACTTAGCATAATCTCCTCCAGTCCCATCCATGTTGATGTAAAAGTTGGGTATTCATCCTTTCTGATGGCTGAGTAATATTCCATTGTATATATGGACCACATCTTCTTTATCCATTCATCTGTTGAAGGGCATCTCGGCTCTTTCCACAGCTTGGCTATTGCAGACATTGCTGCTATGAACATTGGGGTGCATATGGCCCTTCTTTTCACTACATCTGTGTCTTTGGGGTAAATATCCAGGAGTGCAATTGCTGGGTCATAGGGTAGCTCTAGTTTTAATTTTTTGAGGAACCCCCACACTGTTTTCCAAAGTGGCTGTACCAACTTGCATTCCCATCAACAGTGTAAGAGGGTTCCCCTTTCTCCACAACCTCTCCAAAATTTGTTGTTTCTTTCCCTGTCCATTTTTTGCCATTCTAACTGGTGTAAGGTGGTATCTCAGTGTGGTTTTGATTTGAATTTCCCTGATGGCTAATGATGATGAACATTTTTTCATGTGTCCATTAGCCATTTGTATGTCTTCTTCAGAGAAGTGTCTTTTCATGTCTTCTGCCCATTTTTTGACTTGATTATTTGTTTTTTGGGTGTTGAGTTTGAGAAGTTCTTTATAGATCTCGGATACCAGCCCTTTATCTGTAGTGTCATTTACAAATATCTTCTCCCATTCTGTGGGTTGCCTCTTTGTTTTGTTGACTGTTTCCTTTGCTGTGCAGAAGCTTTTTATCTTGACGAAGTCCCAAAAGTTCATTTTTGCTTTTGTTTCACTAGCTTTTGGAGATGTATCTTGAAAGAAGTTGCTGTGGCCGATGTCAAAGAGGTTATTGCCTATGTTCTCCTCTAGGATTTTGATGGATTCCTGTCTCACATTGAGGTCTTTCATCCATTTTGAGTTTATCTTTGTGTACAGTGTTAGAGAATGGTCGAGTTTCATTCTTCTGCATGTGGCTGTCCAATTTTCCCAGCACCATTTATTGAAGAGACTGTCTTTTTTCCATTGCGTATTTTTTCCTGCTTGGTTGAAAATTATTTGACCATGGAGTTGAGGGTCCATATCTTGGCTCTCTATTCTGTTCCATTGGTCTATATGTCTTTTTTTGTGCCAGTACCATGCTGTCTTGGTGATCACAGTTTTGTAATATAGCTTGAAATCGGGCAACGTGATGCCCCCAGCTTTGTTTTTCTTTTTCAAGATTTTCTTGGTGATTCGGCGTCTTTTCTGATTCCATACAAATTTTAGGATTGTTTGTTCTAGCACTTGGAAAAATATCATTGGAACTTTGATCGGGATGGCATTGAAGGTATAGATTGCTCTGGGTAGCATAGACATTTTTTTGGTAAAAATAAAATGATATGTACTTATTATAGCAAAAGGTATACTATGCATAAAATAAAGCATTAAATATGTCATTATATAAGTAAAATAATTTGTCCCAGTATTGCTGGGTATTACTATTGGTAGTGCTAAATTTGTTCACTGATTAAGGTAGTGACTACTAGACCTTTCCATTATAAACATAATTTTTAACTTTTTTTTATTATGTTGTATTAATCACCATACATAACATCATTAGTTTTTGATGTAGTGTTCCATGATTCATTGTTTGCATATAACACACAGTGCTCCATGCAGTACGTGCCCTCTTTAATACCCATCACCAGGCTAACCCATCACCCTATTCCCCTCCCCTCTAGAACCCTCAGTTTGTTTCTCAGAGTCCATAGTCTCTCATGGTTCATCTCCCCCTCTGATTTCCCCCCCTTCATTCTTCCCTTCCTGCTTTCTTCTTCTTTTTCTTTTAACATATAATGTATTATTTGTTTCAGAGGTACAGGTCTGTGATTCAACAGTCTTACACAATTCACAGCGCTCACCATAGCACATACCCTCCCCAATGTCTATCACCCAGCCACCCCATCCCTCCCACCCCCCACCACTCCAGCAACCCTCAGTTTGTTTCCTGAGATTAAGAATGCCTCATATTAGTGAGGTCATATGATACATGTCTTTCTCTGATTGACTTATTTCGCTCAGCATAATACCCTCCAGTTCCATCCACATAATTGCAAATGGCAAGATTTCGTGTTTTTTTTATGGCTGCATAATATTCCATTGTATATATATATACCACATCTTCTTTATCCATTCATCTGTCGATGGACATCTTGGCTCTTTCCACAGTTTGGCTATTGTGGACATTGCTGCTATAAACATCAGGGTGCACGTACCCCTTCGGATCCCTACATTTGTATCTTTGGGGTAAATACCTAGTAGTGCAATTGCTGGGTCGTGCAGTACCTCTTTTTTCAACTTTTTGAGGAACCTCCATACTCTTTTCCAGAGTGGCTGCACCCCATGGTGCATTCCCCATGGCTTACATTCCCACCAACAGTGTAGTAGGGTTCCCCTTTCTCCGCATCCCCGCCAACATCTGTCGTTTCCCGACTTGTTAATTTTAGCCATTCTGACTGGTGTGAGGTGGTATCTCATTGAGGTTTTGATTTGGATTTTCCTGATGCCGAGTGATATTGAACACTTTTTCATGTGTCTGTTGGCCATTTGGATGTCTTCTTTGGAAAAATGTCTGTTCATGTCTTCTGCCCATTTCTTGATTGGATCATTTGTTCTTTGGGTGTTGAGTTTAAGAAGTTCTTTATAGATTTTGGATACTAGCCCTTTATCTGATATGTCATTCGCAAATATCTTCTCCCATTCTCTCTGTTGTCTTTTGGTTTTGTTGACTGTTTCTTTTGCTGTGCAAAAGCTTTTTATCTTGATGAAGTCCCAATAGTTCATTTTTGCCCTTGCTTCCCTTGCCTATGGCGATGTTTCTAGGAAGAAGTTGATGAAGCTGAGGTTGAAGAGGTTGCTGCCTGTGTTCTCCTTTAGGATTTTGATGGACACCTGTCTCACATTTAGGTCTTTCAACCATTTTGAGTCTATTTTTGTGTGTGATGTTAAGGAAATGGTCCAGTTTCATTCTTCTGCACGTGGCTGTCCAATTTTCCCAACACCATTTGTTGAAGAGACTGTCTTTTTTCCATTGGACATTCTTTCCCTGCTTTGTCAAAGATTAGTTGACCATAGAGTTGAGGGTCCATTTCTGGGCTCTCTATTCTGTTCCATTGATCTATGTGTCTGTTTTTGTGCCAGTACCATACTGTCTTGATGATGACAGCTTTGTAATAGAGCTTGAAGTCCGGAATTGTGATGCCACCAGCTTTGCTTTTCTTTTTTAACATTCCTCTGGCTATTCGGGGTCTTTTCTGGTTCCATACAAATTTTAGGATTATTTACTCCATTTCTTTGAAAAAAGTGGATGGTATTTTGATAGGGATTGCATTAAATGTGTAGATTGCTCTAGGTAGCATTGACATCTTCACAATATTTGTTCTTCCAACCCATGAGCATGGATCATTTTTCCATTTCTTTGTGTCTTCCTCAATTTCTTTCATGAGTATTTTATAGTTTTCTGAGTACGGATTCTTTGCCTCTTTCGTTAGATTTATTCCTAGGTATCTTATGGTTTTGGGTGCAATTTTAAATGGGATCAACTCCATAATTTCTCTTTCTTCTGTCTTGTTGTTGGTGTATAGGAATGCCACTGATTTCTGTGCATTGATTTTATATCCTGCCACTTTACTGAATTCCTGTATGAGTTCTAGCATTTTTGGGGTGGAGTCTTTTGGGTTTTCCACATAAAGTATCATACCATCTGCAAAGAGTGAGAGTTTGACTTCTTCTTTGCCAATTTGGATGCCTTTTATTTCTTTTTGTTGTCTGATTGCTGTGGCTAGGACTTCTAATACTATGTTGAATAGCAGTGGTGATAGTGGACATCCCTGCTGCATTCCTGACCTTAGGGGGAAAGCTCTCAGATTTTCCCCATTGAGAATGATATTCGCTGTGGGTTTTTCATAGATGGCTTTTATGATATTGAGGTATGTACCCTCTATCCCTATACTCAAGAGTTTTGATCAAGAAAGGTTGCTGTACTTTGTCAAATGCTTTTTTTCTGCATCTATTGAGAGGATCATATGGTTCTTGTTCTTTCTTTTATTAATGTATTGTATCACATTGATTGATTTGAGGACGTTGAACCAACCTTGTAGCCCAGGGATAAATCCCACTTGGTATGGTGAATAATCCTTTTAATGTACTGTTGGATCCTATTGGCTAGTATTTTGGTGAGAATTTTTGCATCCATGTTCATCAAGGATATTGGTCTGTAATTCTCCTTTTTGATGGGGTCTTTGTCTGGTTTGGGGATCAAGGTAATGGTGGCCTCATAAAACAAGTTTGGAAGTTTTCCTTCCATTTCTATTTTTTGGAACAGTTTCAAAAGAATAGGTATTAATTCTTCTTGAAATGTTTGGTAGAATTCCCCTGGGAAGCCATCTGGCCCTGGGCTTTTGTTTGTTGGGAGATTTTTGATGACTGCTTCAATTTCCTTAGTGGTTATAGGTCTGTTCAGGTTTTCTATTTCTTCCTGGTTCAGTTTTGGTAGTTGATACATCTCTAGGAATGCATCCATTTCTTCCAGATTATCTAATTTGCTGGCATATAGTTGCTCAGAATATGTTCTTATAATTGTTTGTATTTCTTTGGTGTTGGTTGTGATCTCTCCTCTTTCATTCATGATTTTATTGATTTAGGTAATTTCTCTTTTCTTTTTGATAAGTCTGGCCAGGGGTTTATCAATCTTGTTAATTCTTTCAAAGAACCGGCTCCTAGTTTCATTGATCTGTTCTACTGTTCTTTTGGTTTCTATTTCATTGATTTCTGCTCTGATCTTTATTATTTCTCTTCTCCTGCTGGGTTTAGGCTTTATTTGCTGTTCTTTCTTCAGCTCCTTTAGGTGTAGGGTTAGGTTGTGTACTTGAGACCTTTCTTGTTTCTTGAGAAAGGCTTGTATTGCTATATACTTGCCTCTTAGGACTGCTTTTGCTGCATCCCAAAGATTTTGAACAGTTGTGTTTTCATTTTCATTGGTTTCCATGAATTTTTTTAACTCTTCTTTAATTTCCTGGTTGACCCATTCATTCTTTAGTAGGATGCTCTTTAGCCTCCATGTATTTGAGTTCTTTCCGACTTTCCTCTTGTGATTGAGTTCTAGTTTCAAAGCACTGTGGTCTGAAATTAGGCAGGGAATGATCCCAATCTTTTGGTACCGGTTGAGACTTGATTTATGACCTAGGATGTGATCGATTCTGGAGAATGTTCCATGGGCACTAGAGAAGAATGTGTATTCTGTTGCTTTGGAATGGAATGTTCTGAATATATCTGTGAAGTCCATTTGGTCCAGTGTGTCATTTAAAGTCTTTATTTCCTTGTTGATCTTTTGCTTAGATGATCTGTCCATTTCAGTGGGGGGGATGTTAAAGTCCCCCACTATTATTGTTTGTTGTCGATGTGTTTCTTTGCTTTTGTTATTAATTGGCTTATATAATTGGCTGCTCCCATGTTAGGGGCATAGATATTTACAATTGTTAGATCTTCTTGTTGGATAGACCCTTTAAGTATGATATAGTGGCCTTCCTCATCTCTTATTATAGTCTTTGGTTTAAAATCTAATTTGTTGGGGCACCTGGGTGGCTCAGTCGTTAAGTGTCTGCCTTAGGCTCAGGTCATGATCCCAGGGTCCTGTGATTGAGCCCTGCATCGGGCTCCCTGCTCGGCAGGAGGCCTGCTTCTCCCTCTCCCACTCCCCCTGCTTGTATTCCCTCTCTCACTGTCTCTCTGTCAAATAAATAAATAAAATCTTAAAAAAAAATCTAATTTGTCTGATATAAGGATTGCCACCCCAGCTTTCTTTTGGTGTCCATTAGCATGGTAAATGGTTTTCCACCCCCTCACTTTCAATCTGGAGGTGTCTTTGGGTCTAAAATGAGTCTCTTACAGACAGCATATCGATGGGTCTTATTTTTTTATCCAATCTGATAGCCTGTGTCTTTTGATTGGGGCATTTAGCCTATTTACATTCAGGGTAACTATTGAAAGATCGGAATTTAGTGCCATTGTATTGCCTGTAAGGTGACTGTTACTGTATATTGTCTGTGTTCTTTTCTGGTCTGTGTTACTTTTAGGCTCTCTCTTTGCTTAGAGGACTCCTTTCAAGATTTCTTGTAGGGCTGGTTTCGTGTTTGCAAATTCCTTTAGTTTTTGTTTGTCCTGGAAGCTTTTTATCTCTCCTTCTATTTTCAATGACAGCCTAGCTGGATATAGTATTCTTGGCTGCATATCTTTCTCATTTAGTGCTCTGAATATATCCTGCCTGTCCTTTCTGGCCTGCCAGGTCTCTGTGGATAGGTCTGTTGCCAATCTAATGTTTCTGCCATTGTAGGTTACAGATCTCTTGTCCTGAGCTGCTTCCAGGATTTTCTCTTTGTCTGAGACTCATAAGTTTTACTAGTAGATGTCGGCGTGTTGACCTATTTTTATTGATTTTTGACGGGGGTTCTCTCTGCCTCCTGGATTTTGATGCCTGTTTCCTTCCCCAAATTAGGGAAGTTCTCTGCTATAATTTGCTCCAATATACCTTCTGCCCCTCTCTCTCTTTCTTCTTCTTCTGGGATCTCAATTATTCTAATATTGTTTCGTCTTATGGTATCACTTATCTCTCGAATTCTGCCCTCGTGATCCAGTAGTTGTTTATCTCTCTTTTTCTCAGCTTCTTTATTTTCCATCATTTGGTCTTCTATATCACTGATTCTCTCTTCTGCCTCATTTATCCTAGCAGTTAGAGCCTCCATTTTTGATTGCAGCTCATTAATAGCCTTTTTGATTTCGACTTGGTTAGATTTTAGTTCTTTAATTTTCCAGAAAAGGTTTCTCTAATATCTTCCATGCTTTTTTCAAGCCAGCTAGTATCTTTATAATCGTCATTCTGACCTCTAGTTCCGACATCTTACTAATGTCCATACTGATTAGGCCCTTGGCAGTCGGTACTGCCTCTTGTTCTTTTTTTTGAGGTGATTTTTTCCGTCTTGTCATTTTGTCCAGAGGAGAATAGATGAATGAGAGAACAAAATGCTAACAGGGTAACAACGGCCCCAGAAAAATATACACTAAACAAATCAGAAGAGACCTGAAACTGAGAGAAAAGAAAGGGAAAGAAAGAAAAAAGAAAAAAGAAGAAAAAGAAAAAGAAAAAGATAAAAAAAAAAAAGAAAAAGATTAAAAAAAAAAGAATATGATCAAATATGATCAGGCTGGTGCATAGATCAGTGCCACACACTAGATTTTGGTCATATTTTGGTCTGTTAGAAGAAAGTGCCTCCCAAAATTTTAAAGAAAGAAAAACTTATATATGTACAAAAATAAGGGTAAATACCATGAAGGGATGGAATATGACTGTAAAGATGACAATTATAAAAGATTTTATAAAAGAAATTGATAAGGCATTGGTTGAAAAAAGAAAGAAGAGGAATTAAAAAAAAAAGGGGGAGAGAATGTGATTAGGCAGGAGACTAGAACAAAGCCATACACTAGAGATTTAGGGTATATTTTGGTCTGTTAGAAGAAACTGTATCCCAAAATTTTAAGGAGAGAACAACTTATATATATATACCAAAAATAAGGTTAACTACTATGAAAGGATAGAATATGACTCAAAAATGAAAAATAAAAAAGATTTTTAAAAAAAGGATTGATAAGATGTTGGTTGAAAAAGGGAAAAAGAAAATTTCAAAAAAAAAAGTTAAAAGAAAATTAACTTTGGAAGACTAAAGAATCATGGGAGAAAAGCCATGAATTCTATGTGCTGTATTCCCTAGCTCTGGAGTTCTGCCATTCTCATTGATCGGTAAACTTGGTCTTGGCTGGCTGTTCTTGCTGATCTTCTGGGGGAGGGACCTGTTGCCATGGTTCCCAAATGTCTTTGCTGGAGGCGGAATTGCCACGCCCTTGCCGGTCCGGGCTAAGTAATCTGCTGGGGTTTGCTCTCGGGAGCTTTTGTTCCCTCCAAGCTTTCCGTACAGCTTTGGAGGCGGAGAGTGAAAATGGTGGCCTCCCAATCTCCGCCCCAGAGGAGCCAAGAACTCGGGGCCCTGCTCCTCAGTGCGCCCCCAGAGAAAAGCAGTCAATCACTCCCACCTCCCCAGTCTCCAGCCATACTCCGTGCTCACCCAGCCTGTGACCGAGCGTTTCTATCTCTGGCACCCGACTCGGTGTGTAGTCTCCAAACCCAGCAGATTCCTGCGGTGTGCTCCCGTGCCGCTCCTCCCAGGGGAGGAAAGGGAGTCTCCCTGGATCTGCCACTTGTAGGGTCCCTGCTGGAAGAACAGTGGCCTGACTGTGCGACGGATCACAGTTCATGGCAACCCCGAGCTGACAGCCCACTCCTTGGCTCCGTGTCTGCAGCCGGCTTCCCCGCTCCAATACCTGGGAGCTCTGCCGCACTCAGGCACCCCCGGTCTTTCTATGACCCCGAGGGTCCCGAGACCACACTGTCCTAGCGAGTGTTCCACCCCCCACTTAGCCACTGGAGCAACGTCCCTCAGCAGAGCAGACTTCTAAAAGTTCAGATTTTGTGCTCTGCGGCTCTATCACTTGCTGCTAGCGGCTGACGGAGGCTCCCTCCCCCGTTGTCTATCCTCCCGAATCACCTCGGATTCACTTCTCCGCACGTCCTACCTTCCAGAAAGTGGTCGCTTTTCTGTTCAGAGAGTTGCTGCTGTTCTTTTCTTCGATCTCCTGTTGAGTTCATAGGTGTTCAGAATGGTTTGATCCCTATCCGGCTGAATTCCTGGGGCCAGACGACATTTAGGTCTCCTACTCCTCCGCCATCTTGCCTAACTCCTCTCCCCTTAATTTTATCAATCTTTGTTTCCTGTATTTTCAAGCTCTATTATCAGGTGTATGTATTTTATTTTTCTTATGTTTTCCTAAAATAGTGATGCTTTAATCTTATGAAATGTATCTCTGGCAATACTTGTCTTAAAGTCTATTATGTCTGATATTTATAATGTCATTTCACCTTTTAAATATATGTTTATGCATGGGAACTTTTTTCCCTTTAAAAAAAACCTCAAACTATTCACGCCTTTTATTTATTTTTTTTTAAAGATTTCTTTATTTATTAGAGAGAGAGAGAGCATGAGCAGGAGGGGCAAAGGGAGAGAGGGAGAGAGAATCTCAAGCAAACTCTGCACTGAGTGTGGAGCCCAGTGTGGAGCTTGATCTCATGGCCCTGAGGTCAGGGCCAGACCTGAAACCAAGAGTTGGATGCTTAATTGACTGTACCACCCAGACACCCCTCATATCCTTGTATTTAAAGTGTCTATTTTATAGACAGCATATAGCTAGGCCATGATTCTTGTGATCCATTTTGAAAATATCTGCCTTTTAACTGAAATGTTTAATCCATGTATATTTAACATAATTATTAATAAATTTGAATTTAGGTCTACTGTTTCCTAATTGATTTTCTAATATAAATTTTTATTGAGGTAATTATAGATTCATGTGCAGTTATAAGAAATAATACAGGGAGATCCCTTGCACTTTTTACCCAGTTTTCCCCAGTAGTAGTAATATTTTGCAAAACAGTATATTATCACAACCAGGATAGGGACATTGATACAATCCATCAATCTTATTCAGATTTCCCTAGTTTTACTTGTGTGTGTGTGTGTGTGTGTGTGTGTGTGTGTGTGTGTGTATAGTATGTATTAAGTTCCATATATATTTATCATTTGTATAAGTTCCTATATCCAGCATCATGGTCAAAATACTGAACAATTTCAACACCACAAAGTCTCTCATGTTGCCCTTTTATACCCACTTCCCCATCCCACCCCATCACCTCACCTCCCCTTCCTAACCTCTGGCCACCACAAATTTGTCTTCTATTTCTAAAATTTGGTCACTTCAAAATGTTATATGAATGGAATCATATAGTATGCAACATTTTATGATTGGCTTTCTTCATTCAGCATAATTCTCTGCAGATTCACCCATGTATGTATTACTAGTTTGTTCCTTTTTATTGCTGAGTGGTATTGCATGGTATGCATGTAGCACAGTTGTTTAACCATTCATGTGTTGAAGAAGTTCTGGGCTGATTCCAGTTTCTGGCTATTATAAGTAAAGGTGCTATGAACATTCATGTGTATGTTTTTGTGTGAACATAAAATTTCATTTCTCTGGGATAAATGCCCAAGATTACAATTGCTGGATTTTATGTTAATTGCACGTTTAGTTTTTAAAGAAACTGCCAGACTTTTCCAGAATGGCTGTACCATTTTACATTCCCCTAGCAATGCATCATGATTGTTTTTCTGCTTCCTTGCCAGCATTTGGTGTTGTCAATAGTATTTATTTATTTATATATTTATTTATTTATTGTGCCAATTTTAAATATAGTTTTATTTAAGACATTGATTTTTCACTTAACAATACAGTGCTTATAAAATGCAATGTTTATTTCCTTTCCCTGTGCACATATTCCATATTCAAGTATCAAGAATGCCCAGTTTATTTACTATAGCAGCTTCAACGTTAATACTGCCATGGAATTTGCTACAAATTTGGGTCCTTCAAATATTTTTCATCGAAGAGTTTGATTAAGCCAACCTGAGAATAGGTCTATCATTGTTCCACACAAAATATTTTTTTATTCTTTTTAAGATTTTATTTTTAAGTAATCTCTACACCCAACGTGGGGCTCAAACTTACAACCTTGAGATCAAGAGTCACATGCTCTACCAACTGAGTTAGCCAGGCACCCCACCATTATTTTTACTTTTAGCCGTTCTGATAGATGCATAGTAATATTTCATGTGGTTTTAATTTGCATTTGCCTGATGGCTGGTGACATTCAACATCTTTGCATATTTATTTTCCATCTGCATTTCCTTGATGGTGAAATATTTGTTCTGTCTTTTGCTTATTTTTTAGTTTTTTTAAAAATGTTGAGTTTTGAGAGTTCTTTATATATTCCAGATACTGGTCCTTTGCTGGATATATGCTTTGCAAATATTTTCTTCCAGTCTTATATTTTTATCTTTTTCACATGGCCTCTCACAGAGCAAAAGTTTTAATTTTGGGGGGAGGGGAGGTTGGTTAGCCCAGTGATGGGTATTAAGGAGGGCATGTACTGCATGGAGCACTGGGTGTTATACGAAAACAATGATTCGTGGATCACCACATGAAAAACTAATGATGTATTGTATGGTGACTAACATAACATAATAAAGTTAAAAAAAAGATTTTATATATTTATTTGAGAGAGAGCAGCAGAGGGAGAGAGAGGGAAGCAGGCTCCCCACTGAGCAGGGAGTCCGACGTGGGGCTCGATCCCAGGACCCTGGGATCATGACATGAGCTGAAGGCAGATGCTTAACTGACTGAGCCACCCAGGTGCCCTGCAAATGTTTTAACTTTTGATGAGATTCAATTCATCAAGTTTTTCCTTTTAGGAATCATACTTTTGATGTCAAGTGTAGAAACTCTTTGCCTAGCCCTAGATCCTGAAAATATCCTCACATTTTTTTTCTATGCATGGATCCAATAAATTTTATTTGGCAACTTACCTACTGTGTATTTAGATTGTTTTAAAATAATCTGCTAATATTAATAGTTAAGTATGAATGCAGGCAGTTTTTTCTTTATTTCCTTTGAGCAAATTACTAGATATAAAATTGATAGATTAAAGATGAAAGAAGATTTTTTCCCTAGATTTATTGAGAAGTAATTGACATACATCACTGTATAAGTTTATGGTTTGATTTACATCCTCATATGTTTTTTTGCTAAAAGTTTTAGAGCTTTACATTTTCCATTTAAATTATGATACATCTTGAGTTAATTTGTGTTTAAATATTGAAAAGACTATTTTCCTCCATTCAATTGCTTTTGCACTTTTGTCAAAAATCAGTTGGGCTTATTTGTGTGGCTTTATTTCTGGATCCTTTATTATTTTCCACGATTCATCTGCCTGTTCATCAATTCTACACTGTTTTGATTATTGCAGCTATATAGTAAGCCTTAATATTGGGTAATTTCTTGCAATGTATTCTTTTTTGTCAAGATTGTTTAGCTATTCTAAGACTGGTATCTTTCCATGTAAATTTTAGAATAATCTTGTTTATGTTTATGAAAATATTTGCAGGAAATTTTTATAAGAATTGCATTAAATCTATAGATCAATTTGGGGACAATTCACATCTTTATTATGTTGAAACTGAATCCATGAACATGGTATATCTCTTTATTTATTTAGGATTTTTATTTCTTTCATTAGCATTTTGTAATTTTGAGTATGCAGATTCTGTATATGCTTTATTAATTTTATATCTAGTTAGTTTATTTTCTTTGGAGCAAAAGTATTGTGTTTTTTCCTTTTTAAAAGGTATTGTGTTTTTAATTTTGGTGTCTGCATGTTCATAGGTGTGTATGTTGGTATGTAAAAATACAATTGCTTTTTGTGTATTGATCTTATATCCTGCAACCTATTGAACTCACTAGTTAGTTTTAGGAGGGTTTTTTTATATGAAGATTTTGGGGAGTTTCTTTGTATTTGATCATGTCATCTGCAAACAGATTATTTTATGTCTTCCTTTCCATGCCTGTATTCCTTTTATTTCCTTTTTCTTGCTTTACTGCAATAGCCAGAACTTCCAGCTCTGTTTGATAAGAGTATTGAGAATGAAAATCCATGTCTTGCTCCCAATCCTAGGAAGAAAAGATTTAAACTTTCACCAATAAGTATCAATATTAACTGTAGGTTTTCTGAAGATGCTTTCTATCAAGTTGAAATAATTTCCTTCTATTCCTATTTTTCTGAGAGTTTTTGTCATAAATGAGTGTTGAATCTTGTCAAAAGTTTTTTTCTGCATCTGTTCATTTAATCATATGATTTTTCTTTTTTTAGCTTGTATGATGGGTTACACTGAGGTTTGAATATTGAGCCAACCTGGCATACCTAGAATAAGTCTCATTTGATCATGGCATGGCATATATTGGTAATATACAATACATATATTGGCATGTAATTATTTTTATACATTGTGGGATTCAGTTTACTAATATTTTCAGATTTTGGTGTCTAAATTCATAAGAGATATTGGCCTATTTTCTTTATTTGTACTGTGTTTGGTTTTGGTGTCAATATTGGCCTCATAAAATGAGCTAAGAAATGCTTCTTCTGTGTTAATTTTCTATTCATATTAGTCTCCTATTGCTGCTGTAACACATTAACACAAGTAATACAAGAAATTTATTATTATCTTATAGTTTAGGAGGTCAGAAGTCTGAAGGGAGATTCACTGGGCTAAACTGAAGATGTTGGCTCATGTCCTCTTCCTTCGTCTTCAAAGCCAATAGCATAGCATCCTCAAATCTCTCTCTGAATCTGACCCTACTGCCTCCCTCTCTCACTTGTAAGGTCCCCTTTGGTTACATTGGGCCTATCCGGATAATCCAAGATAATCTCCCCCCTCCCAGCATTCTTAATAAAGTCATTTTTGCCCTATAAAGTAACATTAACAGGTTCCAGCATCATTATCCTGCTTACCAATCTCCTATTTTTTGAAGACATTGTGTAAAACTGGTGTTAATTCTTCTTTAAATGTTTGCTAGAATCCTCCAATGAAACCCTTTGGGCCTGGATATTTCTTTTTCAGGAACTTTGTAATTCTGAATTCAACTTCTTTGCTAGTTTCAGGACTTACTCAGATTGCCTATTCTTTTTGGCTGAGTCTTGGTAGTTTATTGCTTTGGGGGAATTGGTTAATTTCTTCTGTGTGTCAAACTTATGAGTACCAAATTATAATATTCTTCTATTATCTTTTTAGTGTCTGCAGGATCTGCAATGATAGCTTCTATTTTATTTCTACTATTGGTAATTCATGTATCTTTTCTGTTTTTATTTCTCTAGGTCTTGCTAGAAGTTTATCAATTTTGTTGATTTTTTTGAAGAATGAGTTTTTGCTTCATTGGTTTTTTTCTATATATAGAGAAATATATATAATACACATGTAGAAATAAATATTATATAATACATATTTTTGTATTATATATGTATAATGGGATATTATGCAGCTATGAGAAAGGAGATCTATGTCTAGATTCATTTTTTATGTGGATGTCCAATTGTTCCAGCACCATTTTTTGAAGAGACTATTCCTTTCTCCATTTTATTGCCTTTGCTCCTTTATTAAAGATCAATTGACTATATTTGTGTGGGTCTATTTCTGGTCTCTGTTCCGTTCCATTGATCTATTTGCCTGTTCTTCAATCAACACTGTCTTGTTTTTTATAACTTTATAGCAAGTCTTAAAGTTGGTTAGTATCAGTTCTCTTTGTTCTTCTCAATACTGTGTTAGCTATTCTATGTCATTTGCTTCTCCATATAAACTTTAGAACCAATTTGTCTATATGCACAAAATAACTAGCTGGGATTTTTATTGGCATTGCATTGAATCTATGTATCAGGTTGTGGGAAACTGACATCTTGACAATATGGAATTTTCTTACCCATGTGCATGCAATATCTCTCCATTTGTTTAGATCTTCTTTTGTTTCTTTTATCAAGTTTTTTTTTTTTCATTTTCCTCATACGGATTTTGTATATATCCTGCTAGATTTATATCAAACTATTTAATTTTTGTGCTAATGTAAATGATATTGTATTTTAAATGTCAAATTCCAATTGTTCATTCCTTGTCTATATAAAAGCAATTGATTTTGTATGTTAACCTTGTATCCTGAAACCTTGACATAATCACTTATTAGTTCCAGTTTTTAGTTGTTAATGAGTCTCCGAGATAGTCTACAGAGACAATCATGTCATCTACGAACAAAGACAGTTTTATATCTTCCTTCCCACTGTATACATTTTATCTTTTGTCTTAATGCATTAGATAGGACTTCCAGTATGAAGTTGAAAATGAGTGGTGAGAAGGGACATCCTTGCCTTGTTCCTGGTCTTAGAAAAAAAGCATCTAGTTTCTTATCATTAAGTGTGATGTTAGCTGAAGGGATTTTTGTAGGTGTTCTATAATGAGTTGAGGAGATTCCCCTCTGTTCCTATTTTGTTAAGAGTATTTATTATGAAGCGGTGTTGGATTTTGTCAAATGCTTTTTCTGCATCTGTCGATCTGATCATGATTTTTCTTCTTTAGGTAGCTGATGTAATGGATTGCATTAATTATTTCCCAGTTTTTAATAACACATCACTAGTTATGCACACACATACACACATCTTTACTTTTTCATTCTCTGTCATTCCTACTAAACTGTAAACTCAAGTACCTACTATATTATGTACTCAATAAATATTAGTTAAATGAATAAACCATCACCCACTTATATTTGTTTGTATCTACTGAGAAGCTATGGGAGGAGGACAGCAGTTTATTGTAGTCCCCATGCAAGATAGAGATGAAAGAAACAGAGGGGAGAGATGCCACGATATTTGTTCCTCCCTAGTTTTTCCAGATGCCAGGTTTAAGCATCACTGGCTAGAGGGCTAAAGCCAACAGCTGATTGAGTTGTTTTGCTGAGAGATATTGAGGATGCAGGGGATAAGCAGAACTGCTTTGGGTTTAAGTAACAGAGTGTGAGGGAGTTGTAGTGAAAACTATGATCCTGTTTTATACATGTTGTAATCCAGCAGGTAGGAGCTTGGAGCTATGAATTTGAGCTTTAAAAGTGACCTTTGCATCTGCAGGCTGCATTTGGGGTATACACAATGAACAAAAGAATCAGAGCTCTGTTTGATATGCCTTAAAATATGTCTAGATTTTTTTTTTAAGTCAAACATGTTTCCTTTCATGGCAGCTTATCTTTACTCTGAGTTTTAGTCCCTGGAAACATCAGTTCCATTTGACTGGTTTTATAGTTTCAGATATATTGTCTTACAGTATCCAACCTAGGCTGGGAGATCCCTCTTCTGGATACACATCCAGAAGATCTGAAGTCCTATGACCCCAGAGCCTTCCAATCCAGAAGGAGCTCCCCAGGAAGCCTGTTTCCTTCATCTCTAACCATGATTTGTCTTATTTTACTAATATTCTTCATCTAGATTCTTGCCTGCCTGCAACAACTGTTACTCTTTGTTTTCAGAAAATCTTCAACTTTCAGGCTGTTATTTATTTATTTGAGAGAGAGAATGAGAGAGAGAGAGCATGAGAGGGGGGAGGGTCAGAGGGAGAAGCAGACTCCCCGCTGAGCAGGGAGCCCGATACAGGACTCCATCCTGGGACTCCAAGATCATGACCTGAGCCAAAGGCAGTTGCTTAACCAATGGAGCCACCCAGGTGCACTCTGTTCCATATTTCTATCCATAGCTGCCTGTCATGGATGCCTGTGGGTCTGAATTTCCTTTGGGGAGCTACTCTTGCTCTTGTCTAGGTTCCTGTGGTTTGGATAGGGTTGGTCCCTGCCAGGTCCCAGGGTAGGCCCTGATCAGCCTAAGCCAATCAGAGTATGACATAATTTAGGCATTGGGATTGATACAAGTATGATCATGTGGCCTAAATGGACCAACAAAGGTCAGACCCAGAACTTGGTGCACTCTGTTGAGAGAGAGAGAGAGACTCTCCCTTCCTGCCCAGTACAGATCATAGAGGATGAAAGATCTAGGGCAATTGTAGCCTCATTGTGCTCATAAAGTAGGAGCCTATCAATGACAACACACTGGGGAGAGCAGAGCCAAACAGAAAGACAGAGAAAACTGGGTCCTGGTAATGTTGTTTCAATGCCCGCATGAAGCCATGACTGAAAACAGTCTTTTTCCCTGACCTTTTCAGTTTTGTGATCCACTAAATTCTTTCAGATTAAGTCATTTGGGGTTGGATTTTCTGTGGTACGCAGCCAAAAAAAATGTGAAAAATCCACTATTCATCTTGTCTTTAAACACTGCCAGCACAAGGTTCCCTACTTGCTTTATCCTCTATTGTGTGCTGACATTGGCTGGCCATATTTGCATGGTCCTTGACTGGCTGGTTGCTCTCTGCTGGCCTTGATTTTGGTGTTCTCTCCAGGAATGCCTGATCCTGTCCTACAACCTCACCATCCATCTGCCATGCTATCTCCTTAGTCACTGACACTGTCTTGAGCCAGACTCCAGCTTTTGGAGTCTATGGCACTCCCTGAATACCATTTCTGGAACCAATTTTCAGTCAGATTATTAGAGCTCATTTGGAACTATCCACAGGAATAATTTTACCCCACTCAACATTTGTACCGATCTAAGTGTGGTCAGAAGCAAGCAAAGAGCTCCAAGCAACCTTCTCTTCCAGTCATGGTGTGCATATGTTTTTGCCTGTCCAGGATCTCTTTGGGCCTGGGAAACCAATCTCACCTCACAAATAAAGTTTTATTAACCTACAGTGGGAACCCAGGGGAAAAGAAGAGGGAGCAGGATGCATATTTCAATAGGATGCTTGCACTTCTTTCTGGAGATGTGGTGGAGACTGCCTGGGGATCACATTCATCAGTTCCATTTCAGCTTCTAATATTAGCTGAAAATCTGTGTGTTCACATATGTTGATAAAACCTAGTGAATTATGACAAAGCCAGCATCTCAGGGTGTCTGTTCCTGCTGCATAGACACTCAAATTCTTGAAAGTGTCTGGAAGCAGAGGTGCCACCAAGGAAATAACACTTCATCCTTTTGGATTATCCTGCAAGACAGAAAGAATTGTGAATTATCTTTTCTTGCTTTGCAGATGAAAGTAGCAGAGACTGAGAATCATGGGACCACAGAAAGTGTGTCAGAGTCTGGAGGCCTAAAATAAGCTAAACTTGCTCTTTCAATTTATAAAGGATTCAAGATGATGTCAAGTGACTTGCCCAAGGTCACACAGTCAGTTGGTGGCAAAGTTAGGATGAAGATTTAAATCTCCTTGTTTCCAAAGCAGTGCTCTTTGACCACATCCTATTGGGGCTTTATCATCAGTAGTAGAATTGTTTCAGGGTCCTACATAGACATCTGACCAGTAAGGACATACTACTTTCAGGAATAATTCAGATTCCTGATAGTTCAGATATGCTTCATGTAAGGAAGTATATCTGGTTCTGTTTTAAAGTAACAAAGTACCCCAAACTTTGTGACTTTAAACCCCAAACGTTGTGACTTTTAGACTTTGTGACTTTAAACCATTTATTATTACTCATAAGTCCACTGATTGGCTAGACAACTCTTCTGGTCTGAGCTGGGCCAGGCCATTTACAGCAGCACTTACTCACATGTCTGCTGTCTGATGGGGACTGACTCATCCAGAAGGGGCTCAGCTAGGATGGCTCATCTCTGCCCTATGTGGTTTTTCATCCTCTAGCAGGAATGCCTCAACTTGTTCGCATGGCAGCTGGTCAGGTTTCCAAGCAGGGGAAATGGGAGTGTTCAAAGCCTCTTGGGATGCAGGCTTGAAACTGGTGCAATCTCACTCCTCTCACTTTCTGTTGGCTAAAGCAATTCATAAGATAAGCCCAGACTCAGAGGTTGAGGAAATAGACTCTCCTTCTAGATGGGAAAAGGTGCAAACTCACATTGTAGCCAGCAGGGATGGAGGGAAATAACTGCAGATTTGCAAACAATCTATCTCAGGAGATACAATGGTCTTTTGTTTTTAAAAAGGGCCTAGACCGTCTGAGTTCTTGGCATAAATACAGCAGAAGCTTAATGCACACATATCAAATGAGTCTTGCTGTCTCACTATTCATGAGAGTGCATGTGGATAAGTTTATGATGTATTTGTGTCTATAGGGTTGTGCTTGTGTGTGCACACATACACATGTAAATCTGTGTTCTTTTACATATTTTGAAATGCATGTTTTTGTGAGGACACAATGTAAAGACAAGACATTTCAGGACCAAGGAGAGCAGCCTAACCGGCCTGTGCTGGTGATGTCAGGCCCCCACCAGAGCCCATTTCAAGGGGCAGACTATAAATTACACTCTGTACTTGGTAGCAGTCGCACATTGAGTAACAATGGTTTTCATTGTCTCACATCAGTAAATGCTCTAATTCATCCGCACAGAAAAATTCCACAGATTTTGTGGAAAATCATCTCAAAAGAAACATACTAAAAGAAGGAGACCAGTTTCATGCACAGCTGCCTTCAAAAGGTCTTCACCCTTAGGAACAAAAACACTTCAGCCCCTCAATCCCATAGGTTCTTACATGTAGGTTCATGGCCGCCACCACTTCCAACACTCTAGTACATTTTAACCTATCCTAGCTTTTTGGCTACAGAGTGAACAAAGTCCATACCCCTTAGCTCAGCCACTGTGAGGTTACAGATTTTCTCACAACTAATAGTCGCTAAATACCTGCTGAGTACCAGGCTCTTGACTGGGTGCTAGGGGTATAAAGTGAAAGTCATCGCCCTGCCCACATATAGCTCATAGTCTGGCAGAAAGGAGGCACTAAACAAGAAAATAGTCCAGTACATAAATACACAAAATTGTGATACATGATATGAAGGGAAACAAGGTTCCAGCTGAGGTCTAGAGGATGAAAAGGGGCCAGTCATGTAAAGGGGAGGAAGAAGGACCATTCTAAGTAGAGGAAACAGCAGGTATAAAGGTCCTGAGATGAGGAGTTTAGAGCTGAAGCACCCCAAAGAAGTTCAATGGAACTGAAGTCTAGTAAGTAGAAGAGAGAAGTTCAAGATGAGAGTGCAGAACTAGCAGAGGCCAAATGATTCTTGAAAGCTATGCTATGGAGTTTGGATTTTATTGTAAAAGCAATAATAAAACAGTGAAGTGTTTTCTCAGATCTTCTCAGGAAATTCAGATATGGCCACTCTCACTCTCTGTTAGAGTCCCTAGGTTAGCAAATGTTTTAGGAAACCAGGAGGCAGACACCTCCAGTCCATCCCTCTATTCCCTGAAGTGAACACATTTACAGGCCAACTTCTTTGTCATTGAGGACCAGCCTAGACATAAGCCCAACCTCTGTGGACCAAGCTAGGCAGCTCTAAACTGCATGTTGGACTCCCTTCCAGGCCTGGTCAACTCTTTTTCCCTCCTATATTTGTCTTCTCTTTTCACACACCATGAGTCTGGGATATGCTACTCCCACTCACCCCAGGCTGTCAGTCCTTCTCTTGTTCTCAACTCTTCCTGTCTGGCTCCCAGATTACACTTCCCTTCACCAAGACTTCAAGCCCTTCAGCCAACATAAACCTGATACCCACTCCTTTACTCTCCCTTTTATCTTTCCTTGGGCCATTGATTAGCTAAATGGTTAAGACTCTTCCTCTTCGGGAAATCTTTCCTTGCCATTGCTTTGAACCAATTTTAGTCTTTCTTCAACCCCTTCCACCATCCTGATATGTTGAAAAACATCTCACAAACATATGACATCCACTAACAATAGCTAACCTTTATGAGCACTTTCTATTTGCCAAGCATTGTCTTAAGTATCTTCCACGCAGTGTCTTATTTAATCTGTGTACAATTCCATAATACAAGGCTGGCAGATGATATTTTCCAAAGGTGGCCCCAATACCTCCTGTTTCACCTGCTTTTCAAGATCCTTACCACTCCCCCAATAAGAGGAAGAGTTTAATTCTCTGCCCTTGAACTTGGGTGCCCTGTGACTCATTTTAATCAATAGAGTGCAGTGGAAATGACTGTGTGATTTCTGAGGCTCAGGCATACAAAAGGGTGTGGCTTCCCCTTGTTAGAGGAGACTCCCGTTTGGAGCTCTGAGTTGCCATGTAAGGAGTTCAACCCTGAGACTGTCAAGCTAGAGAGGCCATGTATAAGCACTCCAAAGAGCAGCCCACCTGTGCTTGCAGCCCACAGCCAGCACTAATTGCCAGCTGTGGATGTCCAGCTCAGTTGAGCCTTCACATGGCAGCAGCCCCAGATGACATGTGACTGCAATCATATGAGAGTCCCCAAGCAGATCTGCCCATCCTCGCCCTTCCCCAATTCCTGACCCACAAAGTTATGAGTGGCTGTTCTAAACTAATAAGTTTTGGCATAGTTTGTTACAAAGCAATAGTAACCAGAACAATGGGTGTTGTTATTGGTTGTGTTTTACAGTTGAGAAATCTGAGAACCAAACCAAATAAATCCCTCATCCAAGTCAAAGAGCTAATAAATGGTAGGACCAGAATCTTAGGTCTTTCACATCACAGGCCTATGCCATTAGCCTGTAAGTGGTCACTGTCCACCTGTTAAGCAAGGGTCTGTGAAGCCCAGTGAGGGATGATACAAGGTTCTTAGCTTGTGGATCCCTATTTAGGGATGAAAACCAAAGTTGAGAACTCTTGTTCTAGGCTCATATCAGAGATTAATTAACCTCAGGGATTGCCCTCTAGACTCCAAGGTGGATCCACATGTTCCGGGAAGTCTATGCACCATGCCCACCTTCTTGTGTAACTAGCAGGGGTATTACCTTCTCTTTCAGAAGGCAGCATAAATTGCCAGTTAAGAACATGGACTGAGCTCTACCATTGAGTGGCTGACTGTATGACTTTGGAGCAAGAGATTACTCCACCTCTCTGAGCTTCAGGTGTCTCAGCTAGAAAATGGGATGATGATAATAGACCTTAGTTCATAAGGTTGTTTGGGGGCATTAAATGAAATAATGTATGTAAAGATTTCTTGGCAGTTAATATGTTCCAGTTAAATGTCCCTTCAAACTAGAGACAGATACACATTGAGCCTATGAAAAAAACAAAACATTTTCCCCACTCTTGCTACTCCTTAAAGCCCCTTTAATAGTACTTAATTAACCTGGTTGTCCTCAGAAAAACAGTGATTTGAGGTAGAATACCTTCCAGAATTGGTCAGAAAATGTGCTCAAAGTGAGAGGAGGCTGTCCTAACACAGCATTTATGTCCTCATTTGTCCATCTGAAGTCAGGATTGCCATAGCAGAATGATTAAGAATTTGGGTACCTAACTTTGCTGGCTCTCAGTCTCCTTGTATGAAAAATGGAAATGATATTGATTACCTCACAGTGGATGTGAGCAGTCGATGAGATGATGAATGTCTGGCACCTAGAACACAGAGCTCAAAGAATAATGGTTCTTACCTCCTTCTCTGCTCTTCTTTGGGCCACTCTCTAAAGGGTGGCTAAGTATTCCATCTCGCCCTCTTCTCAAGACAGTCAGGCTTGTGACAAGGGCTTTCAAGGGGTTGAATTCCTTCTACAGAAATTCAAGCAAAACTGGGGCACCTTCTCGTTCCACCCTTTCTTTGGTACTTACAAGTCCACCTTCCACCCCTGGAAGACAGTAAGATCATAGTTTGGAGCTTCAGTGGGGCTCTGTGCTGTCACATGGACTTTGGACTTTGGCAAGCCCATAAGGAAGCAAAAGGATGGTAGCAAATAGGGGCCATGGAAAGAATACTGGACTTGGGAGTCAGAAGACCTGAGTATCAGACTCATGGATGTTTCCCTTTTTAGCCACGTCTCCTGGGCAGTGGCATTGAGCATCAGTTTATTTATCTGTAAAAAGGGGACAATAGTATGCCTGTCTCACTAGTATTGCAAGCTTATTGTGAGGCTTGAAGAGGGTAAGCAGGCATGATGATTTCTGCTGATGTTCATTATTGCTGCTAGTCTCGGGCGGGGTCCAGTCTACTTACACAAAACCAGGACACCATTAGGAGTGCTCAGCATGAAGCGGAGGGCAGAAGCTTAGTTCTGTACACTGGGTACCACTTCCATTCTCCTGGAAGGGAGTAAATATTTTGCAATATTCTCCTATTTCTCACTTTCGGGAATGGCAGCACCCTAACTAGCTCTGTGGAAGCAAGTCTAGACTTCTAGACTCACCCTTTACTCATTGTCCACATGTAATCATCATCAGGTCTAATGGATTAAATGAGAATAATCAGTCCTTATAGAGCATTTGCAGTGTACCAGGAGTGGTTCAAGTCCTATACATGGACCATTTCATTTCATTCATGGAACAACTACTATGAGGTAGTTGCTTTTATTATCCCTAGTTTATAGATGAAGAAAGTCCGGTACAGAGAGGTTAAGTAACTTGTCCAATATCACACAGCTGGTAAGGGATCCTGGCAGGTTTCGAGTCCGTGAGGTTGTCTCCAGAGCTTTTCATAAAACCAGTGCAGTAATGCTCTTCCACTGCATCTGCCACCATCATCTCTTGCCGAGATTCCTGCAGCATCTCCTAGATGGTATAACAGCCCTTGGTCTTACTCTTCTCTAGACCATCCCCCACACAGCTACCAGAGAACTCCTTCTAAAAGACAGCTCTGATCACATCACTCTCTGCTCAAAACCTTTCAAGGGCTCCCCATTTTCCCACAGTTTGAAGTCCAGGCTCCTTCAACTGGCCCATAAATCTCTGTGGTCTGGCTCTTGCTTGCCATGCTTCAGCCTGCTTCCCACTGAACTCTGTTCATCTTACACTCAGGAACACTGCTGTGTTCTATGCTTTTTCATTCTGCTACATCTTAGTGTGTTCAATTCCTTATTCCTCCTGAAATGTCTCTTAATCACCCAAAAACTCCTACTGACCCAACTCAAATATGAAGCCTGCACTGACCTGCCCTGGTCCCTCATCCCTCATCTCTGTTCCCTGAGCATCTTGGGCTTCTTTCCATTACACTGGAATGCGATAACTTGTTGCAGACCTATGTGTCCCACAGGCCACGAGGTCCTGGAGGCAGGATCCTCCCCAGCTCCCCACCAGTTCCCACCAGGCCAATACGATACGCCATTAACAAATGAGTGCTACGTATTGAATGGAGCACTGGGTGTTATACGCAAACAATGAATCATGCAACACTACATCAAAAACTAATGATGTAATGTATGGTGACTAACATAACATAATAAAATAAAATTTAAAAAAAAAAAGAGTGCTAAAAAATACTTCCAGGTGTGAAACATTATTGCTGTTATTACGATGGCACAATACCCTTACAGTGCCCTTAGGACTCCAACCTCTCACCTTGGCTTCCTACAAGAACGCAGCCCAGCAACTCCGCCCTTTTACCTGCTGTCTTCCTAGGCAACACCAAAACCTCAAAGTGCTTCAATTTCAGCATCTGGACACACACCCCTTCATTCGTCTTTCCTTTCTCACTCTCCCAGGCCTCCAGGCTCCTTCAGATGCTAGAGAACAGAACTCACTGATTCCATCACCAACCCAGAGTACGCAGGATCCATTCTTGGTCCACCTTTTGGACCACCTGCTTTTCCACCTAGGTTTAGTTAAGACAAGGCACAGAATTTTCAAGATATGCATTTACCACCAGGCTGTGAGCTTCTCCAGGGCATCTTAGGTCCCTTGGGTGTGTTTGTGGAATGAGTGAATGAATGAACGAACAAATGATTTGTTGAGTCCCTCACTCTGGCAGATTATTTGACTCAATTCTTTCATCAAGACACAGCTAAGAGCAGCCCTGAGAGGTCACTTGTGTAAGGGTTACTGGAAAACACTTTGCACTACATACCTTGTCAGAGGGTGCAGGAAAGTTCTCCCTTCAGGACTTCCCAGGGCACAGGGTGCCTCAGGGCCAAGAAGATGGCAGGAGAAGGAGCAACATTTTACTTTGGCCCGAGACTGGAATTCCAATTCTCCACTTGAAAGGGGGACCATCATCCAACTTATCTCTGCTCCAGCCCTCAGGGCACACTTGAGAGGCTGCCAGGGAATCTGCCAGGTGTTTTATTTTTTGCATTGGTGTGTAAATGACGTCTAGCTGCCTTTCCGGCCAGAGGGAGGTTTCTGCTTAATTCAGGCTCTGGAGACACGTCTCTGGCAACCTGCAGCCTCAGCGGTGAGGTTTATCTGATTGTGCATGCAAGCCCATCTCTCTGTTCTGCTTCAGGAGGCTTTGCTATTTATTGCACACCCTGCAACGCACGAGCTGTCATCTCTTCTCTGAAGCCGACCCAGCCACGGGGCTCCCAACCCCCACCTAAGCCCCCCTCTCGCAGACTGCATCACCCACACTAACAGAACCAGGTACCCATCAGCTTTTGCTTCCTGACAACCACCCCACAACTTGTGAGCTTACAGCAATAAGCATTGGGAGCTCACAATTAGGTGGGTGGCTGTTCTGTGCTTGGTTGGGGTTCTTCCTGCATCTTCAGTCACCTGTCAGTCAACTAGTCTGTCGGCAAGGACACAGAGCCACTGAGCCACATAGCTCTCATCATCCAGCAGTCTAGCCTGAGTGCATTCACATGACAGAGGCAGGTTCCCAGGCGAGGGCAGGAGCTGTGGGGCTTCCTGAGGTCTAAGCCTGGAACTGGTACAACATCCCATCTGTCCCATTCTACTGGTTAAAGCAAACCACAAAGACTGGCACTGATCCCAGAGTCAGAGAGACAGGTACCACTCTCAAAGGGAGAAGCTTCGAAATCACAGTGCAAAAAGGCATGCATATACGGAGGGAACAAACATCTACCACAAATAGTCAGTTACTGCTGGTCTATTATTCCAACTTGAACCTGATAGAGAGTGGGTCTGAGGCTAAAATCCAGGAATAAGGTTCCAGGTAACTGTCAAAAGAAAGTCTAGTGTTTGGCCTACAGTTTGTCCTTTGGAGCCTTCAGACCTAGGCTTGAATCCTGTCTCTACTACAAGCTCTCTGTGTAAACGTTGGGCAAGTCACTTGCTCCTTTGAGCTTTCATTTCCTCTCCTGCAAAATAGGGATGTTAATAATCCCAACCTCACAGAGTTGTAAGGATTAAATGACAGATGTGTAGGTGTGAAGCCCTTGGCATGGTGTCTGGCATGAAGTTAATGCTCAATGAAAGTGACTGGTATTATCAGTGTTATCATTAAAAACAACACTCACTATTTCACCTGCCATAAAATCAAGCAATGGACCCCCCTCCCCAATTCTTCTACCATGAGTTCCTCAAGGGCACAGACCATATGTCCAACAATGTTCACTATAGCTTTGTTTATAGTAGGAAAAAAATTGAAAGCAGCATAAATATCCAACAATAGGGGGTTGGTTAAATGAATTTTAGTATACCTACCCAAAGGATTGCAGTGCAGTCATTAAAAATGATGTAGAACTATGTGTGCTGACATTGAAAGCCGAACATGATGTATTGTCAAGTGAAAAAGAAGGTGACAAAATAGTACATACAGTACAAAGCCATCGTATACAATATATTTATGTGTAGATATGCACACAGATGCCTTGGTGGAAAGATATGAAAATGTGAACATGTCTGTCTTTATGTGTTGAGATTATAGGATTTTTTGCTTTTTATTTTAGTTTTTCTAATTTCTTTGCAATGAAATTTACTACCTCACTACATTAAAAAAAAATTGCAATAGGAGAGCCACTCTAGGTCACCATGAAGACAGGCGTCAGAACCATGGCTATGTGTCAGGCCTTGAACTTGGCACAAAGAGTTTTTGAGCCTGCTGCTGTCTGGTCCTGTCCTGGGTGCCCACTTCTGGGAAGCTGGCTCCTCCATGAGGCTATGGGGTATGCTCCCTGGGGCTCCTCAGAGGGTCCAGAGTTCACTCCCAACCCCCATTGTGTGGCTTCTTTTCCCTGGGAGTACCTAGAGCTGCATCTGTCTCTCCTCTCTGTGCTTCCCACAACATTCCCACAGTTCCCATGAAGCCAATGTTGTGGGGAGAGATGGGGTGGCTATCCTCAGGGGCTGCCCCATTCCCAACCAAGCAGGATTCCAGCTTCCTGTCCTGCCTTCACTGACTGGGCCCAAGGGAGGGTGCCAATTAATGCCATTTCCACTAGGAAGACAGAACCCTGAAAGGGAAGGAGGCAGCTCTCACCACCCTATTTTGACGGGCTGAACTACTTAAAAATCAAAAATGTGCAGTAGCCATAATTTCACCCAGCAGACCCCTGGGGCCTTTGTGGAAATAAATGGTCCACTCTGGGCAGCTCTGTCCATCCCCATCTCACCTAAATCTCCAGCTGACTTCGCTCCGGGGTTCTGTGCTCTTTCGTGGGCCCTGAAGCACCTCCATTATGTCCTTCCCTTCCTACCTGACCTACTTGTTCCTGTAGGAGTCTTGTGGGTCAGTTTATCCTCTTAAGAGTGCTGAAAGCAAAATTAACAATTCCAACCACTTACACAAGAGGAGATTTGATGCTTTTTACCAAAAAGATATTTGTCCCATCAGGAACAGACATGTAAGGGTAAAGGCAGGTTACCTTCATGAAGCAGCAATGACTGGATCCCAGCAGCTGGAAAAGATTTGGAAATAGCTGCTAAAATGGCAAGATGAGTGGGGGCGCAAGGAGCAGGAATTGAGAACATCCAAGAAAATAAGATTTAGGGGAATAATATACTGATTTTTAAAATATTTAGCTGAGGCACTTCCTTAATATCTCTGGGTGGATGGAGAAGGTCATTTCCCTGGGTACTCAAAGAGAATCATGGTGGATATGGCATCTGCCCTTGGAAAGCCAAAATGCAAACATTTGTGGGTGTGTGTGGATGTGATGTTGAGTCACAATATTGTTAATCATGAGGAAGTTTAGGAATCGAGGCAAACTTTCTCCCACCTCCATTTGCTGGCAATTAAGGCAGGCTGGCTGTGAATTACCAGCCATCTTTCCTTTCTCTTCTAACTCTTGTAATTGGGGTAGAATCCCTCTGTTAAACAAGCATGCCTCCAGAACTTGAGCTAAGTTAGAGCCCTTTATAAATTAGGCAATAAATCAGAATATGTTTCCCCATCTGGTATCCAAATTTAGGAAATCTGTGATTTTGCATGAGCCACCAGGATACACGGCAAAGCCCAGGGTTCTGTGGTATTTATGGGTGCTTGGGAGGTGTGCTGTGGTGGAGCCTCTGTGCTTTCTAGTAACTGCTGGGATGCCACTTCTAATGCTGTTGTTTATTACCTGTGTAGCCTTGGAAACGTATCTTAATCTCTCTGTGTGTCTCAGTATTTTCATCAGCAAAATGGGAGTAATAAGAGCACCTGCCTCATAAGGTTGTCAACAAGTTTAATAAGATAATCCGGGTAAAGTGCTTAGAATGCCATCTGGCAGAGAGGGACTCAGCAAACACTAACAACCCCAACTACTATGACTGAAGTTCATAAAATTCCAAGAGCACGAAGGCATCCTAGTACAAGAGACCTTTTGGAACAACACAAAGCAAATGTGGCATCAGTGAGTTCTCCTCAGACCAGGTGGCCTCCCCTACCACAACTGTCCACCGTTGCCCAGCTTGGGTTAAACCCACCCGCCTGCCTAGCATCACACCTGCACCTTTACAGCTGAACATGGCTGGAGGAAAACCCCAAACCATGCTGACTGCTCTCCCTCTGTTTATGTCCCCAACCTCAAATAGGTTCTTCATGCAACCTGATAATTATCCTACATGCTCCTGGCTCCTGTTCTCTCCCGTGTCCTAGAAAACCATTTCACACCTCCTTCCTTCTGTTCCGCCTCCTCTTCACCCTCAGCTATAACCTTGCTTCCTAGTTCCTTGAGAAAATGGAAACACTCAGAAGGTAGCTTTCACAGATTCCAAATGCCTCGGCTAACGTCCTGATTGATACTTGCATCTTTGCTGGTTAAGTGCTACCCTGCTCCTGCTTCTGTCTTAGGCCAGCCTCCCACCACTGGGGCACTGGTTCTCATCCCTTCTGGCCTCGGGAGGGTAGCTGTCAACCTGAAAATATCTTCTCTGTTTCCCTCACATCAATTTTCTTTCTCTTTTTGACCAATCTCAAAAGCATTCAGTGATTGATTAGAAAAAGAAAAACAAAACAAAACGACAACCCTCTTGATTACACCTCCCTCACTCTAGACAGTGCCCCATTTCTCCACTTCCCTTTATAGTAAAGCTTTCCAGAAGCATGGCCTGTACTTTCTCTATCTATGTCCTCTCCTCGCATTCCCCTGGAACCCACCAGACCAGCTTCCATTCTTATGGTTCCACCGAATAGCTCTTGTCATGGTCACCAGCAACTTCATGCTGCCCAATCCAAGGTGGGCTCTCAGGCTCTCAGCAACGGTTCAAACAGCTGATCATTCCCTCCTTCTTCCCTTCCTTTTCTTCTCTTAGTTTCTGACCCTCCTCTAGCCTTATTGGGCAAGAAGTCTTCTCAGCCTGCTTTGCTGGCTCCTTCTTATCTCTCTTGCCTTTCAACACTGAAGGGCAGTCTCAAACTTCTCTTCTCCATCTGAACTAGGTTGTCTTATCTGGTCTCGTAGCTTGAAATACCACGTCTAGGCTAATGACTCCCAAGTGTTGTCTTCAACCCAGACATTACTTATTGAACATTTAATGGATGTCTCTAACATAAAGTACCCAAAATTGAACCCTGATAGCTCTCCCCACACTAGCTCCTCTTGGAGCTTTCCTATTTCAGAAAATGGCAACTTGATACTTCCAGCTGTTCAAGCCCCACATCTTGGAATGATCTCAACTCCTCCTTCGATCCCCCATATCCAAATGGATATTTGTCAGCAAATCATGATGGCTCTCCTTTCAGAATCAAGCCAGAATGAGACTATTTCTCACCACCACTGATGTTTTCACCCTGGGCCAAAGACATTATCATCTCCTACCTGGATTATTTTAATAGTCTTTACTATAGGCTGAATATTTGTGTCCCTGCAAAATGCATATGTTAAAAAATAATCTCCAGTGTGATGATAATAGGAAGTGAGCTGTTTGGGAGATGATGAGGTCATGAGGATGGAGTCCTCATGAATGGGATTAGTGCCCTTGTAAGAGGAAACTCCTTTCCCCCTTCCACCAGGTAAAGACATAGCAAGAAGACAGTGGTCTATGAACCCGAAAGTGGGCCCTCACCAGTCACCCAATATGCTGATGCTTGACTTTGGACTTCCCAGCTTTCAGAACAATAAGAAATGAATTTTTGTTGTTTGTAAGGCATCCAGCTTATGGTACTTTTGTTATAGCAGCCCAAACTGACTTAAGACAGCCTTTTAAAAATTAATTAATTAATTAATTATTGAAGTACAATATTATATTAATTTCAGGTGTACAACATATTGATTAAATAATTCTATACTTAATGCTCACCACAATAAGTGTAGTCACCATCTGTTACCATACAATGTTATTGCAATCTTATTGATTATATTCCCTATGCTGTACTTTTCATCTCTGTGACTTATTTATTTAACTGGAAGTTTGTATTTCTTAATACTCTTTATCTATTCTATTTCCCCTCCCTTCCCTTTGGCAACCAGTTGTTCTTTGTATTTGAATCTGTTTGGTTTCTGTTTGTTTGTTTTTTGTTTTTTTAGATTGCACATATAAGTGAAATCAGATAGTATTGATTTTTCTCTGACTTCTTTCACTTACCCTCTAGGTCCAACCATGTTGTTGCAAATGACAAGATCTCATTCTTTTCTATGGCTGAGTAATATTCCATTGTGTGTGTGTGTGTGTGTGTGTGTGTGTGTGTGTGTATCACATCTTCTTAATCCATTTATGTATTGATGAATACTTGGATTGCTTCTATATCTTGGCCATTGTAAATCATGCTACAATAAACATAGGGGTGCATATCTTTTTGAATTAGTGTTTTCATTTTCTTTGGGTAAATACCCTGTAATAGAATTACTGGATCATATGATATTTCTATTTTTTATTTTTTTAGGAACCTCCATTCTGTTTTCCACAATGGTTGCACCAATTTACATTTCCACCAACAGTGTATGAGGGTTCCCAAAAGGAAATGGTTTAGATGAATAGCAGTTTAGTAGCTGCCACACACACACACAAAAAACCCCAAAACAAAAAAACAAACAAAAAAAAAAAACTGAAGGTCAATATAAGCCTGCTCTAGGCCATATGACAAATTCTGTTTTTTTGGGTAACTTTGGATAAGTTAAAATTAGTGTACATTAGTTTTCACTCTCCAAAATATTCTCACCCCAATTCCCTTTTCTCCTAATCCTATTATACCCTTCAAAAGGGTGAAGAGTTTAAGATTTGTTTGCCCACACTTAGCCAGTTTTTCACTTTTTCTATTGAATTCTACTGACTGGCCTATCTCACAACCCATGCTAATACCTGAGATCTGCACAGAGGCTTGGAGGAAAAATTTCCATCTTGTTACACTATTATTATCATCACTGAGAGTGTCTCAGGCAAAGGCAAGGGCATATCCAAAGGCCTTGGGGCAGGAAGGAGCCCAGGGTGGCTAAGAGAATCTGTGGCCTTCAGACTCTGTGTGATGGCTTTGGTTTCAGGCTGCCTGGGTTAGCCTCTCAAGTCCACCCCTGACCCATTGTGTAGGCTTAGACAAGTCATGTAATGTCCAGGGCTGTTTTTATTTTTGTATAATAGAGGCATTGATCTCATAAGTATATTGTGAGGATTTAATGTGATAACACATCAAGAGCACTCAGAACTGTGTCTGGCATGTTCGCTGTTATGATTGTTATTATATCACCACTATTTTATCATAATTATCAACCATCCTTTGCCTAGGTCCTTAGTTCAGAGAACTTATCCTTCCAGGCTGTTGCTACCTTCCTAATCCAGTGCCCAAATGGCACAATTACAGCACCCTGGGGCAGATTGCATTTTTCTTATAGATGCTGCAGCTCAACTGAAGTCCAACTGTTGGCCTTGTGGCTCAACTTTTCAGTTAGCATGTGTTCTGAGTGCTTGAACTTTGATCAGCATCAGATTCATCTCTCCACTCTTGCCCTGCTTTTTCATAACTGCACTTGCTTTGTGCAGCTTGGATCAGAGTTATATTCATTGGAGCAGTTGTTCTGGAATCCTTACTTTGCCAGGAGACTCATGTTCACCCATGATGCAATTGTCTTTAAATCTCAGCCCAGAGTCAGACCCAGGAGTCTCTCAGAAGCCTGTCAGAATCAAATCCTTGTGAACGAGAAGAGATTGGCTAGACTCTCTGATGCTCCCTGTCAGCCCTCCTTCCCCAGGCAGAGAGGCATCCTTCCCTGTTCCTCTGGGACCTACTCCAGACAGCCAGGGGTCAATAAGATGGCCAGAAGGTCCGCCAGGTCAAGCCCTCCAGAAACAAGAAATCTCTGTACAACCAAGGGAATCTCTAGTCGCCTATCTGATGGCCTTTCATTCCAAGCAACATGCAACAAACAGACACTCCAACAGGACAAAGGGATTCTGACAGCTTGTAGAGTTCATTGTGGCAGAGATGTGAGCTCAGTGGGACAGGTTTGCTGCTGACATCTCTCTGCAGCATTCACCTACACACAAAAAAGAAATAAGGTTTAACTCTTCATGGAGCCTGTCTCCAATTTAGCTCTAATTATTCATTCATTTAATCAGTTAATCAAGAAGAATTTAATAAACACTTATTATGTTGCAAGCACTAAGATCAGCATTAGGGACACCAGGGTAAATAAAGCCGCTTCTTTCCTTGAGGAACCCATGTGTCTAAATACACAACAGATTACATAATAGTGTACAAAATGCTGCAGCACAAGTGAGCATCAAGTATTATGGGAACACGGAAGAGGAAGGGGCTAAATTTTGCCTGCCAAGGGATGGTGAGCCAGAGATGGCTTCATGGAAAGAGGTACAAAGCAGTGTTGAGGAAACAGAGAATGGGGAGTGTGTTAATAGGGTTATTTTGGTTGCAAGTAACAAAAATGGACTGGTTAGTTTAAATAAAAGGGAGTTATTATAAGGTTCCTGGTTGTTTCAAGGCATCCAAGGGAGAGATGAACAAGTAAATCTCAAAAATGGCAATACCCCAGAAGTTTGGGAGACCTTGGTGGCAGGAATCTATGATTTTCTCTTCTAGAGGGCATACATGGACAAAACTCTCCTCCACCAACATCTCCTCCCTGGGTGTCTCAGTCCAAAATTCCAGATTCTTAGAAGAATCTGATCAGCCCACCTGGAGTCAGAGATCCATTCCTGGTTTATTTAGCTGGACCTAAAGATGCAGCTTAGTTAGTTCAGACTCAGCCGCCTACCCAAAGAGGAGTCATCAGAGCTTGATGTCCACCCCCAAGAGATGGCTATAGCAAGGAGACAGGATGTTTGGTTGGAGGACAATGTGTTGGCAAACGCAGTGAGACATGGAAGCAAAAAGGTGCATGGTGTGATTGTGGCAAATGAGTTTGGGGTGAGTTTCTTTTGTACAATCTGTGACATTATATGTACGATGAGTGTCCATTTATCATGTCATATTTGTATGCATGAAGGGAACCTGTTATTCACAATCTTTTAGTTAAAGTTTGGGTATCTTAAACAAAAAAGGCATTTGTTAGAAACCTATGAGGGGTGATGAGAATCACCAATTGAAAGAAACATGAAGAAGAAATCACACTTGGAACTGGCAGGACCTGGACACCTCCAGGAAATGTTGGTGGCAGACACCTCTCTGCCTTCCTCTGGTCATCATTACTGGAATGAATGGAGTTGAACAGTGTACAGTATATGTAATAAGGTTTCTAGCGAGTTGGTGAACTGATGTCTTGTCAACACTTAGAGGATGAACATTAAAGAGTGAGTCATATGTCTCCTGATGCATTTGACATGTCTGTCTGTCTCCCTCGCTTTACTGGCCAATGATCTGGGCATCTTCTTATTCTAAAACCTTCTCAGTTTTCTTTTGGAGAATGATCTCCTTCTGGTGGATCCTTTTGCTCAGTGCCTTGGTACAGTCAAAAATAAACCCATGAAAAAAGTTCATCTTTTCAGACTCTGTCTCCCTAAACTTTGAATCCTGAGCAAGGGCATAGGGTGAAACACACTGTTCTCAGTGAGAAATTTAATCCAGATGTTGGCTTCCCAGCACAGAAGCTGAAGGAGTCCCCAAGGGATGTTCTTATGGCTGATCTTCCTCTCACTGCTCTGGTTCAGACAAGGGCATACCTACGACTGAGGAGCAGTGATTCAGATCCCCCCCTCTAAATTCACTGGAGACTTATATTAGGGAAAAGGGAAGGCAGAAAGTCACCCTCACTCAGGAAAGCAGTTCTCTGTCTTTATTGACTATGATAAAGAAATTAGAGCATTTTGGAATTTCTATAGCAAAAAGCAAAACAAAATTGTTTAAGGGTTCATGCTAGCTGGTCACCATTTATAAAATTACCGTAAGAGTTATAGAGAGAACCCACAGATGTTGCTTTGTAGGTCAGTTCAAGCAGGCATCCATTCTTATTGAACAGTGGATCTGCCCTGATTGGTCAGTGCAACATGCTGATTGGTTGGCACTAGTGCCATATTAGCTGTTAAATATTTTGGTTCTTACCTATATATTCTATGTATAAGGCACTCTGCCAAGTGCTTTACAGAAATCATCTCATCTGATCTTCACAGATGACATTAAATAAACTTTTGATAGGTATGGGTCTTATTTTATGGATTTTATTTATCCCCTCTTCATAGATGGGGAATAGAGGGTCAGAGAGGCTCATTCCCTATCACTTAGTAGTATGACTAGTAAATGCTGGACTCAGGATTTGAACCCAGAGCCCACACTCTTCAGTGCTTGGTTACCCTACCTCAATTGCCCAAGATAATTCATTTGTGCAGAACAGTCCTCACTCTGAATTTATGGTTCTTTGAGCCATGGCTTGCAGTGTTATTTGTATCTTAACTCTCACTTATCAGGTTGGTGAATTCCAGGGACACAGGTGTAGGTGGAATTTGAGAGTACTGGAGAAACTATCTTTGTCTAGAGATTCAACCACGGGGTTGAACCTCAATGATGATTTTCAACCTTCATTCTTAAGGTTGAAAGGCAGATCCTTTTGTTCAAACGCAATCATATATGGAAGCTCTGTGCTGAGAGCACAGGGGCCCTGGGGGTCACAGTATAAAAACTGCTCCTGGCTGTAATACTCTCCTAAATAAAGTGAGTTGGGGTGGGGTTAGTGTCAGCACTCTCCTTGCATTCAGTGCTCAGCAAGAGCTCTGGGCTAGTATCTAGTACCATGGACTTAGCATGCCCCGGCCCTACATAGCCTGACCCAGGCTACAAGGTCACTGGCCCTCAGTGCCTGGGAGGTGTGGTCTGGGATTCGTTCCTGTGATGCTGTTCCTATTCCTCTACTCAAGCTTCTGTTTCCATTCCCTCTTTTCCCCCACAGCTACCACTGAGCCGGGATCCTTGTCCTAAATCCCAGCCTCCTCAGCTAGACCCCAATGCACTGCTCGGAACTTTCCAGGATCCTGTCCCCCTCTTTCCTCTCCCTGTCCCCCTGCTCCTCTGAACAGACTACTTGAATCATACCACTGTCACAGGATGTGAGGTTGGGTCCCCCAAAAGCAGACCCTGAAGATCCATGTGAAAACAATTTATTACAAAGGGTTTCCAGGAAAATCTAGCAGGGGAATGAGGAAGTGAGACAAATGAAGGAAGAAGCCAGGCAAGGTATGACCTCAAGCAAAATCTGATGTAGGGTAACTTGGGCTTAATTCTGTAAGGGGGCTCTGAAGACAACTCATGTCACATGTCAGAGCTGCCCCAATCAGGGGCAAGGGAGTTGGTGTTTATACCCTTCTGGTGTCTGCGTGCACAGACAAAATGAGCTCCTGTGTCCTATGACAACCCTTTAACAAAGAGATACAGGAGCTGGAGGGGAGCAAAAGCACCCTGGGAACTGGGTACACAAAAATGTCTCAGGGATCTGGGGATTTGGGGCAGAGCTTTGAAGGCATGTGCCCCCCACACTCTGGGTGTGGTACCTCATTAGCTGTAGCTACTCTGCAGCAATCTACACTCTTAATGATTGACTTTCTTGGGTGTGAAGGTGGGAAGACTCTGTTTACTGCCTACTCAATATCCTTTCCTTCCTTCTTTCTTGCCCACTGAATCCTGATTTTGATCAGAACAGCAATGTACCCCGTCCTTGGAGATGAGCCATAATTAGTCTCTAATCCAAATGTGACATTTCTGGTCCTGGCTTTCCTGGCAATTAACGCTGGCCTTTGAACTTTTTGGGTTGTGAAATAATAAAGAACAAATATATACTGGTCTCTGTCCCTGGTTCCTGGCACAGAGCTCCTAAATCTGTTGGAATTTCTTGGGTAATAGGAGTCTCTTTTGTTCTAATGAGGTGACTCTTGGTGGGCTCCTGCATGGGGGCTGGTCACCAGAAAGACCAAGTCGTGATTAGAAGTTTGAGACTTTCAGCCCCACCCCCATCTTCTGGGAAAGAGAGAGGGGCTGGAGATTACATTGATGATTGATCATGTTTAAATGATGAAGCCTCCATAAACCCCCAAAAGTACAGGGTTTGGAGATCTTCCAGGTTGGGAACATACTCATGTGCTGGGAGAGTGGTGTCCTTTACAGAGACAGAAGCTCCTGCACTCAGGAGCCTTCTGGACCTTGCCCTGTGTATTTCGTCATCTGGCTGTTCACTTGTATCTTTATCATATCCTTTATTTTATAATAATCTGGTAAATGTGAGTAAGTGTGTCCCTGAGTTCTGTGAGCCATTCTAGCAAATTGTCAGACTAAAGGAGGGAGTCATGGGGACCCTGATTTACAACTGGTTGGTCAGAAGTACAGATGACAGCCTGGGACTTGCAATTGTCATCTGAAGTGGTGGGGAGGGGTCTTGTGGGACTGAGCCCTTAACCTGTGGGATCTGACACTAACTCCACATAGATCGTGTCAGAACTGAGTTAAATTGTAGACACTTAGCTAGTGTTGGGGAATTGTTTGATGTGTAGAGAGAGCCCCTGGGCATTTGGTAAGCAGGAGTGAAGTGTGGTAGTAGTGCGACCGTATAGGAGAAACATAGGAGTGAGTTTCTCTTGTACATAGGCCAATTGGACCTGCATGGAAGTCTTTTGAGTGGTTCTGGGAAGACTTCTACTTTCTGATAAAAAGGAAAAGGCAAGGTTAGTGCAGTCTCTCCCTTTTCCCCCCTTCCTCCTTCTTCCTGCATGGGTGCGATGTCCAGAGCTGTAACCATCTTATAACCATGAAGCAAAATGCAAAAATAAAGGCCAAGAGCATTTCAAAGGCCAAGAGCACTTCCGACATAATCCAACTGCTGAGCCATTTCCAGAAGTTTCCCACCTGTATGCTCCTTGTGGTGTGAGAAAAACAAACGAACTCCTATTTGTTTAAACCACTTTTAACCAATTTTTCTGTTGCTTGCAGCTGAATGCATTCCCAGGCAACACAGGAGCCTGTGGGAGTCCAGCTTGACTTTTCCATACTCCCATAAAGGATGGATGGAGACCTTTCTGGGATGCCAGCCCAGAGCACAGCCACCTGCTCAATCCTGGTCCCATCTGGTCCTATCTTCTTCCTGTTCTGGGTGAACCATAAAAACACAAGTCTTTTGTGATCAGTCATGAATGAGGCATGGACAAAGTGGCAGCAGAGCTTGGCAAGATTCTCTGAGTAACGGACAGGGAGAAATCCTTTTATGCACTGTTTATTTTTAGACCTATAGGCAAAGAGAGAACCAGCATAGACACTCCAGAACTATGAAAATAATAATGATTTAAAGATACAACTATAAATAAACTGCCGTTTGTTGAGCATCCACTATATATTTGGTGCTTTATACTCATTATCTCCTTTGCACAACCACTCAGTGATGTGATTACCATTTCACCCGTATTTCAGATGAGAATACTGAAGCTCAGAGAGGTGAGGTAACTCACCTAAGCTCACTCAATTAGAAAGGGGCCAAATCTGAAGACACACCCAGTCCGTCTAATTCCAGTACCCATGATGGGAGCAGGGCATCAGTAAGTGTGAGATGCTCTAGTGAGGTAAAATGTGGGCAGAAGATAGGAAAGAGGGTGTCTAACCCTGCCCTTGTCTGCAGTTCACTGCACAACTTCCAGGTTCCACTGGACATCCTTCTATAGCCCTGGAAAGATGGCCAGTGCTGATGACTAGTCCAGATGTCCCATGTCAGCACCAGCCTTTAGTCCTGGTTGGGTCAGAACTGGCACTGTTCACAAAACAAGTGTTCCTCTAAAGTGTGCCCAAGCTAGACCTTGACAAGCCATTCACCTGAGGAAGTCTGAGTCCTCCCACCCACTAGCATTCTTGCTGTTCTGCTGTGGGGCAAGTTTCCTGGGAATGAGTGAACTCTTCCCCCCTTCTGTGTCAAGCTTGTATATCTCTGGAGGCATTCTCAATAGATTATTCCAACTGTCTCTTGAGGGCAAAGTCATTTTGGACTTCATAAGACCAAGACCCTGAAGAGTCCCTTCCTGGCTGGTAGCATTTTCAGATTTCCCAGATTCCTTTACCTGTTCATGCATTTCTCCCTGAGCTGCTACAAATGCTATAGCTAATGGCTTATAACTGTGACCTCTATATATCATTATGTGGCTAATAGGAATCTCCTGGCCTAGAGAAGCTTGGGATGTTACACTCCCTCTTCCAGGGGTGTCCAATGACTTAATTGGCTGACATGAGGGCACAAACACCTGGCCCCTCCATCTCACTGAATGACCACTCTATGATGTGACACTCCAGAACACCCTTTGGGTCAGGCAAGGTTAAACTTTACTGGAGGCCACAGATTTTCTTGGCTCTTTCCCCTTCCCTATCCTGCTTCCCTCCTTCCTTTACAAGATTTCCTAAGGAGCTCTCCCTCAACAAATCATGTGCACCCAAATCTCTCAGGCTCTATTTCTAGAGAATCAGACCTAGGACAGACACTGTGCTAAGACCACATTTTGCAAATGTCACTAAGCTCTGGATACCATTCAGGGACTAGGACTTGAGATCCATTTGAATCTTGTAGCCAGACAATCCCCCAGCCTCACAGCCTTGTCATCTGTGACTATTCACCTCATAGATGGAAGACCCTTTCTCCCCTCCAGTCTCTTATCTTCTCCAGCCCTCACATCCCCACATGGCTCTCTGCTCCTTCACCCTTGATCCAGCCTTACAGCTTCCACCCTCCCAGTCCTGCCCAGTCTGTTTCCCAAACAGACTTCCCTGCATACTTGGACTTTTTCCAGAACACTCCTTGCACCCCCCACCTTAACAGAGAATGAAATGTCCTGGGAGGACACTGCTGCCTTTGTGGTTTTCTCAAGTCAAGGCTGCTCATTCTGCTAAGGTACAAAAACTCAGGTCAGCATTCTCCTCTCTCTTCATGACCACTTCCAAGCCATTACGTCTGTATCCTCATATTAGAATGTGTTTCCTTTGTTTCTCATGCCATCTGGCTATATCATTAAAACTGGCCAATTGCCTATCCTTTGACACAGCAATTCTCCTCCATACAAAAATATTAGTGCAAGATGAAAAGATATATGTAAGAACATTTGTAATGGTATTGCTTGCAACGGTAAAAAAGGGGAAATTGGAAATAATCTAAATACCCATCAACAGGAAGCTGACAAAAAAAATTGTAGTGCCGTTGCACAGAGGGTCACCACACCTTTATTAGAAAGAAGCATAGGATTTTTGTACTGACATGGGGAGACATGCATGACATGTAACAGTATGTTAAGCAGAAAAACTGTGGACAAATATAGTACGATCTCATTTTGATAAAAGAAAAATATGCAGATGTTTTTAAGACCAGAAGTATTAATAGGCTGAATGACCCTTAGTTATCAATGTCCCTGCAGTTGCTGCTATGGTTATGGCCAAGGGAGTGTTCAGAAGAGCCACACAATCTTCAAAGTCATAAAATGAGAGCAGAAACCATCTAGCTCTTGGTATGATATACTGATGCTCACTTTGTTCTCCTAGCTGGGGTCTAATAGGTGGTGGTGAGATTCAATGGCTCTGAAAGCCCCCTTCAAAAGCTTTCTAAAATATACCCCTCAAAGTTGCATATATGGGAGAGATCCAGGTGGGACATCTTGGGGGAAACACAAGAAGTCAAAGTTGTAGGCAGTCCTTAGATCTCAGGCTAGGAGCTGGGTGTGACCTTTGGACTATCCTGACCCTGGATGGGGGGTGGGATGGAGGGTTGGGACATGAAAAAAGCTGTCCCATACTCATACCAGGTCACAACTCTGCAAAACCTTCAACTGGCCAGCCCTGAGGATCTGAGATTTGTCTCCATGGGGATGAGCTGACATGCTTTATATCGCCTCCTTCATTTCTCCATCCTTCTCCTGTGAGTTCACTCAACACACCTCTCTTTTCCCATACTCTAGCTGTCAGACTCCTGGGTCACCAACCACCACTCCCATATACCTTCCTAGTATAGACATCAACTACACAGACACATTCTGGTGACTGGAGACTCCATCATCTTCTGTACCATCACTCTGCCTGGAATTTTCCATGCCTTATATAGGTGCTGTGCCTAATCTTCATAGCAAGTCAGTGAAGTTTCTTGTTTTAAGACTAAAGGAATTGAGGCTTAATTCTCTTCATCTGTAAAATGGGAAATATAAAACCTATTTTGTTTGACTGCTGTGACATCTGGAGATAATGTTAGTGATGTGCACAATATAAGACAAAGTGCTCCATACACTTTGTCTTTGCACAATATCCAACTCTCGTTCTAGACCATAAGCTCCTCAAGGTCTGGAACAGTACATTTCTTAGTTTTAAACTCACTTTATTTAAGGGAAGTTTTGCTTTAGAATAGGGTCCCTTAATAAGCTGTGGGTGGAGATCAACAATTCATAGAATAAGTCTCTTTAGAGATAACTTCTTTGTTATGGTCTCCCAGATTAATGTATCAACGTATTGGGGTAGAATGAGAATCATAATTATCATCATGATAATAATTATTATTTATTGAACATCAACTATAAGCCTGGGACTGTGCTGTGCATTTTACAAGCATGGTGATATTTAATTCAAGCACTGTTGGAGCCAGCCCAAGTTCAAGGTTGCAGAATGGAGAAAGCAAGTTATATAGGCATACCCCTAACCTCTTCGTTATATTCAGGAATTTATAGACCCCTATCTCCAGGCCCCATTACTCTTGAGGTACGCGCCTGAAATATCTTCACCATCCTGGCTTTTTGGCAGATTAACTGCCCAACAACTTATTTGGAGCCTGCAGAAAACTCAGATCTCCAAGTGCTTCTGCTTCCTTTCCCCTCTTTTCCCAGAATCTCTAGCATTGGGTCTGAAACACACTATCAAACTCTTAATTAGATATTGACTTCTAGAAATCTATAATAATACTAATAGCAGTTACTGCTTATTGAGCCTTTACTAACTACATTATCTCATTTGGCAGTATAACCACTCTGAGTTAGTACTATTACAATTCCCATTTTACAGATGTGCAAGTTGGAAATTAAGTCATTTCATTGTGGGTCACCCAAATAATAAATGGCAGAGTTGACAGTTGAACTTATGTATGCCTCACTTCATAAACTAAACTCTTCACCTGACACTTGAGCCATCCTGCCTTTCATGTATGTCTCCATACTGCTGTCACAACAAGAACAGAATTGCTTCAAGCACATGAGCTTTCCCCATGGAGGTAGTCTAAGGTAAAGGGAAATGTGTGTGCTTTTCTTTTGAAGATAGTCATGAGCTTGAAACGTAGCTTACCAGTTACTGGCTAAGAAATATGTCTAGAGAAGACAGATATAGACTGTGAATTAAGGTTGCTTTAAAGAAATAAGGATGAGATATAAGCTGGGCTATGATGGGTTGAAAGTGTGGGGCTCCAGATAAGAATGTCTGTAAGTAAGTCCTCTGTTCAGAGGCTGGACCAATTGTGGTAAACATTACTAGAACTTATACATATCTGATTATTTTCTTCTTCCTAGGAAGCTTTGAAGTTAGGTGGTGCCATGTGACTAATTCTGGTTGAGATCGTGGGCAGAAATAATATGTGTCACTTTGGAAAATGCAGTAAAAGCTCCTAAATGACTCTCTGGCTCTCTCCCCTGCCATGGCAAACATGTGTTAAGATGCCAGAGTCACAAGGTGGAAGACCATCAGATCCTGAATCACTGCTTGGAAGGAATGGCCCTGGAGAGCCCCTGAACCTGCTGCAGACTTTGTATGAGTAAAAAACAAACCTTTGTTGTGTTAAGCCACTGATATTTTGGGGTTATTTGTTTTTGCAGCATAGCCTAGTTTATCCTGACTAATGCCACTATATAACTCATACATTCACCTGGCCTGATGATTAAAGGGTTGAGGGAAGAAGGCCTGGTGAAGGCCAGTAACTGGTAATGGATGGAGTGGAAAGAAAAGGTGTGGTCAGATTTCAAGAATAGGGACTGAATCTCAAATCCTCTTGAACAAAGAATGAACAGTCAGAAATGACCACCAAGAGAAAGTGACACATTTACCCAAAGGGCCAAAGCTACATAAAGATCACAAAGGAAGAGGGTTGATTTCTGCATGCACTCCACCCTCCAACCAAGGTCCTATGCAAGCAGGTGCAATTGTCCCAGCATCTGGCTTCTCTGTAATATAGTGAGCTCCTAGGAGAAAGGCACCAATTCTTGTTCAAATTGAAGATCCCCCTCAGTTCTTTGCTGTCTTCATGGTGTATCTTGAGTTGAGTAGAACTCAAAAGCTTCCTGAGTTATCAAGGGAAAAGATGGATCTTGCTTGAATTAATTCTGATTTCCTCCCTGAGTTTCTCTCCGTATCGTTCTTGAGGTTGACCTAGACATTTTCTATAGCATAAATTATTTACTCATGACGTTATTTGACTGATATCTGTCCATCCATCTCACATTTAACCACATGAGGGCAGGTTCTGTGTCGGGAAGATTTCTGGATCCTACCATGGGGTCTGGTCCGTGGTAGGTGCTCCATAACAGTGTTGAATGAATGAGTAAACAGCTGATGTGTGAATTCAAGTTGGGATATTTCTGCTTCTTGCCAACTGGGTGTGTCTCCTAGGCCTCTCTTTTCCAGCCTTGCTCTTTGCCAAGTCATCAAAAGAGGCCACCCCATTTTGACCCTCTGTGTCTCTAAGTCTACCGACCTCTCTTACTTCTGAAGAAAGCTCTTCATTTGAAACTTCTTTGATGTTTCAGGACAGGAGCAGAGAGAAATGGGCCCTTCATTTAGCTGATTGAACCAACAAAGGAGAAGTTTGAGACAGAAAATGAATATAGATCCAGCTGCAGCAATTAGAGGGGAAATCGATAGAACATCATCAAGAACATCAGACGTGTGTAAGTCAGCATCTCCAGGGATGGGTTGGCGGAGCAGTGTTCATTTCATTTTTGGTTTCCTAACTTAATCCCCAGCAAGTGAAGAGGGATAGGTGTGGTGGATGGGGCAGGGTGGGGGGAGGTGTGGAGGAGGAGAGAAGACAGGCAGGACTGATGAAAGAGGAGCAGGATCCTTTCTCTTCCTGCCACCACCCCTGTCTATGGCATGCAAGTCCACAATAACAAACCGAACCTCTCACACTGCCCCGCATTGAGATTCAAGCAGGTTTGGGTTTGAATCTCTGACCACCATGTACTAGTAGCAAGTTGTGCATGGGCCATCCATGGGGAACTTTAGCTTGGATTTGTTCTATCTAAGGGTGCAATGGAGAAGCAGGCAATGTCGACATTGTCTGGGAGGTCCTACCCTACAGGGGACAGCCAGTGATATGGTTCCTGCATAAGTCAGTGTCGTGTATCTCATTAAGCCATGCTTTACTCATCTGTAAAATGGGGCTTGTGAGTCCTGTTGCACACGGTTGTCATGAGGAGTAAATGAAAAATGTACACAAAGACCTGCTAGCAGGTGCTGCTGTCATGAAGCAGTTGCTGGTTTCTCTAACACTCCCTTGCTCAGCCCTTTGACCCAGCCAAGGTTCTTTGCTCCCTTTTCAGCTTGTGTGAGGCTCTTAGCCTTTGTTGGGTCACACACGTCTTTGAGTCTTTAATAATAAACCATAGAGGCTAAAGGTATGGTTTTGAGATTCAGAAAGATCTGGGTTCAAATACCCTTTCACTTCTTGCTGGCTGTGTGATCTTAAATATGTTACATACCCTCTCTGTGCCTTAGTTTCTTCATGAATAAAATGAGAATAACAGTAGTAGTACCCACCTTGTAGGGTGTGACAAGAATTAAATCAGTAAATATGTTAGAGCTTCAAAAGAGTGCCTAGCTCACAGTAAGTTTGAGTAAATGTTTGTTGTCGTTAATAAAAGTGATGGAACCCCCTCTAGTAAAATGTACACAAGCATGCACATGTGTGCAATCTTGTGAATCCAATTCCCAGTTCCTGTTTAGTGATTCCTGCAAGGCAGAGTCTAGCCCAGCATTCACTACTATGCATCACCTGGCCCCTCAGCTACAGAATCAGAGCTGTAGGTTCATGGATGCCCCACCTGCTCCTTGTAAGAGGCCACCTCCAAACTCTCCTACTAGAAATCAATGCCATGGCTTTCAGCTCTGTCCACTTGAAAGCCCCAAAGAGAGCTCTTCCAGGCATCAATTTAAGGCAGAGACTCTATTCAGGCTTGAGAGAGAGACCAGCAGTCCAAACCCCAAAGTTCAAGAAGTCCAGTGGACTTTGTCTGACCTGGGCCGAGGTTGACACCCAAAGCGTTGACCCCAGAATAGGAATAAGGCAGCCATAGGTGGCTCTGATCATGCCACGGTGAAAATGTACTATTTGGGTCTGTGGGACCCAGACAGTGGCTAAAAGCACAGGGTTTGAGACCAGCTTGGAGGCAGGCATCTTGGTGGAGGGGAGGCAAGACCCCAGGCAGCAAAGCTGCCATGATTCAGGACTTAGAGGCAGAAGGAGAAACCAGGGGCTAGGTCAGAAGCCTGTCAGTAGGGGCCAAGCACACGTGCAGGACAAAGAGGCTGTGGCTTGGGACTTGTGAGACCTATTTCTAGCCCATGTGGCAGGCACGACTCCCTCTTAGGAGCCTCTGACCTTGAAGGGCTCCTGCCCCACTAGTGGAACTGACCCCACAGGGCTGACCCATCTTCTCCGGAAGCCCATGGAGATGCTGCTCAGGGTTGCTGCTCCTCTAAGCCAGAGATAGTTGGGAAAGCCTGTGGTGGCCTGTGGAGTCAGGAGGACTCACAGCACAGAGCTGGTCTCTCAGATGCAGCTGTGCTATTGGCGGACAATCAAGGGAAATCTGCTTTGGCTAGATGGAGCTGCCTTCCTCCTCCCAACAGGCAGGCAAACCAACTGCTGGGATGGGCTATCCATGGGGAACTTTAGCTTGGATTTGTTCTATCTAAGGGTGCAATGGAGAAGCAGGCAATGCCGACATTGTCTGGGAGGTCCTACCCTACAGGGGACAGCCAGTGATATAGTTCCTGCATAAGTCAGTGTCGTGTATCTCATTAACCACAGAGTCCAACGTCTTTCCTTGGACATAGTGGAGTGAAAAAGGAAAAGACTTGAGTGGCCACTAGGTTTGAATCCCAACTCTGCCACTTGTTGGCTGTGTGACTTTGGACAAGGGCCTTTACTTCTCTGGTCCTCAGGGTTTTTTTTTAACTGTAAAATGGAGGAGAATCATACCAATTTTAACAAGATCCCATTTGAGTCTGAATGAAATTCAGATATATGTGGAGTGAGCTTACCAGAAACTAGTTGTCATAAGAATTAATGTAACCTTAATGTAACATCCATCCATCCAACCATCCATCCATCCATCCACCCACCCACCCAAGCTTAACTACAGTTTCACCCTCTGCTCCAGTAGTAAAGCTGAATCAATACAGTCTGTATTTGAGGCCTCAGGAGTTTCACGTGGCTGTGGCTGTGGTCCAAAATTAATACAAAATGTCTTTGTGTAGAGCAGCCAACTCTCTCTACCATGCGACTAACCGAAAGTCCCTAGAGAAAGACTCAGGCAAGAGTGGGAGAGAAGGACAGGCACAGGGAAGAGAACCAAGGTGGAAAGTGGCCTCCATAGGGCTACAACCTCTGCTCACAAGCAGGTTGCCCTGGTGACAAGGGCATCCTGCTGGTTCCTGCAGGAGCAAGGATGAGGCTCACCTTTTATATTCAGTCAACTTCACATGAGAGGGAAGGGGTAGAAGACAGGGTTGATAACTATGCTACTCATTCACACCTTCATTCAACTCACTGTCAGTCTTATTCAGGTCACAGAGATACGTGGGACTCATCCCTGCCCTCAAACCACCGATGGTCTTATACTATCAATTGTTTCACACTGGGCATCTTCCGTGGAACTCAGGTGAGCTTCTCTCTGGCTGTCGGTTCTCAACTTCAAACATGAGACAGGTACCAGTATGACTCACCTTTGAATTCGGGGTCCATTCCCGATACTCAATACTAAAATTACATTATTTTTGCTAATTCTACCAAATCTAATTATTTTGTTCATTACATTTTATTGTCTAAATACAAAAGGAGTTCTTGGTTAATTCAGAAAATTTGGACAACACACAGAAAAACAGAAGGGAAATAAAACCAGTAATTGACCATCAAGTGAAAAATAAATATTTGGAAAATACATGTTTCTAGGTACACACACACACATCATTTATGGTGTTATCTATATTGTTTTATAGCCTGCTTTTTTTACTCAGCAATATGGTGCAAACAGATCAGTAAGTATTCTTCTGTAACTTCAGTTTAATGGCTCCACAGCATCCCATAGTATGGATATTCCATAATTTGTTTAATAAACTGCCTGTGGTTGGATATGCAGATTATTTCCAGGTTTCATTAACATAAATAATTCTTTATTGAATGTACTTATACAGATATTGTTGCACATATATTTGCTTTGATCATTTAGATGAATTCACAAAAGAAAATTGCTGAGTTGAAGATCCGTATGCACATTTTTAAGGCTTTTGATGGATATTGTCAAATTACCCTCTGAAAAGGTTGCACCAAATCACACTCCCTCCAGCAGGCTCCAAGAATACCCAATTTCCCACACTCATTGTTGATTTAATTTGCATATCCTTTGTTTCCAGTGAGGCTGAATGTTTTCTCATATGTTTATTGTCGATTTGTAATTTTTCTTTAGTGAATTGCCTACTTATGTCAATTACCCATTTTTATGGGGGTGCTTATCTTTTCCTTTTTGACTTCTGAGAGTGCAACCTATAGTTCAACCTTTTGTCTATAATATATGTTTATTAGATTTTTCCCCAGTGTGTCATTTCCTTTTAATTTTGCTTGTGGTGTTTTTTGACCCAGTGAAGATTTTATATTTAAGTAATCAAATTCATCAGTCTTTTCCTTTATTGTTTTTGCTTAGAAATGCTTGAATGCTTGGTAATGCTTAGAAAGACCCAACCACCCCGTTTATAAAAACATTCCTCTAGAATTTTTCTCTAGTTCTTTCATGGTTTCAATTATTTTATATTTAATTCTTTAACCACTGAAATTTATTTTGTTGTATGTTATACTAATGCTGTAGCTTTAACTTGTTTCCCAAATAGTTAACAGACCCTCCCAGAACTAGATCATTCTTCCTTCCCTAATTTGAAGCCCATCTAAGCAATTTAAACAATACCTAATGGCTCTGCAGGTCACAGTGATTCCTCTGAAGGGAGTAACAGATGGAAGAGAGGATGGGAACATGATGCTTTCGTCTTTGCCCCAATTGGGTCCTGCATGTCCATCATTACTTATCCAAGAATATTTGCAAAGTACCTACAATGTGCATTCTGAAAGGTGTTGGGAATAGAGGGGGAGTAAGGGCATTTCTGCTCAGTGCTTTCCAATGTCTACATCAAGTGTGTAGTTGATGCTGTGGTGTACCACCTAAAGCCCCCTGTAGGATTAAGTCACTTACTCCCCAAGTGGTCAGGAATGTAGGCAGCTGATGGCTCTCAAATCCCTCCCTGGGTGGTGTCCTCCTTCCCTCAAAGGGTGCTGCCTCACTCAAGGTGATATGCCTTCTCCAAGGACAGCCCATATCCCATAACTGATCTATGAGTAAAGTCAAAGGCACAGCCTCCTTGCCTTCATTCAGGCCAACTTTGAAGGGCCACTCTAGTTCCAGAGTGCCCTGTAGGATCTGCTGAGATCTCAGTCACAACTACTATGCCCTAACTCAACCTTCCCCTCTGCCCAATCCTGTCTCCCTCATTGATCCCCTTCAGGAGTTCCTAAGAGCACAGCCTCCCATGCCTCCACTCTTGCATGATAGACTTTCTGTGTGCAAGTCTCTATCTCCTGAGATGGGTCTAAGGTCCTGCTTTTGCTTGGCTGAAGATGATGGATGGATGCAAGGTGATTCTTAGGGCCACAGCATGCTGGCATGAGTGAGGTTCAATGCAGCAGGCTTGGTGCCATCTTCTTTACCTTTCTTACAAGAACTTTATACATCAGACAGTGTATATCTCTTGAATTACATGATGAGCTCTGAGTAAGAGAAGGACTTTTTGCATCAAAAGGATGAGTTTTAGCTTTAGCAACAGAATTATGGCTTCCAAGTCCTCTCCAAACAAATTTTCACCAATTAGGCCCAAGCTCAAGGACAAGAGACTAATAAATGCCACAGTTTAATTAGCTTGTTCTCACCCAATTCCACCTGGTGGTGCTTCATTTCCCTGATCTGAACAAAACTGGATCCTTGTACTTCAGACTTTAAGCATAACTAGCTTCTTCTCATAAGAATATTTACATAATTGCTTCCATTTCTTGGCCGATTTTGGACATGTGCATCTGTGCGGGTGTCTATGAAATGCTCGTGCGTGCGTGCGTGTGTGTGTGTGTGTGTGTTTATGAGAGGCATAAAACTTGACACTGAGGGCTGGATTTCTCTTCAGATCAATCACCACAAAGAAGACAGATGCACAGAAACTCCTCCTGAGATGTCTATATCCAATCACACATTTTGCTTTTTCACTTTTGGCTGCAGCAAACTCAACTCAACAGCTCCAGACAATAAGAAGTTTTATTATCTTATATTACAAGAAGTCCAGAGGTAGGGCAGCTCCCAGGTCGATTAATTCAGTGGTCCATAGATGTCATTAAGGACCCAGGCTCCTTTTATACTTTCTGTCTGCTATCTAAAATATCTTCGCTTTGTCCTAAGTCTGGTTCTCCCCAAAGCTGCAGCCATTTCCCGCATCTTATCTAGGCCTGCTGACACTGGGAAAAAGACAATACCTTCTTTTCCATGGGTCCAGTTTCAAGAGCAAATGAATCTCTCCCAGAAGCTCCCTTGCAGACTCCCTTTTCATTTTACTGTCCAGAACTGATTCCCAGTCCCTGGCAGTAAGAGTGGGATTAACCAAGACTGGTTTAGACTCATTAGGATCTGATGCCAAGGCTGTGTTCACTTCTCCCAAGGGACAGGGCAACACAGGGAAGGTAGATTTAGAACAAACTAGGGGTTCCATTGGGAGGGAGTAAGGCAGGGGTGAGAATGGATCCTGGGGGTAGGCAATCACCATGTCCTCCACATTTAACCAACTCATGTCACAGAGGGGGAGCAGGAATGTTTTGCTTCAAGGCAGAGCATGGGAGAGGTGCAGGGCAGGGGCAGAACGTAAGAGGAGAGGATAAGCCTCACACTTACAAGTGTGTGGAGACCTGGATTCCCTTGTGCCCAGTGAGTAGCACTCCCTGCTGGTCTGTTCCAAGCCCTGGTCTATTTGACATCAAACCTTGAGCACATTCCCCTCTCCCTCCATTCTTAAAGATTCTCCTCTAGTTGAGTAATCACAGGAGAAGGGGCTGGCAGGGAACAAGATAAAGAGAGCCCTAAACAGCAGGGCTCTCTCTGAGCTGCTCACAGATCTTCAAAAGCCTTGGGGCTATCACACACGGCCCCAATCCTTTGGACAGATCTTTAGCATAATCTTTAGACTGTAAAGGTTAGAGCAAATATTAGTAGGATAAAAGACATCCAAAAGAGGAGGAAGAGGTCACTACAACCAAACACTGAGCTACTATGTTTGTACCTTGCCTCTTGGCCCAGACAAATGATGGGCTAAGGCATTTAAAAACACTTGCAAACACAATTGCCCATCCGTGATTTCTTGATCTTTGAGGAACCATGCCAGTCTGGTAGTGGCTGCAAGCCTGGAAACAGGCAAATGTCATTCATATTTTCAAAGCCTTGGAAAGGATGCGTTCTCTAAGGAAAGCATATCTAGTGTGTGTAGGGGCTGGACGCTGAGTGCCCAGATGAGGACTCAAGGCTCACTGGCAGGCTGTACAGGCACATTTAGAACAAGTCATGTCATACTGACCTGATTTCTTCGCTCTTTGTCAGGGATACTTGAGGATGAGAGCAGGGACATGTGGTAGACACGAGGTCAGGCCCTGGTTGCCTCAGCTCTGCCCAGCTACACAGAACAGAAAGTCTCGAGGCCCTCAAGCCAATCTCGCTCAATCTCAGTGGTAAATTAGGTGCTACAGAAGCATGTATCTGCTCCACCATTTACCTCCTGCTGAGATATCCCAGCACTATTCACTGAGGACCCCCAAACAAGCCAACAGAGCTCCTGAACCCAGCAGTCATGCATTCACTCATTCCCCTCTTCAGTTACTCACTCATCCATCCCTCTGCCAGACATTTATGTGTGCTCACTAAGTGAGAGGAATGATGCCAAATGCCAGGGAGACAGTGGGAATAAGACAGACACGGTCCCTGCCTGCATGGCACCTACAGTCCAGTGGGACCACATAGGAGGGCCACCAAATCTACTCCCTTGCATTTGGACAAGAAGAGTCCTTTTCAAACTTTGAAATACATCTTATGAAAATGCAGATTCTGGTTGAGTAGATCTGGGATGGACCCGAGATTCTGCATAGCTGGTAGACTTCCAGGGGAAGCTCATGCTGTTCATTATCAGACACATTTTGAGTAGTGAAAAACTAGAACACCTCATGTGGCAGCATGCTCCTTCTCTGTCCGAAGAAAATAAAATCTCAGCCATCTGGGCAACAGTCTTGGATGAGATGAGCTCCACTCCCTTCCAAGTCCAGAACTTCTTCCTACCCCCAACCTCACTCCAGCCAATGGAAGGCTGTCTCCTGGAGGTTCCTTTGCATTCCTGTAGAATCTCTGAGCTCCAAAGAAAATGGAGGAAGAGGATCCAGATATAACCAATTCTACCAATCCCCACCTCTCTTCCTCTCCCGAAGCTGCTGATCACCATCATCATCGTTGTTATCACCATTTTTTTAAAGATTTTATTTATTTATTTGACAATGAGAGAGAGCACAAGCAGGGGGAGCAGCAGAGGGAGAGGGAGAAGCAGACTCCCCGCTGAGGAAGGAGCCTGACGCGGGGCTCCATCCCAGGACGCTGAGCTCATGACCTGAGCAGAAGGCAGCCGCTTAACCGACTGAGCCACCCAGGCGCCCCAATCACCATTATTACAATAATCAATCATGCTCATCACAGCAAACACTGACACAACACTTACTATAGATTAGGCATTGTTCTTAGCATGTTACACATTTAAATCTCACCAACAAGCCTATGAGGCAGGTCCTGCTAATAGGTAGGCACACGTTAATACTCCTATTTTCCCAACTGGGGAGCCTAGGTACAGAGTGGTTAAGTGACTTGCTCAAGTTCAGAGAGCAAGTATAAAAACCAGGCTTCTTGGCTCCAGGGTCCATGTTCTCAGCCATTTTGCATTGCATTTTATCAGAAAGCCTGAAGACTCTGTATTCGTCCATTGTGAATTTCAGTGGAAAGTGCCAAAGCCACATGGGGGAGAGGCTCTGATCCCTCTGGCAGGTGCAGTTTGGGAGGAGTGGGGGGAGAAGAGGAGGCTGAGGACAGGCAGAGAAAGGCAGAGTTAGAATGCACTGACAGGATGGCCTTGAAATCTTGGTGAGATTAGATCTGCCTGTTAAATTGCCTGTAAATTGTGGGTGGATTTGGGGAGCCAAGGGGAGGCAGAGATTTGGAGGCAGGATGTGGCTGTTCTTGCATAAAGAACAGGCACCAAAGAAGACCATTTTTCTGCCCCTCACCACAGAAGCTGGAAAGTGATACAGTCTGGGTGCGTAATCTGTGGGTACCCAGTGACCCCGAGTCCAAATGGGGAGTTCTGTTCCTCGCTCAGTGAAACAAACCACTCCCACAGGGTGCCCTGTGGCTGGTCTGCTTGGAAAGGAAGCCCAGGGAAGGCAGCCACACATCACTTTTTTCTCTATTCCATTCTCTCACTCCCAGCCTTTCTTCAGAGTAAGAATGATGATGCCCTGAAAGTGGAGGGGACACAGGAGATGAAACCCCATGAAAAATGAAATAAATTCATTTAAAATGTATTAAAGAGGCAGCTTGTTTACATTACTGTTGTCCCCAAACAATTTCATAAGCTTAAACTGACTTTTAAATTTAGCCTCGGGTTTCCCAAACCCACTTTGATCCATTGGAGTAATTGACAATTACATGGAAACAAACTGCACTCTAAATGCACTACCCCTAGCTGAAGCTTCAGGAAGATCAGGCTGATAAAAGACCCATTCAATCATCCAGGGCTCAGCCTGGTGCTGGGTGACAGGTGAGCACAGTGGGGTGGGCCAGGGCCATCTGAGCCCTGGTTATTGCCGCTTTGCATGATTTGGAGTGAGCCCAGCATACCCCCAGGCATCTTTGACATGAGCCTCTAGCTCTTGCTTATTCTATTCCAGGAAGGAAGATAATTCCAGGGTCAAAAGAGCCATGATTTTTCCCTCTTCTTAAAATTTCCCATGTAACCCAAAGTTTGTGACTTCATTATTCTGGAACTCCCTTGTCCACTTCTGCAAAATGGAGGACAAAATTGACCTTGGAGTAAAGTGAAAAAAGTCTTGAATCATCAAGAACACCTAGGCTCTCCTAGTTAAGCCATTCTGTGCTAGGTGAACTTGAGCCAGTAATGTCCCCTCTCTGGACCCTTGTGTCCTAATCTGTAAAATAAGGGAGTTGGGCTAACCAGTCTTCAAACCAGTCAATTCACCCTCAGTGAATTGGTGAGTACTTTGAGTGGCAAGTACTTAAGATGGGGTTAGGGTTAGGGCCTGGAGAGGGGGCCAGGGGTCAAATGGTCGCTGGGATACGGACTGTGCAGCTGTTCTGGAGGGCAATGTGGTGGGGTGTCAACTAAGGAAGCATCTACTCTATGACCCCACTGTTCCCCCGAGAAATTCTCAGACCAGTCCACAGGGGATATGCATGGGAATGCACAGAGCAATACAGCTGTGGGAGAGGAGTCAGAGGTCAGCTAGGTGTTCTCAGAGGTCAGCTGGGTGTTCCAAAACACAGTGGAAGTGATGAAACCAGGTACAAGCATGACAGAGTGGACAGAAGGTGACACAGTACTGAATGAAAAGACAGGAAATATGACGAGATCTTTAGCACAGTATCACTTCTGTAGATTAAGACAATCCTTGTTTTCCAAGATAACCTAGGAATTCAAGAATATACATAAAATATATTCATGTGGTTGCCTTTAATGAGGAGAGGGTTAGTGAGAGAGGAGCATGCATAAATAAATTAAATCGGAGTGGTCTTCTATGGATCATGACCTTAATCCCACAGAGCAAGGAGTGTTGTGATAACTTGACCCTTTGTACCTGAGATCAAAATGGCACCCCAAACAAGACAAAACAAAAATCCCACTCTAACAATGAAAAGTATTCCTCACTTTATCCTGTCGGTGATAGGAAACAAAAAGTTTTTTGTTTTTTGTTCTATATTTTTGATTTTTTAAACAGGAGGGGGTGATCAAATTTTATTTACATTTTAGAACAATTTCTCAGGTGGCTCTGGGGAAGATGGACTGGGGGAGAGAATGTCTGGGGCAGGGGAGACCAGTGAGGAGGCTGCAGCCAAGTCTAGAATGAAGGTCATGGCTGGGTGGGGTCAAAGATGGGGAGGGGCAGGTGAGCCTTTGAGGATGGGATGAGCTTGTGAGCTGGTGGGTCACCCTGTGGGTCACAGAGGAGGCTAGCTCTGGTGTAAGGAACAGTATGGACCCATCCAGAATCAGGGGCAGAGCCCCAATAGCCCAGACTCTTTAGAAGAACTCACTGGGAGGCCCAGGGCCAAGAGGCAGTTTCCCAGAGGTGGTGTTAAGAAATGCCCTCGTATGTGCACCCCAATGTTTATAGCAGCAATGTCCACAATAGCCAAACTGTGGAAAGAGCCAAGATGTCCATCGACAGATGAATGGATAAAGAAGATGTGGTGTATATATATAATGGAATATTACACAGCCATCAAAAGGAATGAAATCTTGCCATTTGCAACGACATGGATGGAACTGGAGGGTATTATGTTGAGCGAAATAAGTCAATCAGAGAAACACATGTATCATATGACCTCACTGATATGAGGAATTCTTAATCTCAGGAAACAAACTGAGGGTTGCTGGAGTGGTGGGGGGTGGGAGGGATGGGGTGGCTGGGTGATAGACATTGGGGAGGGTATGTGCTATGGTGAGCGCTGTGAATTGTGTAAGACTGATGAATCACAGACCTGTACCTCTGAAACGAATAATACATTATATGTTAAAAAAAGAAGAAGAAGAAGATAGCAGGAGAGGAAGAATGAAAGGGGGAGGATATCAGAGGGGGAGACGAACCATGAGAGACTATGGACTCTGAGAAACAAACTGAGGGTTCTAGAGGGGAGGGGGGTGGGGGGATGGGTTAGCCTGGTGATGGGTATTAAAGAGGGCACGTTCTGCATGGAGCACTGGGTGTTATACGCGAACAATGAATCATGGAACACTACATCAAAAACTAATGATGTACTGTATGGTGATTAACATAACATAATAAAAAAAAAAGAAAAGAAAAGAAATGCCCTCAAACAGGGTACCTGGGGCAGGGAAATAGGGCTAAGTCCAGCATGGGGGAAGAAGACACTGGTGTGGTGCAGCCGGCTTACATTGGCTCAATAATTCTGCAAGCCACTGACAGCTTGAAATTGGCCATGGTGGGAGTATTCACACCTTAGACACGAGCAAAACCTTACCAACCAGAGTTCTTTCTTCTTCCCCAGAGAGCTGGTTAACCAGCGTCCCACTTGGGGGCTGGTGAGAGAGAGGCTGACCTCAGACCCGTTCCCCCAGCATCCTTCACCCACACGTGGAGACCAAAGCCTGTGTGTGGGGAGATGGGACAGGCCTGGGAAGAGCTATCCACAGCCAGAGACTCTGGCACGGGCAGGCAGGCAGGCAGGACAGAGCCTTGCCTTCCTGCTGGAGCTGCGGTGGGCGCTGGAGAAGCTGAAGCAGCTCGCCTGGTGCTCCTCAGGAAGCCCCAGACTCGAGAACTTCGCTGAGTAACTTTCACTGGCCAATTTAAAAAATTGGGGTACAGGCAGTGGCACCAATCAAGTGGGCATAGATGTGACTTTTATTTTGTCACGTGATAGATAGTTATTAGTATTTCATTGTTGCAGAATATATAGAACCATGATTTCTGCTTTGAAATTTCCAGAGCAGGTTTCCTGTACTCCGGGCAATTTGTATCATATTTCTAACACTTAAAAATGGCTCCCTTTTGGGAACTTGGGAGTGAAGGGAACATAGGCCCCTTTCTTCATCTCAAGTGTTATGATGATATTGATAATAATGGCATCTTGTAAATGCTTCCCATGTACCAGGTACCATGCTAAATACTTCACATGCATTTTGCCCTGTGAGAATTACTATTATTTTTTTAAACTATGTTTATTTTTATTTTTATTTTTTAATTTTATTATGTTATGTTAGTCACCATACAATACATCATTGGTTTTTGATGTGGTGATCCACGATCCATTGTTTTCATATAACACCCAGTGCTCCATGCAGTACGTGCCCTCCTTAATGCCCGGTGATGGGTATTAAAACTATTTTTAATTTTAATATACCATAACATGATCATTAGAAACAAGTACATCATTCAAACGAGATACAAATACCTCAAAATATTAACACTAGTTTTTCTGGATAGTGAAAGTAGGGTCGGTTTTGTTTTTTCTCCCCCCACCCCCGTCACCCCATCTCGGCTTTATTGAGAAATAATTGATACTTATCACTGTATGGCTTTAAATCCTATGTCATGATGGTTTGATTTACATATATGGTAAAAGGATGACCACAATAAGCTCAGCTAACATGCATCTTCTCATATAGATACAATAAAAAGAAAAAAAGAAGAAAAAAACTTTTTTTCCTTGTGATGAGAACAATACTAGATCTCCCAATCCATAAACATCAAATACCTTTCTATTTATTTGTGTCTTCTTAGTTCCTTCCTTCGTCAATGTCTTGTAATTTTCAGGAGTAGAGATCTTTCACCTCCTCCGTTAAATTTATCCCTAAGTATTTTATTGGTTTTGATGCTATTGTAAATGGAATTGATTTCTTTCTTTCTCAGAAAATTCATTGTTAGTGTAGAGAAATGCTACTGATTTTTTTATGGTAATTTTGTGCCCTGCAATTTTACTGAATTCATTGACTAAAAGTTTTTTTGGCTGGGTCTTGAAGATTTTTCTCTATATAAAATCATGTCACCTGCAAATAGAGACAATCTTACTTCTTCCTTTCCAATTCTAATAGCTTTTATTTCTTTTTCTTGTCTCATTGTTCTAGCTAGGACTTCCAGTACTACGTTAAATAGGAGTGGTAGAAGTGGGCACCCTTGTTCTGGATCTGAGAGGGAAAGTTTTCAACTTTCCACCATTGGGTTTGTCATATATGGCCTTTATTATGTTGAAATATGTTCCTTTTATGCCTGATTTATTGAGTTCTTATCATGAATGGATGTTAAATTTTGTCAGATGTTTTTTCTGCATCTATTGAGATGATCATGGTTCTTTTCTTTCATTTTGTTAATGCAATGTATCTCATTGATTGATCTGCGTATGTTGAAACATCCTTGCATCCAAGGGATAAACCCCACTTGATCATGGTGAATAATACTTTTCATGAGCTGCTGAATTCAATTTGCTAGTATTTCATTGAGAACTTTTGTAGCTATGTTCATCAGTGATATTGGCCTATAGCTTTTTTTCCTAATAGCACCCCTTTCTGGTTTGGGTATCAGGATAATACTGGACTCATAAAATGAGTTTGGGAGCATTCCCTTTTCTTCAGTTTTTTTGGAAAAATTTAGGAAGGATGGGTGTTAGTTTTTCTTTAAATGTTTGCTTTGGTAAAATTCACCGGTGAAGCCATCTGGTCCTGGGCTTTTCTTCACTGGGAGATATTTGATTACTGATTCAATATTCTGCCTAATAATTGTTCTATTCAGATTTTCTATTTTTTCCTAATTCAGTCTTGTTAAGTTGCATGTTTCTAAAATTTTTCCCATTTCTTCTAGGTTGTTCAGTTTGTTGGCATATAGTTGTTCATAGTAGCCTCTTATGATTTAATTTCTGTGATATCTGTTGTAATTTTTTTGTAATTTATAATTTTGTTGATTTGGGTCCTTTCTCTTTTTTCCTTGGTTAGTCTAGCTAGGGGCTTTTCAATTCTGTTTATCTTTTCAAAGGATCAATTCTTTACTTGGTTAATTTTTTCTATTGTTTTTCTGTCTCTATTTCATTTATTTCTGCTCTAATCTTTATTATTTCCTTTCTTCTGCTAACTTTGGGCTCAGTTTGTTCTTTTTCTAGTCCTTTCAGGTGTAGAGTTAGGTTGTTTTTTTGAGATCTTTCTTGACTCTTAATGTAAGCATTTATTGCTATGAACTTCCCTCTTAGAGCTGCTTTTGCTGCATCCCACAAGTTCTGGGATGTTGTGCTTCCATTTTTGTTTGTCTCAAGAAACCACTTTATTTCCTCTTTAATTGCTTCTTTGATCCCCTGGTTGTTCAGGAGCGTGTTGTTTACTTTTTATGTGTTGGTAAATTTTCCAGTTTTCATCTTGCTATTGATGTCTAGTTTCATGCCATTGTGGTCAGAGAAGATACTTGGTATGATTTCAAGCTTTTTGAATTTACTAAGACTTTTTTTGTCACCTAACATTGGTCTATCCTAGAAAATGTTTCATGTTTACTTGAGAAGAATATGTATTCTGCTATTGTTGGATAGAGTATTCCGTATATGTCTGTTAGATCTATTTGGCATATAGTGTTCACATCTGCTGTTTTCTTATTGATTCTCTGTCTGGGTGATCTATCCATTGTTGAGAGTTAAGTATTAAAGTCCCCGTTATTATTGTATTACTGTTTATTTCTCCTTTTAGCTCTGTTAGTTTTTGCTTTATGTATTTAGGTGTTCCACTATTGGGCACATAAATATTTATAATTGTTACATCTTCTTGATATATTGCCCCCTTCATCATTACATAATGACCTTCTTGGTCTCTTTTCACCATCTTTAAAGCTGAAGCTCTGAGGACAGGGATGGGGATGTGTGCCACTGGCTGAGAAGAGTTGAATAGGACTGCTGGCTTGGTTCCCTGACCAACTGAGGCTGTAGGATAGCCTCCAAGGTTGCCTAGATTCTCTAGTCAGGTTAGTTACTAGATAGTCGGGGCTGGGTACTATATTCAGTACTAAATGGGGCTATGAGTTAACTTTCCTGCCCTGGCAGGGCAATAGGATGGAACTCAGGGCCATCATTTGGGGATATGAATGAGGCCAGAGTGTGCACTGAATTTCCTGGTCAGGTGAAGCCACTGATTTTGCTCTGCAGATGAAGCAAGACATGGGCTATGCTCTTTGTTCAAAATACACCTTACGAGGGGTTGTCAAATGGGCTGTGGAGTTTCCTGTGTGCTGTGGGTCGGTTCCCTGGTAGAACAAGCTAAAGGCTATGTTCAGCAATGAGTGGGGCTATGAATCGCACTCCCTGCCTGGGCTAGTGGGAGAAGGAGCTTTAAAGCTGGTAAAACTCTTAGTTGGTCATCTTAACTCAAGTTGACCCACACCCCAAGTTCTCTGACTGAACAGGGCTACTGGCTTTGCCCTGAAAACTATCATATCTGCCTGCCCAACTCTAGGCTCAAGTCCTCACTGGACCACATGGCTTCCAGGAGTTGTCACCAGCTCTTCTGGTCAGAAGGGGCCAGAAGATAGCCTTCACAGTGGATGGGGCTATATCACAGCTCCCCTGGGTGGGTGGGAAGGGAAGGGGCTGCTCCAGGCTACTCTCAATTTCCCAAATAGGCTCTCCGGTTGGTAAGGGCCAGATGCTACCTTCAGCCTTGGCTATGAATTAATTCCCCTGCCTGTGCATAGTCCAGGAATACTCCCCTTTGTACTGGGGGCAATTAGCTCTGCCCGCCTGCCTCTCCACTTGAGAGCTGTCGGGCCACACGTCTTCCAGGAGTTGTCACCAGCCCTTCTGATCAAATGGGGCCAGAAGGTACTCTTCATAATGGCTGGGGCTGTGACTTAGCACCTGACATGGGCACACCAGGCTCTACGGCCTGCAAAACTCCTCATTTGAGGATCTGAATCAGGCAGATCTGCTCTCTGCTATGTTCCCCAGTCAGAGTCCACTTCTGACTTGGTTGTGCAGATGAGCAAAGCCTATGGTTTGGATTACTGCTTGGCCACTGCAGGTATGAACTTGGTCTGCCAAGATCCATGGCTGGTTGTTCCAAGCCCCTTCCTCCTTCTCCATCACAGCCAGATTTCCAGTGGTTGAGCCCCACAGATTCCCTTGCAATGCCAGTGGTGTGAGATCAGAGTAGGGGTTCCTACAAAGAACCCCAATGTTGGGGGGATGCTGGTTGTCCCCCTGGGTCTCCCACTGGAGGCTCGGGGGAGACCTCTTGACATGGTGCTGTGCTGGCCTGGGGGAAGTACAATGCAGTCATTGTGTAGCCACCTCTCTTATTCTTTTAATGTAGGGTCTCTGTGGTGCAGGGAGTGCTTCAGCCTCATCCCCATGTTCTAGGATTCCCTCAGGGGTGTCTTGTTCTTGAATAGTTGTTTAGTTGTTCTTCTTGTGAGGGGAAGTAAAGTCAGAAACAATCTATATAGCCACATTGGTGATGTCACTCTCCACTCTGTGAGAATTATTATTCTCACTCTATTATTCTTATTTTATAGGAAATGAAATTGAGGCTCAGAGAGGTTAAGTAACAGCCTAGGGTCACACAGCAACGAGAGGGCAGAACTGAACTGACCTTGAGTCAGCTTGCTCTTAACTTTTTAAATCTTATTTGCCTCTTTTCACAGATGCTCCTCACTTTGGGAGCAAGATAGAAAGTTTTTGTCAGACGAGCATACATCCTTCTATCTCTTCTACCATTCCTTCTTTCCAGCCCTGAAATTCTCCTTCTTTCCTATTCCTCTGATTTGAACAACAAAATCCAAGCTGCAATCTTCCAAAGCCTTTTGGCAAAAGACAGTGTTGCCTGAGCAGGACAGGAAGTCTTGAGTCTGGCCTCACCCACAAACATTTATGTATCTAATCTGAGGACTGGCAAACATTTTCTATAAAGGGCCAGATCATAAATACTTAGGCTTTGCAGGCCATATGGTCTTTGTTGTAATGACTCAGCTCTGCTGTTGTAGCATGAAAACAGCCAAAGACAGTATGTTAATGAAAGGGCATAGCTGTGTTTCAATAAAACTTTATTTGCAAAAATAGACAGTGGGTCAGATTTGGTCCATGGGTCCTAGTTGCCTTAGGAAATCAGAGAAAGAGCCCAATGCTCTTGAAGGAGCTGATGGTGGGGAAGGGTTTAGCTTGGGTTGCTGCCTGGGGCAGGTCAGCTCTGGCCACACTTGTCAAGGGAGCTCAAGGTGGCCAGGAGTCCAGCAGAGAACCCCGGTATCTGAGGCAGGGAAGATAAATTTCAATTTGATTCTTTGGTCCTTTGCCTGCCTGACTTATATTTTTCTTCTGACTCAGCACATTTATGAAGCCCTATGTGACAGAACTTCCCATTCATTACTTCATGTACTCCTCATGCCATCCTTGTAGGCTCAAAGTCACATTGGTCAACCTTGACCATAGGCTTTTAAGCCAGATTTGCCCATTTCAAACAGGGAGAGGTAAACTTGAGCCTTGGGCCTTCCAGACCCTTCACCATGTGCCTTCCCCATCTCCCAGCAAGCATGGACTTTTTTACCTTTTCCACTCCCTTCTCACTCTGTACCTACCTCAACCCCCCTTTACCTTGCTTGCTACTCAAACTCTGCCTTGGGAAACATTGGTTCTCTTGTGCTGATTTTGAGTGTCCCGAGGACACATGTCCCTATCATCTGGCTCATCCTTATCCTGTCTGCTTACCCCTACTCTTCAAGACCCCACACTGGTGCCCCCTGGGGTTTATCCAACACTAGCCAGTCAGACAGGTGAATCTGCTCACCCAAGACCACACAGCCAGGCAGCTGGGTTGAACCCAGGTACTCCATGCTCAGTGCTCTGAACACCATCAGGCTACAGGGGAAGAGTGAGGGATGGCCCCAAGGTCAGGCTACTGATCTCCAGGGACTGGTGTTTCCTCCCTGCCCAGAGCCCAGGAGCCACTGGAAACAGAGCTCAGAGGAAATGACTTTGTACAGCAGATGAGCCTCAAAGTTGATTTCCCAGGAGGAATCCAACAAGGCCCTTGAAACGTGGACATCAAGGAGGAAAATCAATCATCTTTTAAGTCTTCACCTTGATGATTGAACTGCTGCTGCCAGACTCTTTTTTCTCTCTCTCAAGTCCCTAGACATGGCCTTTCTCTCTCACGTCCACATTTTCCCTCTCTCATCTTTAAAGTGTGGGGTTTCTTGGTTCTGATCTGAAACCAAAATACTCGGCTTTAAATACATTACCAGGTGTCAGTCACCTGCTTCCAAACTTTATATTTCCTCTGAAGGAAAGAGGCCCTTGCTAGCCCACTGGGAGAGAGAGAGAAACAAAACTAGCATTTGCTGAGTACCTGCTTATGCGCTGGGCCCTTTCATCAGCATCACTAGAGTTGATCACCATGTCCCCCATCCCCCCAACCAAGTCTGTCCACTTGGACAGCTCTGACCAGAAGAGCTGGTGTCCACTTGGACAGACTTGGTTGGGGCTTGGAACAACCAGCCATGGATCTTGGCAGACCAAGTTCATACCTGCAGTGGCCAAGCAGTAATCCAAACCATAGGCTTTGCTCATCTGCACAACCAAGTCAGAAGTGGACTCTGACTGGGGAACATAGCAGAGAGCAGAACTGCCTGATTCAGATCCTCAAATGAGGAGTTTTGCAGGCCGTAGAGCCTGGTGTGCCCATGTCAGGTGCTAAGTCACAGCCCCAGCCATTGTGAAGAGTACCTTCTGGCCCCATTTGATCCACTTGGACAGACTTGGTTGGGGGATTTATTGGCCTCAATTTCAGATGAGGACACTGGATTCAGGGCACAGAAGTAACTTTCCTGATGTCAAACATGGCTTGCAGGTGGTGACTAGAACCAAATTGGAAGCTCTGCTATTCTGCCTCCTTTCTACAAGGACTGGGAATGAGTACCCCAAAGGGAATCGGCACTCCAAATGGGCAGCATGAGACTCTCTCTTGATCTTGACCATAAAGGGATTGAGTTATCTGGGAAACCAGCTCCTGAATAATCTAAGGACCACACAGTGCCATTTCTTCATTCAGGATGTACTGAGTGCCGCCTCCCATGCTAAGTGCTGTGCTTGGCACCAAGTGCCGAGATGTGAACAAGACAGACACAATCCCTTCCCCTCTGGAAGTTGCAGTCTGATACAGAAACTACTTATACTACTTATAACTACTAAGAAATTATAACACAGGGTGATAAGAGCTGTAATAGGGTAAATGCAAGGTGCTTGGAGGCATATACCCCCAATCTTGCCAAAAGTGTGGTTGGAGAAAGCTTCTTTTTTTTAAGATTTTATTTATTTATTTGAGAGAGAGAGCAAGAGAGTATGAGCAGCGGGAGAGGCAGACAGAGAGGGAGAAGCAGACTCCCTGCTGAGCAGGGAGCCAGAATTTGGGTTAGATCCCAGGACCCTGGGATCATGACCTGAGCCGAAGGCAGACGCTTAACCGACTGAGCCACCCAGGCGCCCCTGGAGAAACCTTCTTTAGGAGAAGATTGATGATCTGAGATCACCAGCATACTCTAAGATGGGTAAGAGCTAGCCTGGCAACATAGGGCAATGAGGTGGGGTGGGAGTGCCCAATGAGGTGGGTACTATCAGCAAAACTTCAGTATCTCCTACCATGGACTGAACACAACAGGGACTGTTCTAGGTACTTTGTAGGTCTTAATTCATTTGATCTTCACAGGAGCAAATAAGGAAGAAGAAAGGGAGGGACTGAAGTGGTTTCATAGGATTGGGACAGAGGCTTACTGAGAGTGGAGAATGCAGAAGAAGGCAGGGCCACAGAATGTGCAAACAGGATTGCCAGGTACAATTCAAGACACTCAGTTTGAATTTCAGATAAACAAGTTTGTTTTTAGTATATGTTGCAAATATTGCATGGGACATAATAACACCAAAATTACTTACGGTTTATCTGAAATTCAAGTTTAACTGGGGGTCCTATTTGATTTGCTAAATATGGCAACCCTCCTTTGGAGGCCACATGGGAGGGTTCACACTCTAACCTCAGAGTAATGGGGACTCTTGGAAGGTTTTAAGAAGGGGAGTTACATGGCTGGTTCTGTGCTATGAAAAATTGTTTGGCCGCATTTTAGAGATGAGCCAAGAGGCAGGGAGGCAGCTATAAGGGCACACCTCCAAGTCCATGGCAGGCCCCTGTCATCCAGGCACATATCAACTAGTTGGGCTGCTTCCTTTCCCACCCCCAACTCAACAGCCCAGTTGCTCATCAAATAGGCATTGAGCACCTGCAATATGCCAGATGATGTCTGGGGAATGAAAAAGCACATGACAGATCACTGCCCTCCCCAGGCTCCCAGACTGGCTCTTTGACCTGTATAGACCAGTGGTACAATAGTGTGGCAGGTCCCCTAGGGACCCAGAGCTTGGGCAGTGGGCGGCAAAGAAGACCAAGGGAGGTCTGAGGAGGCAAGGCTTGAGCTGGGTTTGAAGGACACATTGGGAATCTGGGTCGCTCTGTGACAGCAGTTAAACTAGATCTTAACTACTGCCCCTTTGGACTGGGCCTGCTGTATCCCCTGCTCTGTGTAATTAGCTGTATCCCCTACTTTATATTAAAGAAAGTCATTTCCTTTTCCTGTGGCTGTTGGCATCTTTCCATCAGTCATATCACTGTCACCTTGAGACAGTCACACCCCAGGGAATGAGGGGAAGACATGCAGCCTGTGGAAAGCATGTGCATTGGTATGGGGCAGCAGGATGCCTTTAGGAACTACTGGTCCTCTCTAAAGTTGGAGGGGTAGGGGTGGCATAGACTGGCAGACCAGGAAGGAAGGAGCAAGAATGTGAAGGGCCTTGTCCCTTCAGCTAAGAAATGGGAGCTTTCATTACTTATTGAGAGTTGTTGCAGGATTGTAAGCACGGGGCTGACGGGATCAGTTAAGCTGTTCTGAAGAGCCGCTGAGATGGCAGATCTGGCTACGTTTTGGAGGGTGGTTTGAAAAGAATCTACTGTTTATGAAAGCACATGCGGGTGGTGGGTCTTGGAAGGAGCCAGCAACAAATCAGATGGAGGAGGCCCTCCTCCAGGCAGGTGTTGGGGTCCATAACTTTTATCTTTTGGGATAGAGAGAAATCAAGAGTTAGAGCACCCCAGAGGGCATGGGTCCAGTCTGTCCGTATTCACAGGTCTGAATTCACACCCAGCAGATTCGAAGGGTCTTTTTCCACCCAGGGACTTGAAAGATGTTGTAAGGCATAAGAGGGATTCTTATCATATTGTATTGGCTAGGCTTTTACTGAAATAATGCTACCTTAAAAAAAATCACCCCCAAATCTAGGAACCTAAAACAATACTCATTTATTTTCAAGCCTGCAGGCCCATTGGTCAGTTGGGGTGCCTCTGCTTCAGGCCATAGGTTAGTTGGAGAAGCCCTACTCCATGTGCATCTTTCTGGAGCCCAGGATGTTCTTCTTATAGTGTAAGTGGGACGTTCCAAGAGGGACAAGCCAAAGCATGGGATTCCTTCGAAGGCACGTTATCTTAAAACTTAGACTTCAAATGTCATCAAGTCTACACACATTCTGTTGATCAAAGCAAGTCACATAGCAAAGCTGAGCATCAGTGGGTGAAAGACTCTACTCCTCTCATGAAGATGGAGGTGGCAGGGAGAAATTACCTGTGGAGCAAATATCTAACTAGCACAGTTACTACCAAGGAGCACTCACTGACCCAAGGGCAAGTTTGTGCCATCGTAACAAGGGAAAGTACCCCACACACAGTTGTGCTCCTTGCTGGGCTGTGAGATTCCAGCTGGGGAAGCCCAGTGTGACTACAAGAAGGCACTGTCTCTCATCTTTTCAAAGAGACCACCTTGAAGGAAGGTCAGGTATGAGGGGAGCACATGCATTTTACAGGAGAAAGACTATAGTAGGACTCAACGGTTTTTGTCATGAGTTTTATCCACCCTGGGATTGAAGTAGAACCAAACAACTATTGGGGCTGGTCCACCAGCAGTCTATTTTGATGGGGGACAGTGGAGTTTGCAGGGAGGTGAGTTACCCCAGGAAAGATGGGGTGGAGGTGTATGATGATGTGGTAAGTGGTCAGGGGTGGGATAGCAGAGTGCCTCATCTATTACTCAGTGTCACTCAGCCTCCATGAACTCCCGTCTAGGTACAGGGTAAAAAGACTTCAATGGACAGTGAGAAGAGTCTCAGGGAACTGTTGCTGTATGGTTTCCAGAAGCTTTAGGACCAGGACTTTCTACAGCATCTGCTGTGTTTAAGTTAGCATACAGTATGACTACATAAAACACAAAGACCCAGTGAAATAACTCAGATAGAGAAAGGTAGATAGTGTCTGATCTCACTTATATTTGGAAACTAAAGAGAGAGAGAGAGAAGAAAAAGAAATGAAATGAAAGAAAAAAAAGAAAAGAAAAGAAAAACCTGAATCCATAGATACAGAGAACAGACTGGTGGTTGCCAGAGGCAGGGTGGGGGGGGGGGGGGGGGGGGGAAGGGGGGGGGGAAATGGATGAAGGTTGTCAAAAGGTACAAAATTCCAGTTATAAGATAAATAAGTCCCAGAAATATAATGTACAGCATGGTAACTCTAGTTAATAATGTCATATTGTAGATTTTAAAGTTGCTAAGAGAATAGATCTTAAACATTCTCATCACAAGAAAAATAATTGTAACTATGTGACGGTGACTGGTGTTAACTAGACTTATTGCAGTGATCATTTCATTGTGTATACAAATACCAAATCATGTTGTACACCTGAAACTAATACAATGTTATTTGTCAATTATATCTTGATTTAAAAAAACAAGGAAGACAATGTTGCAAATTATGGTGGATAAGACCCATTTGTGTTTTCTAAGAACTGATTTAATAACTGTGAAGGAAATGGCTTTGGCTTCTAAATGAATGAATGAACGAATACCCAGAATGAAAATGGCTTGCACAAGCTGGTGTGGTGGCTCCATGGTGTCATTAGGGAGCAAGACTCTATCATCCTTAATATGTGGCTTCCATCCTTAAGGTCATCCTGGAGTCTGAGATAGCTGCTAGAGCTCCACCCATCACATCTGCTGCATTCTGTGCAAAATGAGGAGGAAAGGAAAGGGAAGTGGGAGGATTACCTTTATACCCTCATCATCTCGAGAGGTTCTGAAGTCTCTCACAACACTTCTGCTTAAATCTTACTGGTCAGAACTTACTTTCACAGTTACATGTAACCACAGGAAAGCAGGGAGATATGGTCTTCTTGCTGGATGGCAATATGTCTACCTAAAAGTTGGAGTTCTTTTACTAAGAAAAAAGGTATACATAGGTATTGGGGGACCACAGGCATTCTCTTGCACCAGGGTAGACACCTTCGATACTGGGCAACATCAATCTTGATTTAGAATAGGCGGCTACTCTGGTAGCCGTGGCAATATTGGTGTCTTAAGCATGGCTATAAAAGAGGACATATTTGCTATTGTTGGTGGCAGAAGTCACTACTGCAGTGACCTAAAGTGGACAGGAGGAAGATGATGGCCAAGAAAAATAATATCTAGTGCACACATGGACCCAGGCAAAAGGCTTCCAGAGAGTCCCAGAGAGTCTATAAAGACCAAACTAGGGAAATACTGTATGTGCCTGACATTGTGAGCTCTTCCCTATCCCAGGTGGGATAACCCAAGAGACAGGATTACACATCTTTGCCTTGTCTCGTTGATTCTTTTCTTGGTCACATAGCATCCCATGCCCTTGGCCTCCCTCCCTTTCCTATGGCTCTGCCCAGCTTCTTGGCTGCCTGTGTTACTGAGCTATGAAAACTGTGTTCTGATCCACGGGGACTTCTTTAACCTAAGAGCTGCTTGTGGGACCTGAAATTATCCTCACAGTGATTTCATTCAAAGTAATAACAACATCTGATGCTATAGAAATCTCATCTTCATGATCATAAGCATTTATAATAGCCCATCATCGAGCAAGTACTTACACTGGAGAGGAATTTCCATGGAGAAAGTCAATCTTCTCAAAAATGTTAATTTTTTTTGTGTGAGGAAATCAAATGAGATGCCAAATTGTCTCTGTCATTATGTTGCCCTTCCCTCCTGAGCACTTACTGCTCTGATCAGTATAACATCTTCACATGTAGCAATGCAGATGGGGATGTTTACCTCCTGATGGAGACCCTTCATTTGTCCGTCCATCGCCTACTCTGGCTTCACAGTAGGGAGAGCATAAAATCAGAGACCCCCAGGCCTTGAAGCTTTGGCCACGCCTTGGGAGGGAAATGAGGGAGACCCTCCCCATAACAATGAATAAAATAAGCCTCTCAGAGATAGTATTGGAATATGGGAATGAGGAATTTGGGGGCACACAAGTTCTGACCTGTCTCGCTCCCTTCCTAAAAGGCCAGCCTCGGGTTATCTCCCTTGACTCTTTAGCTGTGATTCTGGTTCTTCTTTATGACCCATTCCAGTTCATAGACTGCTCTGCTGCCTCAGACCCTGGGAAATACCCATTTGGGGCCCCCGTGAAGTTCCTGCCCAGGCACACCTCAACCCTCCTGCCCTCTCACCTTGTGAGCAAGCCCAGCCAGTGACCTAGGGGTACTGGGAACAGGGCTGTTTTCCCCTCGGGTACTCTACTCATTGTCTCTAGGAAAAGCAATCGTCTCAAAAAAACCCTCAACAAAACAGGAGGTCTGACAAAGACAACAATTGGCTTCCAAATACAAAAAGAAAGCAGCAAAACAAAAATTAACAAGTGTTTATTTAAATGTCTGTGAAGAGCAGCATTAGGTCACATTCATTGATTATTAAATTTCATATCCATAAAAATGTTATCACACTTAACAAACTATCTGCAGGTTAGATTGTCTCACTTTGCGAGAATTCCTGAGTCTGCATGGTGATTGCTGAGAAATTGTAGTGAGCCATAAATTAGTTACTCAGAGCCAAATTATTTCAAAAGCAAAATCGTAAAAATCCTTTCAGTTTTTACAACAAAAATTTATATTTGATGTGGAATGTGGGTGTAAATGAGTACTCAGGGTCTATACAAGGCACAAAATGCCCGTGAGTGTCTGGTCCTGGGAGAACATGATTAAAAATTGAAGAATCAGTTCTATTGTACCAATCTATCTTAATGCCATTGTGGCAGAGGTTGAATAAGTTATAGTACAGTGGACTACGATGCAACCATTCAAAAGAACGAAGTGTATTTCTGTGTACTAATGGGAGAAGATCTCCAGGATATAACACGAACAAAGCAAGATGCAGAACAATATTGACAGCGTGATTCATTGTGTGTCAAATTACCTGGTGTGTGTGTGCGAGCGTGTTTGTGTACACATACATGGGGGGGCTTCTATTTTCATGTTATCATACTTCCTTGAATTGCAAGGAAAACATCCAGTAGGTGCATACATCAACTTATAATTTTGAAAAACAGCAACAGCAGTGCAGAAAAGAGAGGTGTGCAGGCAGACTGGAAGGAGAGAAGTTTGCAAACCAGCGATTGGCACTGGGAATCCAGCCCTGTCCAGGACGGAGCACCTCTGAGCACGGGGACCCGAACACCTGTCACTACAGAGGTGGGCAGGAGGAGCTTCCAGGGACAGCTCCACAGACTCCCTGTGGCCTGGAAGAGACAGGCCTCCAGATGTTTGTCCTTCCTTCCCCATTTGTCAGACGATTTTCTGATTCAATGTAATATCATGATTCAACCAATATTTATTAGGCACCAATTGTATTAGTTTTCTATGGCTGCCATAACAAACTACCACAAACTTAGTGGCTTAAGACAACACAAGTATATTACCTAACAGAAGTTCAGAAGAGATCAGAAGTCCCAACTGGCTTCCATTGGGCTAAAATCAAGGCATCAGCAGGGCTGTGTTTCTTTCTGGAGGCTTGAGGGGAGAATCCACTTTCTTGCCTTTTCCAGCTCCTACAAGCTGCCCTCATTTCTTGGTTTTGGGCTCTTTCCATCTCCAAAACCAGCAGGGTTGCATCTTCAAATCCCTCTCAGTCTTTGATCTTCTGCCTCCCTCTTCTACCTACAGGGACCCCTGTGATTATGTTGTACCCACGCACAAAATCCAGTCATCTCCCCCTTCTCGAGGTCGGATTAACAACCTTAATCCCCTTTGCCATGTATGTTACCATATTCACGTGCTCTGTGGATTTGGGATGTGTACATTTTGGGGGAGCCATTATTCTGCCTACTATATCAATTAAGTGTCAAATGCAGTTTGGAGAGCTGAGAAGACAATTGTGCATAGACACAAATCTTGTCCTCAAGAGCTCTCTGTCTCGAAAGGAGGCTGATGACTGCCCACACAGGACATACACATGGGAAGGAGTGGGAAAAACCAGTTTTGAGAACTTTAGCTCATCATCCAGGGCAAGGGCATGAAGGGTCCAGTTGGAAATGTTGCAGGATGAGAGCTGGAATGATTTATTGGAGAGAGCTGTCCGAGCACTGTGCATCTACCCACCACCACCACATGGGGATGGGAGGAACATCCTCCTCACCTTAAGCCAAGTGGGGAAGGGGACTTTGAGGAGACCTCTTGGAAAGCTTGATATGTGTTCCTTGGAAATAAGGGGAGACAATGACCTCGTGTCTGACACTCATCTGAGAAATCTAAAGCAAGAGGTCAAGTCTTGGCTGATGGGGTGAAGGAGAAAGAGAGAGGCCAGGTTGTGCTGGAGACTAGCTATTCTTCCACCCACAGAGCAGAGTGAAGTGGGGGCCCGCTTCCTCACGGGCCACAAAGACAGGGGGAGCACCGGCCTAAAGCCACCTTCAAAAGGCATTTACCCAAGAAGGGTCCTTGTGCGGGCACTGACATCGGTCAATGCCAGAGAGGATCCATTCTGATCGCAGCAGGACTGGGAAGACCTTGCTCCCCTAACTTTCTCTCCCGTTTTTCTGTTTTGTCCCTGGAGGAGTGAGAGGCACCCCGCTGGGCTTGGATGAGGCAGAGGGGATGTGGGAGCACAGTAAGAGAGGAGACAGCCCCGCACCTCCTGCTCTTGCCCCAACTGCACTGAAGCAGACCCCGCGCACAGGGGAAAGGAAGGAAAGGCCATTTTAAGGAAAGCTTTGTGTTTCACTAGAATACCACACTGGGCACTACAGTGGCGACAAACAGGATACTTTGGGTGCCAGAAAGTGCCCAGAGGCTTTGATGGTGAAGGACCGTGTGGCCCAGATCAGGAGATCAGCCCAGAGGTAGGAAAGCGGAGATTAAAAGGACAGGTGTGAGAGAAAAGAAGTTGTTTTCTGCTTTCCCCCTGGCATCCTGCTCATTCGGGGCATCATCCCACTGCTTGACCCACCCACTGAGACGGTAGGCCGCGCGGAACTCCGCCTGGCTGGGGCCATTTCTCACCGGGGCCTCCCTCTGGGCTTGAGACACACACCTGGCATCCCCTCCTGGGGTAGGTACCGCTGCTCCGGTCCTCACCCTCCGTTTGGCCTCGGTCAGGTCCCCCATCCATGCTGCCCTTACGTTCCCAGCTCTCCTTCTGGGGCCAGCGCGACACGCAAGGCAGGCGGGTCCTAACCCCAGCCACTATCTCCCTTTCCACCGCCCCCAGGCCTCCAGGGGGCCCTGCAGACCCACGGGGGTGTGTGGGTTTGTCTGGTTTGGACCAAGCCGTTGGCGCTTTCTCCTTCAGGCCCTCGGGACGGGCGGCGGCATTTGTGGTTGATTTGGTCATCTTTGGAGCTCAGCCTGAGCCTGCCAGATGGTCAGAGCTGGGGTCGAACCCGGGGCTCCGGCTCTGAGGGGGCTTCCATTCCCCGGGTCCAGCGCATGGGCACGGACAAGCCTCTCCTTCACTGCACCTCTGGCCTTCTGCTCCAGAGGAGGCTCGGCGGAAGAGCAGGGCTGGAATTCTTGCTGGTCCGCCATTCCCACTCCGGCTCTGGGTTCTGAGCACTCGTCCACCTGCAGCCTCTCTGAATCCACCACCGGCAGCCCTTCAAAGAGAACCGCAACAACAACGACAGCAGTAATAGTAACAGCAACTACTTCTAGTGCCGACTACGTCCTTCGTGGCAGTCACTCTTCGAAGCACTTTATGTATATTAACTTTCAAATTTTCCACTCCAATCCTATGAAGTCAGTATAATTATTACTGCCTTTTTTTTTTAATAATGAAGAAACGGAGGCACAGAGAGGTTAAGTAACAGGCCCAGAGCCACACAGCTAGTAATGGCAGTCAGGTTCCAACCTTAGCAGTCTGGCTCTAGAGTTTTCCCCAATTAATCACTCTGCTCCTCTGTTTCTGAAACATCACGAGGACGTTTATGCCTCCTTGCCTTTGCTTATACTTTCCCCACCCAGACCTCGGATGCCCTTCCTCTCCCCGTTCACTCAAAGTTCTATTCCGTCTTCCAGGTCCAGCTCCAGTGTTTCCTTCTGACTCTAATACCTCTGACCACCTGCCCCCACCCCCAGCAGGAGGACTTCTGTCCACCTGGGCTGTCAGCGCACTTGCTAACACTTCTGTTAGGGGATTATTTCTCCGAGGTCTGTCTTCTCAGACAGACTGTAGATCCTAGCGGCAGAGACGGTGTGTCTGCAGCTGCAGGACTTAGAGCAGAACTGGAAGTGAGCCGAACTGCATTCTCCCTGGGTCTCACACCTACAACTGCACCCCAGCTCCCTGACTCGGGCAAGGGGATTGCAAAGATGTGGGCTGTGGGGCCCCTTGACGCGTCTGGTGCTCGGGAAGGACTCCTGTCTGGGTCAAGAGCTGAGGCCAGGGCAGTGCTTCAGACTGAAGGGCTTGGATGGGCTCCACTACTTCTGTCTCTTCCCTGGGCAACTGTGCACTTCAATCTGCTTTGTCCTCATGACCCCAGCCGAAGCCTGGCTGGCCCCGCAGGCTCAGGGACTGTACGGCGCTGATACGTCTGTGCCTGGCCTCCCCACCTCTGTCAGCACTGCCCCCAGGACTCAGACTCCTAGAGGATGAGGCCATCGCCTGAAAGGCCAGCTCTTCGCTGAGATTTCAGCTGGAGAAAATCCCGAGTCCAGGCCCACTAGGTGGGTGGGACAGGAGGGAGGACTGAGCCAGCATGTGAGTTAGCTGTAGGGAATTCTAGCATGCTCTTTTCGAAGACCTCCTCCAGGCACTCCAGGGCACCCTCTTGGCTCCCCACGTGTATTCCAGAGACAGAATCCCCACCCCCATCCATTTCTTTCACGAGCCTCTGAACTCCAAGCAGCCTTCAGGGATAAATGGCCGCCTCCTCGATGGGACAGGTTTCAAAATCCTCTGTAGAGGCCTGCACGAGCTGGCCCCTGCCTACTTCTCCAACCTTTCTGGTCACTCGCTCCACCTCATCGCGCTCCAGCCGCTGACCTCTCTTCATTCCTTGTGTTTCTGTGCTTCCTCCACCTTCACATGGAATGTACCCCCCTCACCCTCTCCTGGCTAACCCCATCTGTCAGAGAGGTCTCCTTCTAACGGCCTGTTTAAAGAACCTGCTCCATTGACTGATTGGTCTCCCACTTCACTGATTGATTGGTTGATTGATTGTTTGATGATTGATTGATTCATTCATTCATTCATTCACTTTTAGATAGTCGACACTTGGGTCTAAGTTCTGTGCCTGGAATTATGATTGGCCCAACAGCTGGGGAGAGAGAAGATAATACTTGAGTCGGGAATTTTATGGATCCTGCTAGGGCCAAGATACAGATGAATTTCTCCCAAAGACCAATCCAGGGTTGGAGGCCCCAGGAGCAGTGTAGCCCAGTGGTCAAGGGCATGGCCTCTAGAGTCAGAATGCCTGCATGTCAGCGCCTCCTCCATCATTACGGGTATGAACTTGGGCAAATTGCTTTGCTCAGCTCTACCGCAGTTTTCCTATTGATAAGAAGGGAAGAATTATAGTACTTCTTTCTTAGGATTGTTAAATCAAATACAGCCATGCACACATAGTACTCATCGCATAATGGTTTGCTATGACAATATGGGAGAAATTGTGTATTTCACAATTATTGTTTTCATTTAAAGGCTGTAAAAAGTATATGAGGAAAACTTTCTCAACTACCCTAACCTACAAGTTCTTCTCCCTAGAGACAATCTCCATTACTACAGTCTTATGTATCCTCCCAGAGATATTCTATACACCTAGAAACATGTGTATATACATCTCTACCTGTCTATCTATCTATCATCTATCACCTAATTACTTGTACCAAATTATAAACATTCCACATACTCATCCGTTGTTGGGCTTTGCTTTTATTCAAAGATACAATTCAAAAAGGGCTCCAGTCAGCACTCAGAGGTCTCTGTTCTTTCTTCGGAGGGTTGGAAATGTGTAAGGAAGATGCAAGGAGCAGTGACCCACCACCCGGTGACCCATAGCGTCTCTGCTAGCCTGGTCCTTCACTTCACGGTGCTCTTTTCTCTGGAGATTTAATGGGACTAAGACAGTGGTTCTCGCCCTTCCATGGCTGGGAAGAACTCAGACCCCTCAGCTGTAGACTGACCAGCAGGATGCATTACCCCCCTCCCAGATCATGTAGCTTAGCTTACCCCCCTCCCAGATCATGTAGCTTAGTGGAAGGGCAGGACATGTGTGTGCATTGTGGTACCCACGTGTGTAGAGCCACCGACGCACATCCCTGGGAAAATGGGCTGATGGTTTGTGTGGCAGTCTGGGTGCTCTAGGAGGAAGACAGCAACATGGCCAAGACCTCCAGTGTCTCCTGGAGGAGATGGGCATGACATGAAATGGACAGGCATTACCAAGCTAGAAGAAATAGGAGACCCTGTGCTGTTTGGGGTGGCTGGATTCTCCTGCTCACTCATCCTGGCTCCGCGGTTACCTGGCACGGCCTTCCATGGCCATCTAGAATATAATCCCCCAGCCCCTTTCATCTCAGTAACCTATTTTATTTTCTTCTGAACACTTACCCCTATTTGAAATTATCACATTATTCCCTTGTTGACTTGTTTGTCTATACGTGTACATGTTTATGGCATACCTAATTCTATCAAGCTATAAACTTCCAGTAATGCAGGAATTTTATCTGTTTGTGTTCATCCCTATCTCTCCAGTGCCTGGCACATTTCAAGGGTTCAATTGATGTTTTTTGAATGAATGAAGGAACGAATGAATAAATGAGTAGGTGAATGAAAAGATCAAATAGAACCACACACGGCCAGCACTCTGCCTTATTTGACAGAGAGGCAGTCTTTTACTTCTCTGACCTGATGACCAACCCCTATAAGATTTCTGATGCTCTCTCCTTCTGGAAGGAGCCTCCAGGCTATGGGCTTTGGCCTTGAGCATATTGTGACCCACCCGCCGGTGGTCATCCTTGTGGCTGCTTTCCCCAAGGCAGCCAGACTTGACCTAACACCCCCTTCCACGTTGAAGCCCCTCTTTCTGCAGCCCACTCACCTTGCCACAATGACCAGATCAGGACATCTTGGGATTTTTTTTCCCTATTAGTGAAAACCTTAACTTGTGGAAATTCGGGAGACTATCAGTGGATTTGTCGCTCCATCCGGGCCAGCATGAATCTGGAAGCATTCAGACATATCAATATACAACATCAGGACATATATATTTAGCTGGAAAACACACAGGGTTTCAGTCTCAGAACAAAACCCTTAGCCAGAGGGAGGACTTAGTGATCTAAGGAATGTGTTCTAAGCCAGAGTCTCTCTGGACTGAAGGGTAGAATTATTCCAAGGTAAATAAATCAGCCCTGTTCTTCTTCTAGGATCAGGTAGCTCTGAGAACTTTAGCGACCCAGCAACCCTGGATAAACCATTAGGGCGCAGCTGTAAATCTGGAAACAATCCTTTTTCTCTATAAAAAAGACCTTTGAAATGACATCAATTATCTGCCCCCCCCTTAAATACAATTCTATTTTATTTGAAAAGTGCATGTTCATTGAAGAAAATTTGAAGACAGCAGATAATAAAAAGAAGAAAATTAATATGATCATCCTTCTATAACCTAGAGAGAGAAAACCAGTGTTAACAGCTTTCTCTCCTCCCCACATCCCCTCTTCCCTCCCTCTCTGCTTCCCCCTCCCTCTCTGCTTCCTTTCACTGAATCTATCCTTGTTCCTAGGGAGATACATATGTTCTATATATATTTTTCCCCAAAGTCATGGCCACATGTTTGATACCTGTTCACACACACACACATACACGCACTTACAAATGTACTGTGAGTCTTTAGTGATGCCCCTTTATATTCTCTGAAAAATATGGTTTTGCATGGCTATACTACATTCATATTCATTTTGTTCCGTGATATGTGTACCCATCCTCTTCCTCTTCCGCTGGGCATTTGAGTTGTTTTAATCCTCTATCTTCTTATCTGTAAAATAGAGGTAACGATAGAAGGGACCTCACATGGCTGTTTGCGGATAAAAGGGGATAATGCGTATGGAGGGCTTGGCAGAGCGCCTGGCCATTTCATGAGCTCAATAAATAGATATTACATATCTTATATCAATTTTGACCTGCCTTTAAAAGGCTGTAATGATCATCCTTGCAGGTAAATCTTAGTGTAAATCCTTGAATGTTTACCTAGGATAAATTCCTAAGAATAGGATATCTATACCCAAGATGATGAACATTTTTAAGGATTTTGATGTATATTGCTAAAACCTCCACCTGTGGGTGTAAGAGCACCTGTTTCTTGGAGCCTTTCCAGCTCTCAGTAATTGTATACATTTTAATCTTTTTCAATTTGATAGGCATGTTGTTTGAATTTGAATATCTTTCTTTACTAATGAGGTTGATATTGGTTGATTTTCATATTGATTGGCCACTTGTGTTTCATTATTTGTAATTGATCAGGCTGTGTATTTTGCCCACTTTTTCCTGTTTGGTGCTTATATTTTTTCTAATTAATATTAATTTCTATATAGTCAGAATATTAACTGTGTGTGTGTGTGTGTGTGTGTGTGTGTAAACATCAGTTTTTAGTTTTGCTTATTCTCTTTTAACTTCATTTATAGGCTTTTTCAAAAAGAGAAGTAGTTATGATTATGATTATATTTATATAATATAGTGAGGTCCTACATTTTCTTCTATTGTGTTTTCTCCTTCCTTTGTTTTTTGGATCTACCAATCCCTGTTTTGTCCAGAGATGAAGCAAACATTTATCCTTGTTTTACATTTATTTTATTTTAGTTGTTTTACAGTTATATATTATTTTTTAATCCATCTGGTCTTCAGTTAGGTATGTGCTATGATGTAGTGATCCAATTTTATTAATCTGCAAATAATTAGCAATTTATTTCACCATGATGTGTTGAATAACTTAGTCTTTACCCAATTGCATAAAATGCTGCCTTATTTATGTGGGTCTGTTCTGGGAGTTTCGAGGATATTGCAGTGATATCTTCATTTTTATATCCTTACTACATTCTCTGAATTAATGCAACTTTAAAATAGGTTTTAATATAAAAAAATGTTTCCTTCATTCCACTGCTTTCATTTTTATTTTTTTTAATTTTTATTTTGATTTCTTCCACGTGTATTCTTCTAGAATAACTTAAAAACTACTTTGCCAAGTTCCAAAAAATTCTATTTGAATGTTTATTAGAATTATATTTTATTTATGAATTAATTAGAAATAAATTGAATCTTTAAAATGTTCAGATTGCTTATCCAGGAACATGGTATATTTTATCACTAATTCACTTCTACATCCTAGAGCAGGGTTTGAATCTCTCCTGTGATGTAAATGGGATGGACTTCAATTCATCACTTAACTGAGGACTTTTTCATTTTAACAAAGGAACTTAGCTCATAGCTGTTACCACAATTTAAAAAACTGGTCATTTTATTTCTGTTACTTCAAGCTTTTGTTTTTATGCTTATGTATTATTTCCTTTGTTCTGCTTTTGTTGTTTCTCTCCGGCAAAGCAAGTTTTGTTGTTGTTCTTCTTCTTGTCTGATGAAATTTATACAGTTTTTGTTCTGAAAAGTTGTTTTCAAATGTAAAAATGACCAACTTCTCCCTACTTCCTGTCAAAAGAGAAACCTTTATCAAGACTTCTTTGTTGAAAAGAGGAAAAACCTAATAAATTTTGGCTTCTTATCACCCCCATTGCTCCGCTACAAAAAAGAACCTGTTAGATTGGTTATTGTCAAAAAGTCAAGAAATAACAAGTATTAGTGAAGACGTGGAGAAAAAGGAAACTTGTGCACTGTTGGTGAGAATGCAAGCTGGTGCAGCCACTGTGGGAAACAGTATGGGGGTTCCTCAAAAAATTAAAAATAGAACTCCCATATTCAAAGAAAACCAAAACACCAAAGAGAAGAGACATATGCACCCCAGTGTTCCCCACAGCATTATTTACCATAGCCAGGATATGGAAGCAACCTAAGTATCTACTGATGGATGAATGGACAAAGAAGATATGGCATATATATATCAATGGAATATTATTCAGCCATAAAAAAGAAGGAAATCTTGCCATTTACAACAACATGGATGGACCTTGAGGGCATTATCCTAAGTGAAATAAGTACAAATACCATATGTACTCACTTACATATGGAATCTAAAACCAAACCAAACTTACAGATACAAAGAACAGATTGGTGTTTGCCAGAGGCAGGGGTATGGAAGCTTGTGCAAAATGGGTGAAGAGGGTCAAAATGTACAAACTTGCAATTATAAAATAAATAAGTCACAGGGATGTATTGTATCGTATAGTGACTATAGTTAATAATATTGTATTGCATATTTGAAAATTGCTAAGAGAGTAGACCTTAAAAATTCTCAACACAAGAAAAAAATTGTTGTAACTATGTGTGGTGATGGAGGGTAACTAGACTTATTGTGGTGATCATTTCACAATGTACACAGATATTGGATCATTATGTTGTACCCCTGAAACTAATGTAATGTTATACATCAATTGTACCTCAATAAAAATTTTTTAAAAAGAAATGCAGGGTTTTTTTTCTTTTCTTAATTGAAATAACCTTTTATTATTATTTTTAATTCCAGAAGAATTAACATACAGTGTTATATTAGTTTCAGGTGTACAATATAGTGATTCAACAATTCTTTTTTTATTGTTATGTTAATCACCATACATTACATCATTAGTTTTTGATGTAGTGTTCCATGAAAGGGGAACCCTCCTACACTGTTGGTGGGAATGCAAGCTGGTGCAACCACTCCGGAAAACAGTATGGAGGTTCCTCAAAAAGTTGAAAATAGAGCTACCATACGATCCAGCAATTGTACTACTGGGTATTTACCCCAAAGATACAAATGTAGGGATCCGAAGGGGTACGTGCACCCCGATGTTTATAGCAGTAATGTCCACAATAGCCAAACTGTGGAAAGAGCCAAGATGTCCATCGACAGATGAATGGATAAAGAAGAAGTGGTATATATATACAATGGAATATTATGCAGCCATCAAAAGGAATGAGATCTTGCCATTTGCAACGACGTGGATGGAACTGGGGGATGTTATGGTGATTCAACAATTCTATACATTACTCGGTGCTCATCATGGTTAAGTGTACTCTTAATCCCCTCCATCTATTTCACCCATCCCCCACCCTCCTCCATCTGGCCACCACCAGTTTGTTCCCTATATTTGAGAGTCTGTCTTTTTGAGTCTCTTTTTTCTTTGTTTTGTTTCTGAAATTCCATGTATGAGTGAGATCCTATGGTATTTGTCTTTCTCTGACTGACTTATTTCACTTGCCATAATACACTCTAGCTCCATCCATGTCGTTGCAAATGGCAAGATCTCATTCTTTTTTATGGCTGAGTAATATTCCATTGTAGATATTTACCACATCTTTATCCATTCATCTATTAATGGACACTTAGGTTGCTTCCATATCTTGGCTATCGTAAGTATGTCTCCTAAGGTGAGGGAAACAAAAACAAAAAATAAACTATTGGGACTGCATCAAAATAAAAGCTTTTGCATAGCAAAGGAAACAATCAACAAAACAAAAAGACAACCTACTGAATGGGAGAAGATATTTGCAAATGTGATAAGGGCTTAATATCCAAATATATAAAGAACTTATACAACTCAACACCAAAACAAAAAAACAAAATAATCCAATGAAAAAATGGGCAGAAGAAATGCACAGACATTGCTCCAAAGAAGACACACAGATGGCCAACAGACACATGAAAAGACGCTCAACATCTTCAGTCAAGGCTCAATCATCAGAGACATGCAAAAGAAATGCAGGGTTTCAAATCTGAGTTAGTATTAACTTATTTTCAGATTTTTTTTTATATTTGCATATTGTGAAACTCCATTAAAGATAATCATTTAGCTTTAATCCATCTCATAGATTATTTTCCTCTTCTTCAAACGATGTCTTCCACAGTCTGAAATTCTGTATTTAATTCATTTCTTAAGCATTAAACCATATCTTCAAGTGATTTTTTTCATCCCAGTCCCACGGGAGGTATACTTCTCAGCCTTTTCATGTATGAGCAACCCTTTCTGTTGCCCTCACAGGAATGATAATCTGGGATGACAATCAGAATATTCTATCATGCATTTCCTCTTATGTTGCCTCTTGTCCGCTGTTTGGTTTTGTGGAGAGATCTAAAGCAAGCCCGATTTTCTACCTTTGTAATAAACCTCTTTTATTTTCTCTGACACTCAGCAAACCTTTTCCCTCTGCTCTGTGATTCCAGATTTCCACGAGGATGTTTCTAGTGGGTCTGTTTTCCTTGCCTGTTGCTCAGTTGGTTCTTTCAATTTGCAGAAATAGCAGAAAATGGTTTTATAAAAATAATTAATCCAGCTTCATTTGCTCATTTTTCTCCTAACCAACTTCCTCTCTTTGTCTCGAATGTACTGCCCCTGTGATTTAAGCCTCTTTAAAAAAAAAAAAAAAAAACTTTATTATTTTCATTTCTTATTACTTTTCTTTTGAAATCAGGGAAGAGTCCCTAAACATGATTTCTACTTTGCTCTTGGTTTTCTGAAGAATCTAACCTGCTGTCTTTTGTCTTCAGTGTTGGGTGCTTCTCGATGGCCTGGCATTTTGCTAAGAACGGATTGTATGGTGGTATCTGGTTTAAGCTGTGCGACTCTCTAGGAAGAAGCACTATTTTAAGTTCCCTTTTTACAGGAAATTGATGAGATCTAGAACTCGTCCGGGACCATGGAACCAGAGAGTGTGGAGCTCTTACTCAGATGAGGCTCCCACCCTCGCCCTGCATGGTTGTCTAGCCCCGTTTGTCCTAATTTGTCCTCTCTTCATACTTTCATGGCTGAGCTTCTGCTTTAGATTCATAGATGCGATGACATTTTGAATCTCGTTGAGAGGAATATTAAAAATTGTCTAAAATTATCTCCCGCTTCTTCCCGTAATGTTGTCTGATCTTCCAGACGGACCCCTTCTTTTGAACTTTAGTTTCTTTCTCTGTGTCTGATTATTTTCTGCCCCTTTGTCCTTCCGGGGGCAAGTTTGGTTCGCTCAGTACTGAGAGATGAGATCAGTTCTGGCTGAGATGGTCAAGGTGGGCCTCTGTTCTAATCTGTCTGGTCTGGATGGAGAGAAGAGGAAAGAACAGGTTTACTGAAAATGTACTAGGTGATCAGAGACCCCACAGTTTAAGGGAGGAGAGAAGGAAGGAGAGAGAGAGGCAGGTGTTTCGGGACTCTTTACCTAAACTCCCAAAGGTGGTCTGGCTGTTTCTGGTGAGGTGTCCCAAAGCAATGGGGCAGTGGCCCTTGCTTCCTCAGGCCCAGTCAGGGGAACTGATGAGACTTGTGACTCCCAGCACAGTGAGACTCCTGTGACCCTGGCATGCTTCCCGAGCCCCTGACATACCCACAGCCTGCCCTCATCTTCAGGCCTTCCCTTTGAGATGGGGCAGGGGCTGATAATAGAGGACTTCGACCAGGGTCTCTCGCTATAACTTAGGAGGGCACCAAATCCGTTGTCCATAGACTGGGTGCTTTGTAAAAAATATAAACCAACTTATCTATTCTGCTTAGACCCTTTAATGTCTCCCCATTGCTCTTAAGATCAAATCGAGATTTCTCGCCGTGGCCCAGCTGCCTTCCTAGCCCTCTTCTGAGCTGCTCCTCCCCTCCCTGCCCATACCCCAGCCACTCTGCCCTCCGCCTCTCCCTCCAGCATGCAGGCTGCTTCCATCTCCAAAACCACTGGGAATATCCCCCTTGTCATCCGCGTGACTGGCTCCTTCTTGTCTATCTTCGCCCAAAGCTCACGTCCCCTGAAAGGCTTTACTCACCACCTGTAGAGCTAACTTGCGGCCCCTGCTGGCCCTCACACTCCCCGTTAGGTCTCACGGAGCTTCTTCCTCTGAAATACCTTGTTTACATCTCCGTTTATTAGTTTTCTGTCCATCTCCCCAAAATGGAATGTAATCCTCATGAGAACAGAGAATATGTCTTTCCTGTTCTCGCCTGTGTCCCCAATCCCTAGAGCAGCACCTGGTACATAATAAGTGCTTGTTGAATGTGTGAAGAGATATAGCCCATTCCTTTGCAGGCACCGGCAGCCCTCCTTCCATCAGGTCAGCCTGCCCTCTTTTTTCAAAAGTCCCCTACATTTCCATCAGCTCTGCCTACTCTACAGCACCGGTGTATGTTCTCCTCTGTTTTTATATTCTGCTGGTAATTTCAACCTGACCAGCGGGGGGAGGGAGGGAGGTGGGGCAGGTAGAATCTCTAATGAGAACCCTGGCTTTCCCGCAAGTTCAAACTGAATCTAAATCAAACCCTTTCTCTCTTTACCTGACCTCGAAGGTCATGTTCAAGAAGTTGTCAAGATCTTTGGGGAACTGGATGAGGCACAGTTCTGCCTGGAGTGACACCTGGTGGGTCAGGTGACTTCTAGGAGGGCCCTCCACACCGGGGCTCCCTGTCACTGTTGCCAATCAGGAGGGTCCTATTGGCTGCTGCAGTCTCCTTGAGAAAACCGACTGTTGACACAGCGGGTCATTCTGTCAGATGCACCCGGTGTGTAAGCCACCGCTGAGAAGTTGATGTGCCCCTCTACTTGGTACCCTCCCCAAATGAGAGCCCCCCATCCATTCCCTGAAGTCACCTGAGACACTGTCTTTTGAGCAAGGACTCCAAGTAGGCTCGAGTGCAGATGAAAGGTCCCTGCTCTGCCCAGCGGGGAAAGCGTGGAGCTGTGCACACATCTGTGTAGCCTGAATTCCGAATTCACAGATTAATAAACTCTGAGCTGAAGGGAATGTGCCCATCTTGCTCAGGCTCCTCACTTTATAGAAGAGGCAGCTCGAGCCGAGGGAAGGGAACACTCCCCACCAATGTCATACGGTAAGCAAATGGCAAAACCTCCACTTCATCCCTAATCTCTTGATTCTAGTCCAGAACATTCTTACTCAATAGTGCCTCAATTTCCCCAGGGCTGCAGGATTCTAGGCTAGGAAGAAAGGTAGAAAGAAGCAAGTGCCTGCTACCGGGCCCCTCCAGTCTTGCCAGCCAGGGGATTCATTCTCCAGGAAACAGGTGGGCTGCACTAACCTCATCCTGCTCTGCTCAGGGCTGCCAGGAGCCCTTGCAAGGGGAGGGAGAAACCTGCCCAGCCACCCTCAGGATGCAGTGAAGAGGGGCATTGGTCAATGACCCCAAAGGTACAGCCTCGAGCCTGCTGTTCCCGAGTGGCCTTGCCTGGCCTGCTAATGGGAGGGCTGACTCACAGAGGCGGGGAGTTCTGGACTCGACTCTGGGCAGAGCACGATTAGCTCAGTGTTCTGACTCATGCAATGATGTCAGGACAATTCCAGGGCACATAATCAGGCACTCCGGAGAAGAAAAATGACCGTCATTACCAATTGGAGAGGAATATTTCAAACACCTTAAATCGATAAGGCTTAAATTTGGGAGCTGTTTCTCCTCCTTTCTCAAAGCAGAAACTGTCATGGAAAACCCCAGTGCTATAAAGTGTATCCTTCTCTTAGCGGGGCAAGTCCAATAGGATTGTGGGAGATGAGCCCTGGGAGGAGCTCCTCATTAAAAGCTCTGAATTTTAAGTGGGGTTTGACTTCTCAACCCATCAGCAGGGCCCATCCAAGGAGAACAAGCTCCCCATTAGTCTCCATCACAACATTGCATTTGAGGGGGTGCTAAAGAAAACCACCTGATTGGCGAAGAGTAAACTCACTTAATAAGGCTCTCTCCCTGCCAGACATAGATTAAAAGTGATTTTTTTTTTTTTTTGCCTAAATTACATTTTATTTTCTCACCAGCTGCTAACTCTCTGAGACAGATTGGGAGATAAATTATCACAGCAGTGAATGAATCTAATTTTTCAATATAATTCACGGTAATTCTATATTTTCCACACAAGATGGAAATAGCGCTGGCTCTTTGCCAAGAGTCAAACTTTAAAAAAAAAAAAAACAATATCTTGGACTCCCAGAAGTCTATGAGTTTGGAGGATACAGACTAAGGGGCTGATGGAGAGGAATCCTATAGGCCTGGGCAAGGGAGGGGGACGGGGACAAGTGGGGGATTGGAGGGAGGAGGCAGAAGAAGGCAGAGAGGAAGACAACAGAGTGCTGGATGGTTCCAGCCCTCCCCCAGCCCAGAGCAGCCCAGCCCCCAGGCCTCTCTCTTCATCCCCCACATTCCTGACTTGTCTCTTCTTTCCGGAATGTTCTTCCCCAGGTTCACCTTTGACCACTCGATAAGACATGGTCTCCCCTGCCCAGTCACCCCACTCTGTCACACCAGCTCATTCTGTCTCTTTCACAGCCTCCTGTGCAAGTTTGTTTTTCTTCGTCTAGGTCTGTGTCCCTCTGCAGAATGTAAATATCACAGGGAAGGGTCCTTCCCAGCCTTGGTCGCTATGTGCCCCGCCCAAGGTGAGCACTCCATAAATATTTATGGACTCTCTGATATATGAACAAGAAAAGCAAGGAGAGGAGTCAGGTTTCCTGCAAACACCTCATCAGGTGCTTAGCCCCAACTGCACGGTGTGGATGTCATGTAGCAATTTGTCATTGTTAGTGGGCTATTGATGGGAATTGGGGAGAGAGAATGGACAGAGCAGCCTTTGATAAGGCAACCTGGCATGGCTGTGAGCATGGCTGCACCTTGAGTCCGTGAATAATTTCTCGAGGTCCATTTTTCTCCTGCAGCCTTCTCCTGCCGATATTTCAGGAGAAATTTAAAACAGTAACTATTAGGAAGGTTGTTGACTAACAAGTCTTTCCCAATCAGAAAGAGACCGAACACAGCTGGGGCCAAGCTGGTGCTGTCTCACCTGCCTTCCCAGTGCCCCTGGTGACCCGAGGCAGCAGCTGAGTGCCTGTCTGGGTGGTTGGGCCCTGGCATTAGGTCCAAATGAGCTTAAATTATTGAAAGAAGCAGCATCTGCCATAGGGGAGGAAAGTGGCCGAGCCGTTTGCTTTAAAGAGGCTGAGACCAGATCTGGCTTGGATCTGTAGGGAATATAAATGATGCAATTAATTCTCTGTAATTTACAAGTCGTCATTTGCACAGAGCTCTGTGAGAAAGGGTTCAGAAACCATATACTGAATGCTGTGGGCTCTGGGGTGTCATCATCATTCTCTCTACCTATGGAAAACCGGCTCAGCTCAAGCACTGCCCCTGCAGAACATTCCTAGATCGTTGCCCCTCCCCCACTTTATCTAGTCTCCCTGGGTCATTTCACCTGCATTTAGATCTCACTTCAGTCTCACTTTGAATTATGGCTGTTTGTATCTGCCTCTTTCAATGAAAACTCACTGAGGGGTGAGACCATGTCTAAGACCTCTTGATGTCTCTTCCTCCTTCCTTTCCAGCACCATGGTTATTTCTTTGGCTGTTGTAGGTAATCAATAAATATGTACTACATAGCATTGCACTGAAGACAAGGCTGGTTAGCCACTCTGTTCATGCCCAGCCAAGCGCCATACATATTAGAAAAAGAGTCCTTGATGAATTTGGGGAACCTGAGGGGGTAGAGAGAAACAAGGGTTATTTACTTCCTTTGCGGTAGAAGTTTCCCATTTTTGCCCCAAAGTGATGACAGTACCTCAATGTCCAGTTGAGACTCCCCACTTTCCTCCTCTCTGTCCATTTCAGATGAGGTTGTCTCTACCCCTGGTCACAGAGGCAGAACACATGCCCCAGATCCAAAGCAACAAGAGCCCCACACTCCCCGGGCTTGGCTCAGGATTGGCAGCTCGGCCCTCAGAACCAATGGGATGCCTGAAGCTTTGGGTACCATTTCGGGACAGGGGCAGGTGTTTTTGTCAGCTGTGCTTGGTGCTGAGAGGAGTAAGTTCTGCAGTGGCTGCCACCACAGAGGTACCATAAGGAGGCTGAGACCAAAAAACAACACAGTAGAAACCAGAACTAAAACGACAGTGACAAATGAAGCCCAGGAAACATCCTTTGAGCCCTGAATCCAATTAGACCTGAATATGGCTTTTCTACCCTTGGACTTTTCGATTATGTTAGTTGGGTTGTTTGTCACTTGCAATAGAAATGCCCGCCCCCTCACCTCGTCCATCCTTCATGCCAGCACAGGTGAACTATGACCGGAGTAATGACTAAGGAAGAGTCAATCGATGTAGTCAAGGAAACGTTCACCCTCGCTTAAAATCAAAGAATAGCCAATTAAAGCAATGAGATAACATTGTTTGCCTAGAAACTTGGCAAAGATTAAATGCAACGATAATACTCTGGTAAATAGATGGATAATGCTTAATAAGGGTGCTACGGAAAGGGTATTCATAAACTGCTGATCAGAGGATAATCTGGAGGGTAATTAATAAATTTATATTAACTTGCAAACCCTCTGTCTGCATCTAGGAAAGTACCCTAAAGAAATAAGTAGGAATGTGTGCATTTAGCTAATAGAATAAACATATGTGGTAGGTGTTTATAAGAGTGAAAAATTGAAAACCTGAGTGTCCAACAATGGAAGATGAGCAGAGTAAATTTTGGTGCATCCCATAATCAAATCTTACGTATTTATTAAAATTGTGTTTTATTTTTTTTAATAAATTCCATTTTTTAAAGATTTTAATTATTTGAAAGAGAGAGAGAGTGCGTGAGCGGCAGGGAGGGGCAAGGGAGAGGGAGAAACAGACTCCCCGCTGAGCAGGGATCCCAATGTGGGGCTTGATCCCAGGACTCTGGGATCATGACCTGAGCTGAAGGCAGACACTTAACTGACTGAGCCACCCAGGTGCCCCAAATTGCTCTGGAATGGATGACTGTGACATCTTCTAACTGGTATCCTGGCTTCCCCTGGTGCTCCTTCAGTATGCCGAAGAGTAAACAACACATTTCTTTAAGTTTATTTATTTAATCTCTACACCCAACATGGGGCTTGAACTCATAAGAATTCACTCAAGAGTAATACGCTCTTCTGACTGAGCCAAAAAGGCGCCCTGACAATACACTTTCAAATAACACATGGGTCAAAAAAAGAAATCTTAAGAGAAAAATTTTAATTATGAACTAAATGAAACTGAAAACATAACATCAAAATTTGTAGAATGGGGCAAAAGCCATGCTTAGCAGATAATTTCTGGCAATATATACATATATTAGACAAGAATAACTATCTAAAATCAATCGTCTAATCTTCCACCTTTGGGTACTAGAGAAGAAGAGCAAAATAAACCTAAAACAAGTATAATCAAAATAAATAATAGAAATTAGAACAGGTATTAGTGAAAGTAAAAAAGGAAAACAATGGGAAAAAAAATCAACAAAACCAAAAGCTGTTTCTTTGAAAAGATTAATAAAAATGATAGACCTCTAGCCAGAGGTCTATCAGTTTTATTAACTAAGAAAAAAAAGGAGAAGGCACAAATTACTAATATTAGACATGAAAGAAGGGCCATCTGTACTGATCCCATGAACATTAAAAGAAGAATAAAGGAATACTATGAAAATTCTATGCCCACAAATTTGCTAACTTATATAAAATGGAATAATTCCTTGAAAGACACTATCTACTAAAACTCACACAAGAAGAAATAGATAATTTTAATGTGCCAACATCTATTAAAGACATTGAATGAACCATTAATAATCTTCAAAATAGAAAGTATCAGGCCTGGATGGTTCCACTGATGAATTCTACCAAACATTTAAGGAAGAAATGATACCAATCTTCTGCAGTCTCTTCTAGAAAACGCAAGCAGAGGGTACACTTCCTGACTCATTCTATGAGGCCAGCATTATGCTAAAACCAAAATCAGATCAAGAAAACTGCAGACCAGGGGCACCTGGGTGGCTCAGTCGTTAAGCGTCTGCCTTTGGCTCAGGTCATGATCTCAGGGTCCTGGGATCAAGCCCTGCATCGGGCTCCTTGTTCAGTGGGAAGCCTGCTTCTCCCTCTCCCACTCCCCCTGCTTGTGTTCCCTCTCTCACTGTGTCTCTCTCTGTCAAATAAATAAATAAAATCTTTAAAAAAAAAAAAGAAAAAGAAAACTACAGACCAATATAACTCATGAACATTGATGCAAAACTCCTCAACAAAACACTAGCAAATTGAATCCAAGAATATATATAAAGAATTACACACCATGACCAACCGAGATTTATTCCAGGTATGCAAGGCTGGTTCAGCATTTGAAAATCAATTAATGTAATCTGTCACACCAACAATAGGCTAAAAAAAAATCATTTGATCACATAGACAGATGCGGAAAAAACATTTGACAAGATCCAATGTTCATTCATGATCAAAATCCTTAGAAAACTAGAATAAAGTGGAGTTTTCTAAACTTGATAAATAACATCCACAAAAAACCTATACTAACATCATACTTAATGATGAGATTCTAGATGATGTCCCCCAGATCAGAAGCAAGGCAAGAATTTCCCCTCTCTCACTCTCTTTTTTTTTAATATTTTATTTATTTATTTGAGAGAGAGAGAGGGCACAGGGGGATAAGGGTCAGAGGGAGAAGCAGACTCCCCACTGAGCAGGGAGCCTGATGCAGGGCTCAATGCAGGGCTCCATCCAGGGCTCCATCCTGGGACCCCAGGATCATGACTTGAGCCAGAGGCAGACTTTTAATCAACTGAGCCACCAAGGCGCCCCAAGAAATTCCCCTCTCACCAATCTATTCAACTCATACTAGAAGTCCTAGCTAATGAAATAAAAAAATAAAAGGAAATAAAATGTATGCAGATTGGGAAAGAAAAAACAAAATTGTCACTGTTCACAGTGTCTACATAGAAGATCCCAAAGAGCCAACAAAAACTGAAACTAGTAAGCATTTATGGAAATGTTGCAAGATACAAGGTTAACATACCTAAGTCAATTGCTTTCATACATGTAAGCAATGAACAATCAGAATTTGAATTTAAAATACAATACCATTTAAATTAGCAGCCCCCCAAAATGAAATACTTAAGATTAAATTAACAAAATAGATATGAGAACTATATGAAGAAAACTACAAAACTCTGATAAGAGAAATCAAGAAGATTTAAGTAAGTGGAGAGATACTCCACCTTCATGGATAGGAAGACCTAGTCTTGTTAAGATGTATCCTCAGACCCTAGAACAGAGATAGGCACATGGTAAGCCCCACACAAATAATTATTGAAAACAATGAAAGAACAAAGTTGCCTGCATCAATCATCTTTGTTCTACCAGTGCCTGGGAAAGACAGGTCAGAGCCAGTTAAGAGAACAGATGCAGTCAACAGTAACAAGTGTTGTGACCCTATTTCCTCCAAGTCTGGTGGCCAGGTAAACAATACCCTATTAGTAATATAAGTTAGAACAGACAAAACATTTTTCAAGCTTGCAAGAGAATAAAATCCTTTGCAAAATTGCATTAAGGTCAGATAATTGCAAATGTGGAAATCAATGAAAATAAAAACACTATATATAAAAACCTCTGTAGCACAGCAAATTCAGACTCAGAGAAAATTAACTGTTCATTTTTTAGTACCATATAATTACATTTATCTGATTATAAAATAATGTATTCTTATGGTTTGCAGAAAATAGAAAATAACAAACAAGAAAATAAAAACTGTGGATAACCACTGATAACATTTTTGTATATTTTCTTTTTTCTTTTCTATGTAGATTTAGATATATATTCACAGAGATACTGATAAGATTTTTGCTTAATTTGCTTTGTAATCCAGAGAGAAAGAGAGAGAATGAGATGAGAATCTGGTACCCTGCATATTTGGGAGAAGCTTAAGACAATCGTTTTGTGAAGAAACTGTCCCGGTATTGGCTGCTAGGCATATGGGAAAATGGGCAAAGCAAAGATTATCAAAGAATCATGGAGCATGAATACATCTGAATAATTAGTGTGAGAAATGATGAATTTGTATCACTTTAGCCTTTTAATTTAAAAATTCTTCTATTATTAAAAAAATCAAGTAAGTCAAATAAGCATTAAGTTTAAAAGCATAAGAAAATCTTAAGATGTATCTAGACGCATGAAACAAATTCTAGCTTAAGGACAAAATGGAATTATGTAAAAATGGAGATCCTCATGGAAATTCATGGTGAGGAATAAAGTGAGGCCCCAAGGGGCTGGAAGAACAAAAGCAGCTAGATTCTCTTCCTGCTCTCCCTGGGGCTACTTGGTCCCTAATCTCTGTTTTAGTCTATCCATCTTTGTCTTTTTCCCTACTAACTTTCACAGCTCAGACTGGTATCCTTTTGGTCCTCAATTTCAGTTTGCATGTGGCTTTGCTGGTGTCAGTATTGGTTCATACATACTCTGACGTTGTAGCTCCACTCCCTACAGCCAGCAATCACAGTCTTTGGGTCTTAGTTGCATTTCTAGTGAGTAAGAATATAATGGCTAATCCTCCCTTTTGGAAGACCTGTGCTTGCATCAGCCAGACATTGGTGGCTAAGGAAAGGAGGTAGGGTCATAATAGCAACTGAACCCCAAAGGAAGAAAGAAAGGAAAAAATAAGTAAATAACAAAATAAAGAAACCTAAACTAGCAAAGCTAATCAAAAACAAATTCAAATTGACATTAATACCAGAAAGCTGATATAACAACCAATATAAAATATTTTTTTAATTATAAAGGCATATTATGCGAAATTGTCAGATAATTTGAAACCTCAATAAAATGTCTTTAAAAACACGGCATTCCAAGCTTGATGCAAGAAAATAATGGAAAACATTGTTAGGCTTAAATAAAAGATTATTTACAAGGGTCATAGAGATGTGCTGCAAATTATTCCTAATGCAAGTGATTTCTGTGTGCTATAAACTGTTCGAAAACAAAGAAAAGAATTGCAGAGTGCCCATATTAATCTATGAGGTCAGAACGATACAAGGCCTGAAATCTGATAAAGACATTATAACAAAATAAAATCTATGCCAACACAATATCTGAATGCAGATAAAAGTGTTGAAATAAAGTATCAATAAATCAGCCCTGCATTACAAGAATAATATACCAGAAGCATGTATAATTTATTGCAGCAAAATAAAGGTGGTTTATAATGAGGAAATCTATTCTTATCAGCCATACTTGGCATAACATATGCTGTTCTAGAAGATCTTAATAGTTATTAATATTGCCTATTTTATTATTTATGCATATATTCAATTGTAAACACAATTAATAATCATATTCCTACCAGATACAACACTTAATGAATCCTGGGGAAAAAAATCAAGAGAGTCACACAGTGTTGCCTGTGAGTCCAAGAGTATAAGCAACTTCTGTCAAAAGTCCATTCTTATAACAGTCACAGAACCACATAGAGCAAATCCTTTTAAGTTCAAAATAGATGAAATATTTAACATTATATACTGAAGGAAGGCTAAGGCTTATTTTCAAATATTAAATAAATGAGCATTCAAAATGCATTAAATTCTTTTAACTAGTCACCTAGTTGCTAGTCATCTGTGAATGTCAATGTTTAAAAGTTACTAGAAGTGGTTTTCATGTGACCTCACTTGGCTATTATGAACTTTTCATGTCACCTCACTTGGTCCTTGTAAACTTTCTCGCCACTTAATATATGTATAGAGGCTATACACAAAGACAGGAAAAGGACAACAAGAACAAAAACCTAAAGGACATCAAAAGGAAGAGAATAATAAATAGACTATATGATAAAGAAACCTAACCTAGTACATTTAACTAAGAACAAAAGCACATCCCTTCAATAGGTAAGCAAGGAACAATGTGACTGTTTTAATGGGTGATACAAAGCCTTTGATACAACCTAACAGCTATTCCTTATGTTAAGAATTCTAACAAAAAGAATAAAAATATCCCCTTTTTATATAAAAAGTGATACTCATTGTACACAAAATCCCAACTGTATGCTTAATGATAACTGTAAAAACACATCAACTTTAAGCAACAGAACAATTATGCCAAATAATCCTATAATAGTTTACTATTATTGTGGGAGTTTTAGATAAAGCAATAAGACATGAAATTGAATTACTTGAAAGGATTGGTTCTCAGGCTTTGGCAAAGATGGAGTATGTTGGATCAAAATAAAACCGATGACAATAAAAATGACAACAATTAACACATGTAGTCCTTATTCATTGAATTCTCATAACAAACCTGTGATCTAGAATTACTATCATTCCCATTTCACAGCTGAGGAAACTGGCACAGAAAGGTTAAGTAACTTCTGAAGGGCTATACAGCTGGATAGAGGTGAAGCTGGGATTCCAAGCCAGGAAGTCTGGGTCCCAAAACTATATTCTCCACTAATCCTGTGATATACCAGGTACTGGGCTGAGCACAACATGTAATCCTCTCAACAACTCTGAGAAGTGGATTGTTCTCTCCATTATAGGCTGTAGCACCTGTGCAGTAAAATATAGTACATAAATTCCACAGACTTTTGTGAAACTCTTAAAACTATAATTACAAAGAGGTAGCTACATAGAAAGGTTTAGGCAATAAATTTTGAAATAAAAAGGTCAAATATCAAACAGTATGTCTGATATAATTACAAGTAAGGAAAAATATATCCATTTGGACAAAGACTGAAGCTATTGAATTAAAATGAAGGTAGTTGTTGGGGCAAGGTGATGGGAGTGTGGATGATATATTTTTCTTTACCAGTTATCCATAGTGAACATCTAATAAACAAGCTGAGGCTGCAAAAATGATGTGTAAATGATGAAAATAGAAAATACTCTGATGATGTGTGTTGAAATACCTATTAATGCATTGAGTCAGAGTAAAGAGATTTCTAATTGTGGAATTCCAAGTGTAAATCAGACTACTGTTAGGATAGATGTTGGAGAGGATGGAAAAAGAGAGAAATAATTACCCATGCAAGCAACTGCTTCCTCTGCCACTCCGGGAGCTGCCTGTCTTTGCTCAAAGCAATCTCATTAAGTCACTGTGTCCAGCTCCTTTACCCAAGGCAGGACTGCACCTGAAGAAAACCAGATGGATTGGGAGCTCTCTGGCCTCCAGCACTCAAAGTCCACTTCATTCCTGGCAGCCAAGCTGTTGGCCACCAGTGTTTATACTGAATTGCTTCATACACACATTAAACTTAGGTGCATTCGATTCTACCCACTAGAAAGAAAGAAAAAGTTGGAGAGAAAGAAAAAAAGTAAGCATATTAAAAAATGTATTTTTCATACAATAAGGTCCCTAAATGTCAGTCTTCATTGAGTTTAACCAAAAACAACCACATTTCAAAGCTGGAAGAAAATACTGCTGCATTGGACATATTAAGAGTACTAAAGTATATTTTGAATAGTAATCATTTTTATCTTATGCCCTAACTTTAGAAATTAACCCCAATTTAGGATGCAATTGTACTATATAGTCAAGAATAAAGTAGAGATGGAGGAATGATCCAATTTGTAATCCATGCAGCCAAAAGTCAAGGCTTATTTCCTCAAATAATTTTAATGCTTTCTGCAAGTATGAAGCCTGGGTAATCTCTCTTTTGGTGCTGTGTATAATGTAGATGTTAAGGTAAAACTACTCAGCTTCTATAACAAAAACACTCCAAGACAAAGTGGTTTAAATAAAGTAGAAGTTTATTTCCCACTTATATAACAGTCCAGACAGTCCAGGCTGATGGGCCCCTGTGCTCCATGAAGTCAGTCAGGATCCCAGACCCCTTCTATCCTGTTGCTCTTCCCATAGGACCTTCTGATTTGCATTGTGGAAGCTGGATTCATTGGCACATTAGCATTCAGATCTCAAGAAGGGAAAAAATAGAGCCACATCCAGGAAAGACAACTTGTCTTCGTTGGAGATGGCTCAGAAGTTATACGTATCACTTCTGCTCACATTCCATTGCCTTGTACCTAGTCATGTGATCACAACTACCTACAAGTAAAGTTGGGGAAATAGCCTCTGAGCACAAGCGGTGTTCAGGAAGAAAAGAATAAATTTGGGGGAGGAAACAATGGAGTTTATGGGGAGAGGACAGTGGATCTGGAGGACATAACTAAAAATCTGCTTCTTTTTGGTAAACTGAGTTGCCATTTAAACCCATTTTCTGCCTGATCAGAGATGAGCTATTTTCCTGGCCCACAGTACTGCCATGGCCAGGAAAATGTAATGGCCACTAGGGCTTCCTCATTCATTCACAGCCCCACTCCTGTCTCCAAGCTTCATCAACAGATCAAAGACTGCAGTGATCTCTCTGCTTGAAATCTTTGGCCAAACCCAGTCATCATACAGGAGTCATGCACTTACATATGTGCATGCACAAGCACACACACAAACACATGAACAGGTTGACAACAACACATCAGAACCCGAATCAGGAGGTTGCCCCTTGTTAGAACCTAAAGGTAAGCCTGAAGGGCCAGCAGCGGGGATGGATTGAAAACGGAGAGAAGGGAATGGGGAAGGTATTTGTTAAACATGTACTGTAAGTCAGGCACAAGTAAGTGTGTGGAGTCACTAGAGACCAGCTTTTCCTTCTGGATTTTATTCTAAGTTGGCCTTGCTTATTAGTTTCCTACAGCTGCTGTAACAAATCACCACTGACATGGTGGCTTGAAAAACACAAATGTATTATCTTACAGTTCCTGAGATTAGAGGTGTAAAATAGGTCAGCAGGGCCGTGTTCCTTTTGAAAGCTCCAGGGATTATCTGTTCTTTGCCTTTTCCAGTCCCTAGAGGCCATCCACCTCCTTTGGCTAACAGCCCCTCCTTGCACCACTCCAACCCCCTTCTCTGACTCTAATCCCTCTGCCTCTTTCCTATAAGGATCCTTGTGATTACACTGGGCCCACCTGCACAATCCAAGATAATGTTCCTATCTCAAGATCCTTAATTTAACATCTGCAAAGTTCCTCTTGCCATGTAAGGTAACATATTCACAAGTTCCAGAAATTAGAATGAGAGGCCATTATTCTTTCTACCACACTTATTCATACAGTCTTTGTATGCAAAGACCCCGTGAATCTCAGGAGTGATCAAGATGGATGAAGACCAAGAAAAATCTGTGTCCTCCAACACAGCTATACAATGTAGACATCATAAGTAAAAATCAGAGACCAACAGTGAGTAGAGCTGAAGGGGCACATAGCTTATAACTCAACAATTCCACTCCCAGACAGATCCACTGGAAGCTCTTGTATATGTGCTCCAGAACATGGGCTCATGAATCTTCTGAACAGCATCCTTTCTACTTGTGATAAATTGGAAGGTGTTTTCCATGCAAATGGATTTAGAAATTCCCACAATGGAGCACCATGCAGACCTGGAAGACCCAAAGCTACCTAAAAGCCTAAGAGCCTAGAGGATTCTGAGAAACATAACAAAGAAAACAAGCCACAAGAGAACACATACAATATAATATCATTTTATATAAGTGCACATAAAAGAGTCAAAGAAATATTTGATATTGCTTAGGAATACATAAATGGATGATACAGAGCAAAAACTACACATGAGAAGGTAAATCTCAAATTTAGGATATTAGTTTCTCTTGGGGAAGGAGAGGCAGGTGCTACTGGGGAAGAGGACACAGTAAGCTGGAAATGAGCACATTTTTTAGGGCTGAAATATTTCATAATAAAAAATTTTAAATATCAACCTTGAAATTTTTAAGCAAAATTGTAAATGCTTTCACCCAAGTATCTTTAACACTTGAGGAGATGGGATTTTTGACAGGGGCGCAGGGATAGGCAGGACTTCATTTCTGAAAGGGCCCAACAAGGAGACAGAAGAAGTCGCTATGTCAGTGTACCCAAGAGGAAATCCGGAAGGCCGAGGAGAGGCACAGAGGAGAGAGTTTGGGGAGGAAAGAAGAGGTGGCGTTGTTTTTGAAAACTATCAGTTAAGATTCTTTCTATTTAAAAAATCCTAAGAAAACCAACTCAAACTGATTCAAAAATAAAGGAAACACATTGGCTCATATAATGGAAAAGTCCAGATATAGTTCTGGCTTTAGACCAGGCTTTCTCAACGGATTACTGACAAGCACCGGTGACATTTTGGGCCAGATGATTCTTCATTGTGAGCGCCTGTCCTGTGCATTGCAGGAGGGTTAGCAGCATCACTGGCCTCTACTCCTAGATGCTAGTAGTAACCTCCAAGTTGTGGCAACCAAAAAGACCTCCAGACATTGCCAAATGTCCTCTGGGGACAAAATTGCCACCTGGATCCCTTTGTTGAGCACCTGGCGTTAGGGAAGGCTGACTAGTGACTAAATGACATCACCAGGCCCTGGTTTCTCACCATCAAGGCACATGCTTTCTATGGTCTTGGCTTCATCCTAGGGTCCACATGGTCATCCCCTGGCAGCCCCACCCTCTCACCCTATGGTAGCAAAATGGTTGTCATAAGTCCAGACCTCGCTGCTTCCTACCTCACTGTCTAGGAAGAGAGAGGTTGTTGATTTGGGTCATTTGTACAGAACAGAGACCACACGCAAAATCCCAGCTCATGTCTCCTCCCCCTACTCCACTCTGCCTGGCGAGGTTCCCAGAGCTTAGCCAGTCCCCATGGAGAGAGGGACAGAGAAAGCTGATTGGGTTAAGCCCACAGGACCCACGGCTGGGGTTGGGATGAAGTCAACTCCCACCAAGACACATGGGTAAGGAGGCAGGTAGGGTGCTCCCCCCAAATGTCTGTACATCATTCTGTAAGCAGAGCATACAAGCCTGGGGCTGTCCAAATTCTGCCAAGGGTCCATCTAGATCCAGGCAAAGGGGCTCCAGTGAGGTGATGCTGTGTGGCAGAGACACTGCAGAACCAGAGGCTGAGGGGTCTGCATGAGAAAGAACTGCACCCACCTGAAAACCCGTGCCCTCTCCCCATCCTGCCTGCCCCGAGCTAGACTCAGAAAGGGTCAGAAACCTCAGCAACTCCCAGTTCAGCTGGAAAAGAGGGAGAAACGCTGAGCTTGAAGCTAGACAAAGACCCTGCTGCTGCTCTACGGCAAAGGACCTCTGTCATGGGCCAAGCTGGAAGGGGCGGGGAGAGGGGGGATCTGGCATTAAAGCAAGTTCAGAATTTTTATTATCTAGAACTAGACCATTTTAATTACTGAACTGAGACTGTATTTGTGGTTAAAAGTGACCAGAGATCCTTTTATTACCGAACAGCCAGGAGAAAATTATGGGCCCTGCCTGAGACAGAGATTTCATCCTCAAGCAAGAAATGGTCCTCACTGCATACATTTTAAGGGGAGAATGGGAGCAAAAATAAAACCACGCTTCAGCTGTATCCGTGGGCTGCGCTGGCTCCACATGCAGCTGCCGTGTCCTTCAATGGAGCCCAGGGAAGAGGCTCCAGCAGGAGGGGGGAGGAAGAAGGGGGACACACACATAAGAGTCTGGGAGGCTGGCAGTCCCCATCCCCCGGCCCCGCCAGGGAATCTGGTCTGACCCAAGGATCTGCAGAACCTGCAGAGAGAGGCTACAGCAGCAAGGATTCGAGAAGCACTGGCCTGGGCAGCAAGCCCCAGTGGCAACCTCAAGGTCAGGTAGGGGCAGACAAATGTTGTATAGCGAAGAGCAGTAGCCCCAGCAGAAACCGCCACCCTGGGACCTGCCAGGGAACAGTGATTTCCCAACCCCTGGGACCTCATCTAGATGACCAGGCTAACACTGTTGCTACTGACCATCTGCCCTGATTTTCTTGCCTTCTGCCCCAAAGCTGTGACCCAGAAAGCAAAGGTTACACAAAGTGCTTGGGCCAGGGGGCTGAAGGATCCCAGGCTAGGGCCTTGCTCCAAGCAGAAAGGCACAGGCAGGCACTTATTTCCTCTCTCTCCTCCATGAAGAAGCTCAAGGGTCATGCCATGCTGCTCATAAATGCTCCCCAATTGCTTCCTGTTTATTGTACTGGTTTGGCCAGTAATGGGGCAAGATGCAAACGGAATCACAGGAATCAGCCCCCGTCTTATACCGGGCTCACAAAACCAGCTCCCATTCTGACAAGTGTATGCTAATTGCATTCTGTCTCCTTGCAAATTACAGCTATTCCTCTGGTTTTAAAAAATTTGACATTTCATTTTGATTGCAGCCGCTTCTTGTTTCCTCTAGCACGGAGAAAGGGAGGGGAGTGGGGGGATTGAGGGCAGACACTGACCTCAGGGCCCGGGGACACAGGCTGTTGGAGGGGGCAAGCCCTCAGGTGGCAACAACAAGCCGGGACCTCAATGATACATGGGGTCTTTCTGCTTCTGGCAGATTTACATAAATGGGGTCCAAACCCCCAAATTCCACAGCTCACATGGACCTAGGGCCCTCCCTGTGCTTTCTGCCAATTCCTGCCCATTCTTCTTCCTGGGTCCCTCCAGTTTTGCTCCTCTGGCTGGGTGAGCCATCCTGACTTGTCTGCACATCTACGAATACCCATAGCTCGAGAAATCCAATCATGGTCGTGATTCCATTGCTCAGCGTCTTAGTCTTTTGTCTGGGGGCTTGAGGAGTTACAGCAGGAATTCCATCAAGTACACCATCCTGTGTGTAAGTCAGAGGTTCTCAAAGTGGAGTCCAGGGACCCTTGGAGGGCCTGAGACCTTTCCAGGGTATCTGTGAGATCAAAACTCAAGAGTGCCTGGGTGGCTCAGTCAGTGAAGCGTCTGCCTTTGGCTCAGGTCATGATCCCAGGGTCCTGGGATCGAGCCCTGCATCAGGCTCACGGCTTAGCAGGGAGTCTGCTTCTCCTTCTGTCCATCCCCTGAGATCGTGCTCTCTCTCTCTCTCTGTGTGTGTCTCTCTCAAATAAATAAATAAGTCTTTAAAAAAAAAAAAAAAACCTCTTCATAACCATGCTAAGATGCTGTTTGCCTTTCCCTCCAAACCATACAGAGTTCTCCAGCACCTACTGAATGTTTGATGATGTCACCGCTCTGAGAGCTGAGGGAGTACGTGCCTGTGTATTCTGGTGTCCTAAAATGCTCTCAACTTTCATTTCTGATATGGTACGTATAATAAACTTAATGAACATCACAAAGCCCTTTGGGATCCTCAATATTTTTTAAGACACCAAACTGCTCCAGTGCATCCCCTCAAGCCTCGCTGTCTTTCAGAGCTGCTCCTCCTGCTGAGAGACCCTTATCCTAACATGAAGCCCCCAGGACCTGCGGTCCAATGAGCCCTGTGCCCATCACTCCTAAACCAGGAGCAGCGTGAGGCCGATTTACCTTCCACAGCCCCCCAGAAGTCGGGTGAGTAACTCTATCTCTGTGCAAAGCTCTCTCAAATCCAGCAAAAGACACAAGATTCATGGCCTTCTTGGGAGGCAGGGAGGTCTTGAGGAACCACCACATCCTTGAGATCATACCTAAGTCCTCCTTCACAGCAGATTTTAGAGTGGGGAAAGATTTGTTACTGCCCATTTTACAGGAGACAAAACTGAGACTCTGGAGACACATGGTGGAGATGAGATTAGATCCCACTAACGTGTGATTGTTGGTTTCAACAGTCAAGCCACGGGGCCTCTTGAAGGCTGTTTTGAAATATGCTCTTCCTCACCTTCCCTGTTTTTGCTTTTTTCCCCCATCTTCTCCTCTCACCTCTCTCTCTCCTTCCCTCTTGTGCTCTCTCCTTTCTTCCTCTCATTCTCCTTCCCTCATTTCTTTCCTCCAAGCTATCTAAGGTGGGTCTGTTGGTATTTTTGTCATTCTTTCCTGAGAAATAGCAGTGAATTTCAATAAATGCGAATGGCAGAGCAATCAGTGATACTTGAGCAGAAGTGTGGGTGCTGTCAGCCACATTTCATCGTGCCCCTGACTGGCAGAGCTGGGGTCCTGGTGTGAGTTCTTCAGCCCCCCAAGTGCCCCCGGCTCTCAGTGGGGCGGCAGACTCCTCTCCAGCACCTCCAGCCCCTCCAGCCCCCTCCAGTCCCCTTCACCTTTTCTGTCGGTGTTATTTCCACCCTGTGCCAAAGAAGGGGTTGCTGCCGATTGACTCACTCTGGCATTCCTTCCTCTGAGTCAAGATCTGAGGAGAGGGAGGTGGAGATGCAGTCTCTGCCCTAAAGGAGTTCACGGGTCAGTGAAGAGACAGACATAATCAAATAAAGACAGTACGGTGAAGTAAAAGGGGGAATAGGAGCCTGAGCCAATGTCACGGGCACGCGAGGAGTCGCTGGGATTCTGTGGCTCCTGGGGGGCTGACGGGGGGCAGGAGATGCAGCTAAGCCAGGAGACCGCAAGGAGCCCAGATCACCAGGTCTGGGCTACCACAAACTCCAAACTAACAACAATATCTTAGGGCCTGAGTGGCATGTGTGTGTGTGTATGTGTGTGTGTATGTGTGTGTGTGCACGCGTGTGCATGTGTGTGTGTGGGAGTGGCAGAGACTGAAATAGAATTTCTAAGCTGTTTTAATGGAGGCGATACAAGGTAGTGGTTAAGGACACCAGCTGTGGAGTTAGATGAACTTGACTGTCACTCACCAATCTGTATGACTTTGAGCAAGACCTTTAAGCTCAATTTTACCACCCATACGATGGAATGATAATAGTACCTATTTGTAGATTTATTACGAGGGTTATATAAATTAATATGTGGCAAGTTTTAAGAAAGTTACCTGAAATAGAAGTGTGTAGATCAAAATATAAAGGTCAGTTGCTGTTAGTATTGTGTAAAAGAATAACTGAAATAATCCACCTGAAGCATTCAGCCCAGCGCCTAAAACATGGTAGACCACAGGAGGTGGTCTTAACATTACCCTGGGTACCAGGGCTCCATTCCTCAGGGACAACAAACATCAGGCATGGTGGGAACAGGTTTCCAGACCCCCTCATCAAAAGGAGTGGGACTCCAAATACACCGGCAGGCGGGAACATGGGTGACGGATGAGTGTGAAGGCTGGAGGTGAGCTCGAGGTGGGGGCGGCCGAGGCAGGCAGCAAGGAGTCAAGTCTGTGTTTGGATGGTCATCATCAGTGGTCATCGTCAGATGAAGCCCAGAACCAGGCCTGGGGAGATGAGGACAACCCTCACCAAGGAGGTGACATTTCAGTTAGACGTGAGAAGATAAGTGGGCGTTTTCCAAGATTATGTACAAAACGAGTCACATAAATGTCATTTCTACCACACTTCTTGAAATAGCTTCACATAACTTTCTAGAATACCGGTCCGTGCTTTTTAAAGCTAAGCTTTGTTATTATGTTGTTGGAATCTAGCGTAGAATACAGCTACAGATGACGTAATAGATGAGGAACACCAGTCTTATCGGGGAAGACATTTAGAACTGGAGCCTAGTACTTAGGGATTATTTTCTCATCTGTATGAACATGAAGCTGATACATTTGTGTGGCGCATTACCGCTTACAAGTCACTGCCAGCTTATTTAATCCTCAGAAACACCCTTTGAAGTATGTATCAGGATCCCCATGTTACACCGGAGGCAACGTGGGAGCCCAGTTCTTTGGGGCTTCTGCCTGGAGGCAACGTAAATCCTTCTTTCGGACCTCGGGGTAGACTTCTAACAAGCCATTCATGATCCTGTAGCCAGGTTCCTCCTTACCTCAGGTGGCACTTTATGAAAAGCCAGTTCTGGAGCTTGTGGCCACCAACAAGCAAAGCCAAAGGCCTGTGCGTACATCTCTCGTGAATTTTCTGAAATATCAGAGTCTCTGGTATAAGAAAAATAGACAAAGCCCTTTGGGATAGTCAGTTTTATGTGTCAGTTTGGCTAGGGCTGCAATCCCCAGTTATCCCACCAAACAGTAATTGAGGTGTTGCTGTGAAGGTATTTTGTGGGTGTGATTCAAGTCCATAATCAGTTGACTGGAAGTAAGAGGGATCAGCCCAGAGGACCTGGGTGGGCCTGACTTAATCCGTTGAAAGGCCTTAATTGCATCTGGGGCTTCCCTGAGGAAGGAGAAGTCTACCTGTGAGTGGCAGCTTCATGCACATCATGCCAGAAAGTATACAATTACGAGAGGGAGCACAATGGTGCAAGAAAGAGAGAAACCAAGAGAGCTTTCTCCACCACTTACCTGTCTTGGGGACCAGGAATGAAGTCCTTTCCTCTCTGAGCAAGCAGGGCACAGGGAGGGTGATAAGGGCTCCCCCAAAGGGGGCACCCCCTGTGAATGCACCTTCCTCTCAGCACAATGCTCAAACATGGCTCTAGACACTCAACTTAACAAGGTATTTTAGGCTCAGCCCTTCCCACATCCCGACTTCTTTCACAGTTCCCTCCCACCAAGCTCCTCCATTGATGGTGACAGGAGAATTATCTAGAGAGATGGGAGGTGGCAACTTGAAAATGCAGCTCTATATCCTTTCCAGAGACATTTGTCCTCAGAAGTCTGACCACAAAATCATACTGCCCGCTCTTGTCTTGTGGCGACTTGTGTTGTACAGCCCTTGCTGGGAACAACCTCTGGCAACATCTGGGAGCTCCCCAGCTCTTGGCATCCGTGTATCACTCATATGTGTTGTCTCCAGAGTACAACAAAAATCACAGTTCCATTCACCCTGAGGATCCCAGCTCAGATGGTCTAACTGCACCCCAGTCCAAACAGCAGGTTTTAAAAATCTTATAATAAAAGCGAGCTCTGGATATTACAGAGTTATAAAAAGCATTATCCAGGGAAACAAAGACAATGAAGGCTGAGGCCAGCTGACTGCAGGCCCCTGCCTGGGAAGCTCAGTGCCCAATATAGCTCTCCCCAAATCCTCCCGGGTATTTCCCTTTTAAGCATCCCCAGCACTGGGCTGCCGAACGATACCTGTTGCCTGCACACTGCTGGAGGTTAAACTCCTAATTCCCAAGCAAGACTCACAGGAAGCTTCATACTGAGGCCCCCTCACCCTCATCTCCTTCCCCCACCCACCACCCCGGGTTCCAACTTCGCTGTGTCCCCAGGGTTCCTGGAGCACGTCTCACATTTTTACGTCTCCGTGAAGCCTAGGAGCCTGGAACGCCCTTCCCCAGTCTCTGCCTCATTGTCTACTTCTCTAAGCCCCATCTCAAGTGTCTCCTCCTCTGAGAAGTAGTTCCAACATTCTGTGGCAGTCATGAGTGCAGCTCATCAGATATTTCATTTTTCCTATGTGCCAGGCACACGATAGGATCACATTTCCTGGCTTCAGGTCCCTTCTGGGCCCGAGCACCTGCTTGCCATGTGACACTCTCTAGGAACTTTCTCTCCCTGTGGCATGGCAAGTATAGCAACATTCCAGATAGCAGCTACTCTGATAACCTGGGTCCCAGAGCAGAAATGATCATGGGGAGCAGAGAGCCCCAGCAACCCACAGTGGAGAAAGAGACCTTTGCTGGAAACCACCAGATATTGGGGTTGTTTGTTACTGCAGCATAACCTAGCTTGTGCTGACAGATACACACTCCCTGACTGAGCCCGCTGCTCTTGCCTCACCTAGGGCTCAGACAGCACTCTGCCTTTTCTCCCCTGGTGGCATGTTTTATTTGTGTGTTTGTGTGCACCCCTTCAATGTCAACTAGACCAAGACCAGTTCAGGGACCATCCCTCATGCACTTTCATATCCCATTATTCAGCGCAAGACCTGCCACGTACTGGGCATCAATACACAATCATTGTGTTGTTATTGGCTCGTTTTTTCTCCTCTTCCCTGTTGTGCGGGTGAGAAAATGACCTTGACAGTTTCCCGTTACTCTTGCCGGCTTTCTCCTGCTGCTCAGGTTACCAGAATTGATTTCATTTCTCCTGTTGCCAGTTCAATGGGGGGTCAGGGAGTCAAACTTGTTCTGGGTCATACATCCTCATCACCCATAAACGTCCCAAGGATATGGCTCCTGAGCAGTTGTTGTAAGTGAGGGATAGGGCCCCTGGGACCACCAATAACTCTGAAGCAGCTTTAGCAGGCAGCTGGGGCAGCCCAGACTGCTCCCATCCTCCTAGAAGGTGGAAGAAGGGAGAGAAAGCTCTCGCCTAAATTTCTAGGCTTCTGGTTCTTGCTTCTGTGGTACCTACCTGTGCTAAGCCCATTGAAGTACGATGATAAAACTACACACACACACACACACACACACACACACACACATTTGAAGGCTTCATCCCATGGCCGTGGACCAGCAGGAGCTGGGTCTAGAAGGAACTTCCTTGGGTTTGGGAATCATCAACTGCCCCATTTCTTAAGCCTGGGCAGACAAAGCTTCAGGCACCTGTGGAAGCATGGAGCCAGAGCCTTTCTCACTGCTTTGCCCTTTGATGGGACTGCCCTCTATCATGGGCTTGGTGCCTGGCTCTTACCCTAGCTCTCTGTCAGACTTGGGCCTCAAGCTGACTTGCAACCTGATCAGCTGGATTCTGACCCCTGGGTCTACTTTCACACCAGTCCCTCTTCCTTCCTTGAGACAAACATCCTTTTGGAAGCTCTCACAACGGTCCAGAGAGACCTCCCTGTCTGACACTCCACCTGATGCTGAGAACCACATTGCCCGGAAGCCCTGTCCCTGTGCCCACTATACCCCACCTCTGCAGACAATATCACTGAAAGCAGCCCTGCCAGGAGGGGTGGAGTCTACCAGGCTCCTCTGGATGTGGTGACTTGGGCAAGTTCCCAGAGACAACCCTGCTTTCTCGATCTTTTCTCTCTGTCTGGTCAAATCCATCAGTTTTCCTTATCAAGAGTCTAGAGTGTCTTCTAGCCCCATGCCCTCAGCCATAAGAAAGATGCAAAGAGAGTCAAACTGGTTACCTAAGCTATATCCTGACACTCCACCTTGACTGGGAATTGTTTGGCTGTAAGGGAGAAAAGCCCTGCTCATGAACTAAACTATAGGGAATACAAGTAGCTCTTGTAAGAACTGGAAGTTTGCATGGAAGGGTGCACTGATGACCCCAAATCTTCACCTCTCCCTTATTGCCATGCCCTTTGCCATGTGACTTGCTTTGGCCAATGAAATCAGGACAAGCATCATGTGCCCAAAGCTTCCGCAAGCATGTGCTTGATTAGACTTGCTGTCTTGTGCTTTGCCATGGCCATGAGATCAACATGCCTGGGCCAGCCCATTAGTCCCAGGGGGAAAATGAGGAACATGTGAAGCTGAGCCGGTATCAGCCGAGCCCACCCTAGATCTGCCCATCCCAGCTGACCAAAAGAGGCATAGGCTGCATGAATACTTGGCCCATGACACTGAGACTTTGTGGTTGTTTGTTATGCAGCATCTGGGAGCAGCTGTTAACCAATATAGGTGTCAGGCAGGATTCTTCCCACTTCTATTTCTGCTCTCAGATTCCTCATGGTCTTTTGTCTCTGCTTCTCCTTGCTCTTCTGCTTCATCTACTCTTTTTCTAAAGGTCAGCTTCTTTGGTTTCTCTTCCTCTTACACACGATTCCCTCAATTCCCAAGCTGGCTCTCAGGAATCTACCATCAGCCCTTGAGTGTTTTTCAGCCTCAGACCATGTCCTTTGTCAAATCTAGGACACAGAGGACTTACCTACTTCTCCACTCCTCAGTGGAACTTGATGGCCAATCAGGAAGAAACACAACCTTAGAAACACAAAGGAGTGTTCTATGCTTCCCAGAGGGTGGAGTGTAGGTAAAGGAGCACTGTTCCTTTCTCTGAGTCTCCCCCAGGGAAATGTCTTGCCATAGCAGTAAAAAGCCAAAAACAAGTTCCTTAGCAGGTCACTCTGTTACTTAAGCAAATAATCATCTGTCATAGGGAAGAGAGCATGCTGGGATTGCTCCCTAGGTAAGTTGGTGTTGCGGGGTGGGGGGGGGGATAAGTAGCTGAGATCAAGAGGACTAGGGAGACTGAGGCAGCAGTAAGTCTGGCCCTGAAGGACTGGCAGTAGAAATGAGGAAGGAGTCCAGTTCCATTGGGAGCCAACTTAGTGATGGCCAAGAGGAAGACCAATATGGTAGACATATCCCCAGACACAAGAACACCAGACTGCACAACGAATTCTGAGTTCTACCCATGTTGATAGGTGACTCTGGTTAAACAGGGCCAGGTAAGTCAGGACATTCACAGATGCCACAGGTCGGGCAGTGGCAGGCCAGTGCATGGACACTTCTAGAGGCCAGCAGCCAATCCTGAGGTAGGCAACTGGCTGAGTCCCTTGGTCTTGTAATCCCCTCCCTTGGGTGCCAACCAATCTCAAGGGAGTTACACATTTAGAAAGGTGGATGAAACCAAGGGTTAGAGAAAAAATAGAGAGCTGGAACTCTTGTTAGTGACCGCATAAATTGGTAGAGACATTCTGGAAAGTGTTATGGAAATATTTACCAAAACTAAGTTGTATAAAGTCTATAACCCAGCAATCCTCTCCTGGGTGTAGAGCTTGAGACATTCCTGACCAGATTCATGAGACATGTGTACCAGAATGAGCATCCTGGTGCTGCTTCTGGTCAGCTGAAGCCTGGCAGAATGGACAAGAGAAAGGGGGTGGATGCACCTGAAGCGGTGAACTAGCTATATAAAGAGCAACAGGAATAGATCTTGAGAACGTAATGCAGAGTGAAAAAAAAGTAAGCAACAGAACAAGATTTATGGCACAATACCATTAGTGTAAATTAAAAACACATATACACCACAAACCACGTTATATTTTAACAAGGATCCATGAGTTTGTTAGGCCATATATCAAAACACACTGGAATGAATACCAAGGGAAGGAGAAGGGATAGGCGTGAGGGCTGAAGATAAAGTGGGAAAAAGCCCATTAAACAAGAGAAGGCCTCACACAGACTTTTTATGGTAATGAATGTAATAAACATAATTTCCATATCTGAGATCTGTTGTTTGTTTTTCATCTCGAGTGAGTCTACAGTGGGGCTGGTTTGGGGTGGGACCATCCTACCTGTGGCTGTGGGGATCATGGGGGACAAGGTGCCACAAAGATCCCTGGGGGAGGGGCCACAGCCAGGTGCAGGGAGGCAGGGAATAGAGGGTCTGGAGGCACAGGCTTCAGAATCAGACCGTCCAGGGTTTCAGTCTTGACTTTGCCACAAACTAATTGTGTGACCTTGGGCTAGTCATGTGGCTGTTGGAAGGTCACTTTACTCTCCAAACCTCCATCTCCTCATCTGTAAAATGGAAACAACAACACTTGGGTATGGAGGTTAAACGAGATGATGCCTGCAAAGGGCTCAGCACAGTGCTTGGCTTCATAAACAGCAGACCTTCTCCTGGGGTTTTTGCCCAGTGACCCCAAACCCCACTAATTCTCAGACTGGAAAATGTAACTTCATTTCCATGTTTCTTGGTCAGCTGCTTTCTGATGGGAGAGGCGCTGGATCAGCAGCTGCTGGGGCCACTATTGGGACAATAGTGAGTGCCTGGGACCAGGTTGTGAGGCCTGCTGGCAGCTTCCCAGGGGCTGGACAGACCTACATGCTGCAATCCAGGAGCAGCCAGGTCAGGCCAGCTGGGGGCGGGGGGCATAAAAATCATCATCAATCCAGAGCATGGGGTAGGGGGAAGGCAGAGGGGATGGGAGGATGGTATGACCTCAAGAGACCAAAGAAAGTTCAGGCAGGATGGAGGCCCAGAGCCCCTTCTTTCTGCTCCCTACCTGCCCATTCAGAGTCCCTGTCCCAGCCCCCATCTTAAAGGTAGTATCCTGCACTAGACCATTCCCCTTTGAAGCTTTCTTCCTCCAAATAAGATCACAATCTGTGCTTGCCCCATGTTGGTAGAAACCTGACTATAGTTTTCTTTGAAGGCAGACAGGACCCTTGCCCTCTGGGCATTTCACTCCACACTGTGTAAACGCTCTGTGCGTTTTACATCAAAACCGGAGACATCTATATGCATTCCTTATGTGGAGGTCCCCCTCCTTCTTGGCATAAGCTCCCCTGGGAAGTATAATCTAGCCTCTCTGGAAATCTCCTGGGCTACAGGCCTGCCTGAAATCCTCGTTTGGCTTTCTCTTTCATGCCCCCATATGCCTTCAATCATACAGTCTTGTTGTAAATACCTCCCCACTCTATCTGATTCTCTCCATTTCCTGTGTCCTGACCATAGTCCAAGTCAATGTCTTCTTTACCTCGGACTGTGACAAAGGCTCCCCCTGCCCCCGGTCCCCACTCCCAGGCTTCCCCTCCCCCATCGATTCCCCGTGCAGCTCCAAGAGTGATGTCTCTTTAATGTAAATATGACCATGTCAGTCTCTTGCATGAAAGTTTTCAGTGTCTTCCCATTCTGAAGTTCTTCCCATTCTGAAGATTCAGGGTTTCCAGGATCCAAACCCCTTAACATGTGACACAGTTCCCTGCACCAGCCAGGCCCTGTCGAGGTCCATCCAGGTCACTCCAACTTCCTATGACTGCCTCAGCCAGATGGCGTGCCCTTTATAACCTTAGTTCTCCAAACCCTCTCCTGCCCCTGGACTTCACACATGTTGGCCCCTCCTCCTTCTTTACCTGGCTAACGCCTACTTGCTTTCAAAGATTAATTTCACTTCCTCCAGGAAGCCTGCCCTGATGATCCAAGTCCACACTAAGGGTCCTGTCGTGAGTTGAATTGTGTCCCCTACAGTATGTTCAAATCTTTAAATTCCCAGTACTTATGAATGTGACCTTATTTGGAAATAGTCTTTGTAGAAGTAGTCAAGTTAAGATGAGGTCACACTAGAGTGGGATGAGCCCTAATCTGATGAGTGATGTCCTTATAAAGAAGAGGGAAATATAGACACAGACGCAGAAGGAGGAGGCCACGTGGTGACGGAAGCAGAGGTGCAGCTGGGAGCCAGGGAACACCAGGGGTGGCCAGCAACCACCAGATGCTAAGAAGACACAAAAAGAGCCTCCCCTAGAGCCTTCCCAGGGAACGCAGCCCGGCCAACAGCCTGATTTCGAACCTCTGGTCCCAGAACGATGAGAGACTACACTGCTACTGTTCTAAAGCCCCTAATTGTGGTAATCTGTTACCGCAGTCCTAGGAAAGTGACACACGCCCCGGCCAGGTGCTCTCAGAGCCCCCTTGCTCTCTCACCGGAGTACTTGTCCTTTATGCTTTTATGGGATTACTTGTCTGCTCCAAATTAGTCAGTAAGCTCCCTAAGGACAGGGACTTTGTTTGACTTGTTCACTGCTGTAGCCCCACCACATCTTTAGAATGTATGTACCACATTTGTTGAGTGAAGGAATAATGAATGAAGCTGCAGGAGAGCAAAAAGCCTGGGGCGACAAAAGGTGGACATGGTGGGAGGCGGCGGGCAGGCCCGGAAGCCTTCACTGGTCTCTAGGGAGTTCTGGACCAGACGTGGCCTGCAGGAGACATCAGAGTCTCTGTGCTCTGTGCAGACAGGAGGCAGGGCCACCCCTGGGGCATTTCAGGGCACTCCCACCAGACCCGTGGTGTGGTCCTTGATGTAGGAGAGAAAGGCCATCCTACAGGCCTGCAGAGGTATCTCCCACTGGTACCTTTGAGAGGCAAAAGCTCAGGCCAAGGGAGTTGGCAGCAAGGCTGTGTTATGGTATTTTACAGGGCTTCTAAAGAGGAGGGGACGAGAGAGCCCCTCTTGGAATGAAGGAGCTGAGCTGTGACTGCTGGGCCCAACCTCACTCCTTGGGTCCTAGCACTGCTGCTTCCTTGAGCAAGCTCCCCGATACCCAGACAGCAGCGAGCCCTGCTCAGCCCCCCACCACACCTATGCTCCGTGTCCGCTGCCCTACCCACTCGCAGCTGCTCCAGTTCCGGGTGCAGCCCATCTGAGGCTGCTCTCAGCGTCCACTTGACCTTCTTTCCCTCCTGGCGCATCTACCCGCAGGGTGGTTGCTCAACAGACCCACACTGAGAGTTCATTTGGCACATTCTCTCTCCCAGCCCCAAACCCTTCCCCCTGATCTGCAAGTCCCCACACCTGGCTTGCCCTACCCACCACCCTGATGATGCAGAGGCTTCCAAATGCAAGTGCCAGGGGACAGTTTGGCATAGAGAAGGAGACTCCTGAGGTTTGACGCACCTTCCTGACTGGCATGTGTGACCGAAGCCTAGCGGTGAGCAGGTGGGGGTCAGTGGGGGCTTGTGCAGTGGGACGGTGGCACTGAGTGGGGGGCTGCACAGCCCAGGGCAACCTTCTGAGGCAGGAGGAGGGGGTCTTCGAAGACAGTAGAGAGATGGCTGTGATCCTTCTAATCATATGTCTGGGGGCATGGGACAAGTTCAAGTTCAGCCTTGGTCTTTAAGGATTCTAGTCCAAAGGGGATGGGATGAAAAGGGGTGAGGGGTGGCCTCCAGAGTTCTGGGCACTGTTTGGGTGCATTGCATGTACTGGGAGATATAGGAAAGGCCTGAAAGCACGATCCAGCACCAGCAGAGGGGCCACTGGGATCTGGAAGAAGGCCAGCATCCCAGGAGGTCCAAAAGTTGGTTTCCCAGATTGCCCCGAAAGGACCCTTTCCTCGAGAGAGAAGGCTGGTCCCCACTCTTGTCACCCAAATGGGGAGAGTCCTCTCCTGGGGTCAGTTACTCCTGATGTCTTTTGTGAGCTACATTTTTAACATCTCTTGTCAAGTAAGAGTTGCTCCAGGTCTCGGAGCCCTGAAGGTTATTCTGAAGGGCAGTGAGAGAACCTGGAGTGAAGGAGACCATACCCGAACCCAGGCTATGAAATGGGGGAGGGGGAAGGCAGGCGAGTTAGGGCAAGAGCATCATTTCCTGCCCTGTCAGTGAGGCTCTAGGGCAGCTACTGCCTCTCTGGGATCTCAGGTCTGGCATGTGTCATTTTAAAAGCTGCCTCAATCTGGACAGGTTGAGCAAAGCCCAGGTAGTCAAGAACAACAGGAAAAGGTATGTTGCACGCCATCAGGTGTGTGCTCATTTATATATTTCACGAGGCCCTCAAGTCCATTTCCATCAGGAAGCAAATTGAATTCTGCAGAATTCTTTGCCTCAGGCCAGAGGGCAGGCAGCCTAGGGACGAGATTTTGGATAATAAACCCCCAATAAAAGAAGCAGCATCAAAGCTTCACTGCTGGTCAAGACTGGCGCATTGTAGGTGCCCAGTAAATAGTACAGAAATGCACGACGCTCCTCGTACACAGACATTTGACAGCTCCAGCATCTTGGCCTCGAGCTGACCCCTGTGGGTGATGGGTATTGGAATAAATGTTCGAGGGTAGCAAAGTTGTTTTTGTATTTGGCAAACAGTCCAATCCCCAAACTGCCCTAATCTGCTCTGCTATGCCTACTCCTTGTTAGACACCCATCTGGTTGACAATTGTCGGAGTGACTTGCAAACAACAGATGGGATGTGACTCCCGCAGGAGAGCTGAGAATGCAGGAGCAGGAGACCCTGGGAACTTGGGCAGAACCAGGTGGGGGTCTCACACTCTATCGATTCCCTCTCCTCTTCCTCAATAATTGCAGTTTGTTAGGACCAGAAATGTAAAGAGATGCTCCTTTCCTAAAATGTGAGAATTATCTATGGCCTGATTGTGCTGCACTCTGTCCATGAATTAGTGATTCTGGAGGGTGCCCCAGAGAAGCAGAATTTAAAGGGACCAAGAGATTCCCCCTTTTTTCACAATGGCTTTGTACTGTTGGCTCCCTTGTCCCAAAAGTCATGCCGACTTTAATCAGGCCTTGTCTGGCTGGTCTGCATCCAACCTGGGGCAAAGCAGAGTAGTGGGCAGAATAAAAGTTTGGTTGTTTAAAAAGTTGGAAACATGGCTACACCATTTAGTCACTGAATAGGATCTGAAGCTCTCAGAGCTTCAGTTTCCTTATCTGTAAAATGGGTCCTATTGTACCCATGGTCTTCGGGGTTCTGATGAACACTAACTGAAGAAAAGTATGGAACATGCCCAGCACAGTGCCTGGCCCTAGGTAGAAGCTCAGTATATTCTGGCTACAATTGCTACCATTTTCTAGATGCAAAATCAAATCTTAATGAGTGACTGCCTCCTAGCCAGAACCCTTTTGATCATAGGTGATAAAAACTAACTCAAACTAGCTTTAGCAAAATTGAGAATTTGTTGGCTTTATAGGACTGGAAGTCTGGGGACTCCAGGTCTCAACAAATGATGACATTGTCATCATCATTGTCATTTTCCTCTTTATCTTCCCCATTCTCTCACTAGCTCTCCCCACCCCCTTTCTCTCTCTCCTACTATTTTCTGAACATTTGCTTCACTGTTGCCTTAGGCAAATGAGCTTCCTTAATGGATGGCTTGGAGATGCACTCTGGCTGTGGGTAGCTTCAGGCTTACATCATCCCAGCTACCCAACCCCACAGTAAAGAGGGAAACTTGTCGCTTGTGTTGCCCATATATTAGATCCCAAGGAAGAAGTGTGGGTGACTCAACCTGGGTCACATGCCCATTCTTGAGCCAACTGTCATGGTGGAGCTTGTGGGGATGGAAGTATGGACAGGGAACTTTGATTGTCTAGACCTGGACAAATTGTCCATTTTTATGGCCAGGGTGCTAGACCTCTGATGGCTAAACCTCTGACTGGCAACCCCACCAGGCAGTTTTCCAAAGGAAGCTATGGTAGACAAAATGGTCCAAACTTCTTTGGCTTGCCTGCCATTGAGAGGTGGAGATTATTTCTCCTCCCCATGAATCTGGACTGGTTTTGACTTATTTTGACTAATAAGATGGAGCAGACATGGTGCTGTTTTACTACAAGGCTGGGCTTAAAAGACCTGCAACTTCTGCTTTCAGGCACTGGGATGTTCCCGCCTGGGACCCAGGCACCATGCTATGAGAAGCCTATGCCACCTGGATGGGCCTTGTGGAGGAGAGCCAGGTGCTTGGCCCCACAGCCCCCATGAGCATGCAGCTCCCAGCCAGAACCAGCTATTAGCATGTGAGTGAGCACCTGGGACCTCCCAGCCAGATCAGTTTCAGGTGACTGAAGCCCAGCCAATACCAGGAATAGAAGAGCCACCCCGTTGAGCCCAGTCAACCCACAGAATCATGAGACATTACAAAACATGGTTGTTTTAAGCCACTAAGTTTTACAAGGATTTGTTAGACAGCAACTGGTAAGTGAGAAGACAATGTGGTCACGATAAGAGGGGAAGGAACATTAAGTTGACAAAAGCAGTAGACGTCCATTATTTTGGGTAAAGAAAACCAAGAACCCATCCTTCCCAATCCCGTTACCCACCAGAGTGAAGCCCTGACAACAGAACAGTGGGGTCATCTGTTTAGGCACAACATTTCTTAGTGCCCATGGGGGCAGGGTGCAGTGCTCCATCCCTGGGGTGATAAGGAGGCACAGCCTTGCTTCAAAGTCATGCTCATTCAACTCCCAAGTCTGTGCTCTTTCTGCCATTCCAATGGCGCAGAAGGGCCACAGACAGAGAGAGGCTCTGAGTAGTTCTTACCTTGCGGTGAATGCAAGGGAAGAATGGAATATCTTACCTGAGACCTGAGAACGTCAAGACCAAAAGACTGTACAAAGCTGAGAACAAAGCCAAAGGTGAATCCTGAAACACTCACACACACACACACACACACACACACACACACACACAGATGGGAGGAACCACCCAACTGCAGGGACCAGAGCAGGTGTGAGTGCCAGCAGCCAAGGACTAGGATCTGAGATCAAAAGGCTAAAAGCACGAAGGAGACGGTTCCAGCCAGCCCAACATCCAGCCTGTGGACTGGTCCCCTTGTTGCTGGGCTGACACGGCATCCTCCTCCTGTTTGTACACCGCAGGCCACGCCAGTGCGGAGGTCACATGGAAGTTAGGGGCACGTGCTCAGGCTCAGCACCTAACTCCAAAGACACGACATGCTTTCAAATTAATTCCTTATGAGACCTTGTGGATTAGAAAGAGGAAATGCTTGCATCAGGCTGGTGATTGTCATATTGAGTTAAATTTGATCATGCTAGTACAAGGATTTGTATTTTTGTACCAGCAAATGGACACCTCCAGAATTAGCAAACAAAAAGATGACTGAAATAAATTCAACCAACTCAGTCTGTCGAGTTCCAAGCAGGAGGGAATCTGGGATGACTCCTTCGTGTCATGAGGGTATGACATGAAGTAAGTGTTGGCAAAAGCTGGCCTAGTAAGAGCTGCTGATACTGGCTCACGTCCTGACTACGATCCACAGGATCACACTTGTATAATCAGCCAGCAGCCTGCTGTCTGTTCCCTCCTGCCCACCGCCTTCCTATTTCTCTTTAGACTCAGATAACCCAGCAGGCTTTGCCCACTCAGGCCCTGAGCCCATCTCACCCCCATCCAGCCTGGGTGAGAAGCCCACAAGCAGGGGGATCCAGGCTTAGTGACGCTGCCATCAGCCCAGGATCCTGTGTGCCTAGGATGGATCTCGAAGCCCAGCACTCCTGCTACCTGCTCAGAATGTAACGATTACCCCCATTCTGAGGCTTGACAGGGACACAGAGAAGTCCCCTGTTCATGCATGCTCCTTCATCATCCAGAAAAGAAAACCACTCCATGCTGAGCATTGGTCTAGATGCACTGGGGCGTGCAAAGGACATTACAGAGACCCAAGGCAGAGGCCAGTGTGCAGGCCAGGCACACAGGTGGAGGAGGAGGAAGGCGTGGCTCCGTGGACACAGGAGGCCCAGGAACACAGCCTGAGCCCGGGCCTCTTTGGCTGGTGGAACTCAACCAGGAGCAGGGAAGGGGGGAGGTCAGCATGGGCTCAGGGGCGGTGTGGATATTGCTGTGGACAGGTCAGTCTGCTGCTCCTCAGGGAAAGAGGAACAGGGATCAGCAGGAACCTCTACTCATGGAGGGGCGAGCTGAGGTCCCAGTGGGGCCTTCTGCACTTGCAGCCACTCCTCTCCCCCAGGTGTTTGCTGACACTCCTTCGCTGTCCTAGCAGAGACTCCTTCCTCCAACTGGATTGATTGGGTTTTGTATCCAGTAAGCCTTTCCTGGGCTCTCTCCAATGCTGTTTATTGTGTGGCACAAAGATGGAAGTCTTTTTACTAATCTGTTCAATTTTAACTCAGCGCTGTAATCATCCTGGGAGGGGTGGGGAAGGCTGGGGCCCATGTGGAATCCTGGGGGAACACAGTGAGAGCCCAGCTGAGTCAAACTCCAGAGTAACTTTAACACAATACGTCCGGGTTTTTTTGTTTTTTATTTTTTTTTCAAAAAGCGACAAAATAGAGAAGGTAGGATTTCTGAAGGGAAGGTGCCACTAGCATTTTCCCCATCTCAATAGCTGCAGTGTGGGACTTCTGCCTGAATGATCTGGCTAATCGCTTCAGTTCTTTGCTTTGCTGGGGGCTGGGCGAGGAGGGGGCCTCCTGCTGGGTCAAAGGAGGGGAAGGAATCTTCTCTTATCAGAGCTACAATCAGTAGACAAATCAGTAGAGTCTACCAACAGTACCCCCTTACACGGCTCTAGCCAGAGATTTCCCCCAAACCACCAGCTGTGTGGGTGTCAGAGTCTGTTGGAACACACTGCCTGGCCGTCAGCTGGTGTGACACATTGGTCATTTGGGTTCAGGCATTGGCAGCCTGAGACTGGAAGGCCAGACGTGGGCTGAGGGTGAGGCCACCCGGGGGCTCGAACATACCCGCTGCCAGCCAGACCCAGAGCTGCCCTGAGCTCCCTTCAGCCTCTGGGTCTTCCACAGGGCCCAGGACTCAGCGTACACTGTGCACCTTGTTCGGTCGGGTCTTCACCTCCCTGCTGTCCCCTCTGCCAGGGCCCTGCGAGCAGCCTGACCTCCAGTCTGCATCCTGGCCTCCTCCAGGAGGAGTCCAGGGGCCTCCCCCTTCACCCTGTGTGGCCACCATGCCCACTCTGACCTGTGGCCAGGTTCATGGCCAGACCTTTGCTGCACCCGATGCCCAGGGTAGACAGGAGCTGGCAATGGGGTCTTCCCATGTCCAAGTGCAGAGCGCCCCTCTGGACCCTTGCACCTGACACCCACCTCCAGCACATTTGCTTGATGACTCATTTTGGACAACTGTCTCTGGCCTTGGCCCTCTGTCCCAGGGACACCATTCTGGCTCTTGCTCCCAGGCTCCAAAGCTGTGCACAGGAGGCACTCCTCCTTTCCAGTCTGCCCAAAGGACTTAGCGGCTGGGCCTGTTTTCTATGTGCTTCCCCGTTAGGAAAGAGGGCATGACCTTCTTTCCAAAGAAACCGTCCCTTAACTGACTCCTGGTTGACCCAGTGGTTAGCACCGCCTATATTTTGCATCAAGACAATGAAGTCCACAGCCTAGGCTGGGAGTCCCACCAGCACCACCACTGCTATCTTCGTCAACATCTGAAGACATTACCAGGGGGGCTTCTCCTGACTGCCTTCTTCTCAATCCAAAGAGGAATGAACGCCTTTGAAGATACCGAGCTCCCTGTTCACTGAGGGCATCAGGCTGTCATCTTAAGTGTGGTGGAGGCAGTGGAGATGGGGAGGTGCTTGGCTCCTTGAGGAGGGGTGGAAGGGCCCACCTTGCACTGAAGTGCCAATGAGGTTGGCATGGAGGTACACACAAACCACAGGTGTGTGTGCTGAGCCATCCGTTTATGGAGCTTGCGGATCCCTGTGCGGAAACGCTCCTGATTTCAATCACAGATCACATCCACACCAGATAAAACCAGCTTGCTAAATTAGGTTTCCTGCACCATCCTGATGTGTGCCCTGGCATATAAAATCATTCGCTTAAAGGCAAATCAATGAGCCAGATGAGGTCTCCGGGCTCAGGAATTAGGCTCCATGCCTCTGCCTCAATTTTTTAGCTTCCAATTTAGCTAACATTTATTGAGCAACTATATTTGCCAGGCAATGAGCTCAGTGCTTCCACATATGCTATTTTATGAAGAGTTGTTAAGGCTCTGCAAGGGAGTAATATCATGGCCCCGGTAAAGAAGAGGATAAGTGACGGCCTCAAGGTCACCCGGCTGTCGGTGGCAGAGCTGTGCTTGGAGTCTGTCGCTACCCAAGACTGGCTTACAGGATGGAGTGCGGACTTCTCATCAGGACCCATGGCTTCTGCTGACACAACAGCTCTGGAGGAAAAAGTACATAATGAGCTCAGCTCCCGAGGCCAACCTGTGCCCGCTCACCTGGGAAACAGGTATCCAGGTGGCAGCGTGCGCCCCTGGAGGTGACCACTAGGAGGCACAGGCTCCTTTGGAGACAGACACACGCACTACACCAGAGCGGCCCGCAGCTCCTGGTGCCTCCCCCTCCCTGGCTTCAGTCTCCTCGCCCTGAGGATGGAGGCCTTCCACCCATCGCACCAGGGTTGTCGGAGGATCAGGCGGACGGGCCCACGATAATGTGAACTGCAGGAGGGCGGAGAGTTTGCCTAGGACAGTGCTGGCACATAGTAGGTGCTCAGTAAACACTGGTGGCCTGACTGGATGCCGCGATGCCGGCTCCCTTCCATGCTCCTCCCCACTGTGAACAGGCTCATTCTAGGACAGTGTAGAGCATCCCCGGTACCCAAGATGCAGGGGGCTCGGCTCAAGGCTTCGCAGAGTTTTACACACTCACTCCTGAGAACAGCCACTGGCCCGCGGCAGCCTCAACTCCCCTCCCTCACTGTCACCCCCCACGTGACACTGCAGAAGCCCCAAGCCCTCCACCCTCTACATCAGAGTTCTAAAAAGTGTGACTTTTTTTTTAAATTATTTTGGCAAACAAGGTTATGTTTAAAAATCTATGATTACAATCATTTCACGGATACTTTAACTGCAAAACCAAGAGGACATGTTATCAGAATAAATGGCAGTCCTTTCGAAGAACAAACAGCTAGCAAACTTAGATTAACATATCTTACCCCCTCCAAAGGTTGGGCTTTAAAATTTTTTTTGAGTGCAGAAAAGTGATAATGTGGAATTTTATTTTATGATGTCGAATGGCAATTTTTTGTCCTTGATATAAATTTGTCAGTGTGAGGATCTGTCTTCAAAGCACCGTGACCACAGTGGCAATAGAAAACATTCCGTGAGTGGCCTCACCAGGGCGGCAGGAAGGGGCCCTCCCAGTTTACACCCAGCACAGTGCGTCCTGGAGCCCAGATTCGACCCCCGGGCACGGGCAGGAATGGATCAGAGAAGCATGCCAAGCCAGGTGAGATGCCATCCCAGCCCCACCGGAATCTACGGACGGTGCCTGGGACCTGCTGCCCTAAATCACCCTCCACCCGCAAAGCAGGAAACGTGACGGCTCTTTTCAGGATCTTCAGAACGTGATACAATACCTCAAGGCCCAAGTCCCTCCCAACGTCAAACTATCACTCTGAGGTATCCTGAGGTAAAAGTTAATATTTATTAAAGAAAAGCTGATCTAATCTCTAGTAAAGGTATCACAATGGGCTTATTGATTTTTTTTTTAAAGAAAAGTTACATTTTAAAAAGAAAAATGCCAATTTCACAAACAACCTCCAGCCAGATTCCAGGCCCTTGGGTTAGCTCACAGCAATTCTGGTTTAAAAAAAAAAAAGAAAGAAAAGAAAAAAATATTGAGAAAAGGGCTTTTCAAAGAGACATACAAGAAAGTAAATAAAATTGATTGAAAATACTAACAGAGAACCATTCATTTTGTTAAATGTTATAAAAATGCCAAAAGTGTGGGGCACCTTGGTGGCTCAGTCATTAAGCATCTGCCTTCGGCTCAGGTCAGGGTCCTGGGATCGAGCCCCTCATCGTGCTCCCTGCTCAGCAGGAAGCCTGCTTCTCCCTCTCCCACTCCCCCTGCTTGTGTTCCCTCTCTCGCTGTGTCTCTCTCTGTCAAATAAATAAAATCTTTTTTAAAAAAAATGCCAAAAGTGCATCCTCTTCCCAGGTTCTAGGGCTTAGGATGCTCCCTTTTCTGGAAACTGATATCTGTAGGGAAGGAAATAAAATAAAGAGAAAAATGATGAACACCATTTTTTTCTTTTTGAAGGCCCTGAGTGATCATGGACTGGTGAAGACATAATCTCATTAACTATATAGTCAGGGTCTCATTATCTCACTGTTACAGGATTTGTGTCCCCTTAATGCCCGCAGTTCTTTTTCATGCCGCTTGGAAGGATGAAGAGGTAGACCAGATGAAGAGCGGTTTATTGAGCAATCCTATAAAGCTCCTGGAGAGGGAGGGGGCCCGAGTGGGTTGCCCCCAGAGTTTCTAAGTTTAGGGGTTTTTATAAGCTCTTCTGTGGAACTATCTTAAGCAATCAGGGTGTGCTGAGTTGTGTCAATCAGGGCTTTGGTCACGTATCTGTCTACCTATTAAGTTAATATTCACATGCTGATGGTCCTTTTTTTTTTTTTTTTGCTGACATCTGAGGGCTTAAGTCTTAACTGCCCCTTGCCTGTGATATTGACAAATGCTTTTGTGGTTAACTGTCTTATTTTAGGATGTTTTGCAGAAGTCATTTCTGCAAAGGCTGCAGATCAAAATGTTAGTACGGTTCTGTCTAAGCTGCAGAACAGGATGTCAGTGCTGTTTTACCTTAGCTATCCCAACTCCATATTTTCTTGTTGGGAACTCTGCCCCTGACTACCTAACTGTCCAACTAACTCCTAACATTACCATCTCAGGTGCTGGGCACAGGAGTTGTGAGCTCTTTGTAGAGAATCTTCTGGAAGAAACCGTGCCCTCACTGGGACCCAAGGTTGTATCCTGTGAGTAAGATTCTCCGTTAGTCAAAATGCCTGGGCTTTGTGTACCAGTCGGGGTCCCAGCAGAAAACAGGTGGCATGCTCAGCTTGGGTAAGTGAGGAGAGTTTACAAGGGGGTGGGCAAGGTGTAGGGACACCATGAAAGATGGTGTAAGACCCCAGGCCTGAAGGAATGAGGGGAGGGGGCACGTACAGGAGTCTGGAGACCAAAAGAGCTATGGTTTTCTTTCATGGTGTCAGCTAGCTCATGATGACACCACAAGGAGAGAAGCAAGGGAAAATAGCACCCTCCTTACTTTCCTCCTTCCCTGGGATCTCCTACTGGTGTTCCCCATTAGCCAAACCTAACTGGAAGTCAGAAGACAAAAACCCTCTTGGTTCATACATGTCACCCTCTCAGAGCTGGGAATCTTGGGACAGAGTATCTTCATTCACTGGGACTTTGATTTATATAGGAGTTCAAGGGGTCAGATATTAACTAGATCTAGAAATATATATCTGCAAATGGAAGTGTTGTTTTAATTTAAATAGGTATTTAAAATGTAGCTATTTCTGGCTAAATTTGGAGACAGTACTTTGGATCTGGTGTGGTACCACACAGTGTCTTCAAACCCAACCCTGGATAAAATTTCCCCAAGTTCCTCAAAAAAAGGACCAGTCGGACCTATGAGTTTAAGTCCAGTAGAAATGTTGGAACGTAAGGAGCACTCGCACCATTGAGAGCAAGATGGCCATTCATATAGCAGTCAGAGGCAATGAGCACAGGAGCCTGATGACCGGGGTCATGATGAGGCTAGTATCACTTAAACCCAAGGGCTGTAGTGGGAAAAACTCCACAGCCATTGAGGAGAATGTATGGGCCCCCGGAGACTCCCTGGGGGGACAGGAGGGATATGTGAATGTTAAATTTAATAAAGGGAAACCTCACTAAAGTGGACCCGGGAGGCTAGAAGAGGAGGCTGAAAGGAGGAGCCCTACCACTTAATGTCAATTATAGGAAAAATTGTCAATTATAGACCCTAACAGAAGAATCTCAGCCAGAAAGAATCATCAAATACAGGCCCAACAGGGAAAGCTATACATTGTATCTCCTATAAGAATCTGACAACCCCTATAATTCAGCCAATGAGAAACCATCGTCATCCTGAACTCTTGCTTTTCTCCCATGGACTTTTGTTCAAAACAACCCATCCCAACTTCCTCCTTCTCCATAAAGTATGTTCCTCTCCTTTGTTTGCTGGACTTACCTATGGTTTTGCCTTAGCTTGCTTGTCCAGAATTACAATTCTTTGCTATTCCCAAATGAACCCATTTTTTGCTGGTCAAACTACTGGTAGCTCTATTTTTTAAAGATTTATTTATTTATTTGATAGACAGTGTGTGTGTGGTGGGGGAGGGCAGAGGGAGAGAGAATCTCAAGCAGACTCCCCACTGAGCATGGAGCCCAACATGGGACTCGATCTTACGACTCTGAGATCATGACCTGAGCTGAAACCATGAGTCAGACGCTCAACCCACTGAGCCACAGAGGTGTCCCTGGCAGCTTTATTTTTAAGGTTAACAGTTTGGGGAACTAGACAATCCATCGGTGGAAGTCCAGGGCCAGGCTCATGCTCCACCGCCCCACCGCACGCACACTCGCACACCCACGCCCGCTCATACACTGATGCTACCCTATCAGTCTGACCTTGCAAGCAGCTGAAGTATGAGCAATCTCTAGGTGACCTGACCACATGTCCTGCCATCACTAACTTCGAGGAAATCTAACAGCAGTGGCAGAGCTTTTCAATACCACTGATCCCAATTTCACAGCCTTCCTCTCTCACTCCTCAAACCCATCCAACTGCAGCTCGCCCTGACCTCCCGTGGTGGGACCTCCCAAATAACCTGGCAGCCTTGTTGAACCATCTCAGAAAGAACCACACACACATCCTGTGGGCCACGTGCTCTCAGTCTTGTATCAACAGTGCTCTAAGTACATCGTTATTTCCCTGTTTAAGGCAAGAAAACTGAGGCTCGGAGTAACTGAGCAAATCTGATTCCGACCACAAGTCCTTCTTTGTTATTGCAAGTTCCCAGTAAGATCAGAAGAGGAAGACTGACTCCGGTTCCTTTGGGCTTTGTCGTCCTGAGCTCCCGGTCAAATTATGTGCAGTAGAGAGACAGCATGCTGTTCCCAAATTGCTGAATGGCAGAGCAGAATTTTACACCCTCATCTTTACACATCTTCCACAGACTGCCTCGATCAGATGTGAACTGGTATTTCTAAGAGACAAGTAACGAAGGGGATGCTTCTGCATCTGCCTTTTGAGGAGTAAAGCGGCAGCTCCCTCTGACAGCACATTGTTCTATTGTTCCTTTCAACTCAGGGACGGAGCTGACAGGTCCCCAGAAACTGTGCCTCCGCCATCCTCCCACACCCCCTGAGAATGCACCTGGAAAGAAAGATGCCAACTCCAATGGATGGGGGCTAAGAAGTCCTGAAGCTCAGGCATAATGAAGAGCAGGTGGATGGGGCTGGGTCCCCCAGAACCAGACTCTGGGACAAGGATCTGGGAACAAGTCGTTTACATGGGATGAGAAGAGAAGAGTAGGGAATAACATAGGGAAGAAAAGGAAGCCAACACGCTTTCTGGTGTGGGCAGCTGGGCCTCAGCTCCTCGGGGAACCTCTGGGAGACTGTGGGGAACATGCCTCAGAGCTGTCACACCTGAGGGCGAAGAAAGTGGACATTTAGCTACTCATCCTTTCCAGGGGCTGGCTGAGGACTGTTCCCAGGGATGTTAACTCCCCGGCAGACCTGCCCTCTGGCCAAGCACGCTGTGACGGGAGAAGGCGCTCAGGTAGAGGGACCCGGTGCTTGCAGTGGAAAACTGTCACGGGGGAGGAGAATGAATGGTTCCTTCAAGGGGACAGGAACAGGGCAGCTCTGTTCCCGTTTCCTTAGTTCCAGGTCGGGGGAAGTGAGGAGAGAGGAAGACGCAGAGAACACGGTGGAACTGTCTGTCCGTGTGGGCAGGACATTGTTTTCTTCACCATCTCTGCACCTGTGTCCTCAGGGGTTCAGTGAGGCTAACGGCGTTCCCTCTCCTGTGGGGTTGGAGTGGGATCACAGGGGTCAGTATGTGTGCAGCATTCAGAACAGTGTCTGGCACAGAGATGCTCAGTAAGTGACTCAGCTCGGCCTGGTCCACAGTGTTGAGAATACATGGGAAGCCCCATTCCCACCCATGAGGTAGAGATTGGAATCACTCTTAATGCCTTAATCCTGGGGCTCAAGAATGCCAGGAGACTCTTTCCTCACTGAGTTGGACAGACCTCAAGCCCTGGGACAGGCCTCGCCTCCTAGACACCTCCTGGTCACTTGCCTTCCTGTAACCACCAGCCCTATAGAGCCATCCCTAGCATCAGCTTCTGCCTTGCTGTTCTGCCCAGGGTTTACACCCCTCCCCCGAGGCAAGGAACCTCGCCCTGCACCCCTGCCCTGTGGCCCAGTGGGCAACCCCTCTGCTGGAGGGGGAGGTTGGGGTGGACCTTGAATCCCACTCCCCAGCTCTGCTGGGGTCCTGTTGCAAGGAGACAGCTGCACTCTCACCTACCCTTTGCTGGGGTGACACCCCAAGGGGTCAAGTTCCTGAGACACCCGTGACAGTGCCGGGGTACATTTTGCTGAGTTATCACCCCCCCGCAAGGATCCGGGAGAGGGAGCCCAGCGTGAGCATCTGAGCACCATCAGCCTTGTCCTCCTATCCCACAACCGAAGCCCCCAACTACAGAGTTAGGGACTCACAGAGTTCATGGACTCTGTTTCTGATGCCCCAGGTCCTGCAGACCCTTTGGCAGCACCAGGGCTTTCCCTCAGCCTCCTGTGAGTCACACCTGATGAAGTCCAGCTCTGTTCCCAGCACCTGGGCCGCCTCTGCTTTGCCTCCTGTGTTCTCATAGCCTTGAGCCCACCCCAGTTGGTCCTCTCCTCAGGGCTTTGTGGCTACCAGTAGTGGCTCTTCCCAGGACAGGGTTGTGGGGAGGCACACCTGGGGGACCATCAGAGAAGACTGCTTCCATCTTAGTGGTCCTTTTCCTACTCAGATTCTAGAACACAGGTTGGCTGATGCTAGTCTTCTTTGAAAATGCAGTCACCTTTGCTGGGACACAGTAACGGACAGAAATTCGCTGCAAAGCTAACTGATGGGGAAATGTAAGGGTGACGGATTCTCTTATGGGCGCCTGGCCATCGACAGGCAGTGCCCAGAACCGGTGTGTTCAGCATCTTTGTTAAGGATCTGGTTGAAGGAACATGAACAGCATGGCTCATCATCTCTTTTTTGACTTTGAGAACATTTCACAAATAATACATGTTTATTATAGAAAAAGCAGATAGGCCAAAGGAAAATAAAGAAAAACGACTCTCCGTTTCACTATTCTGAAATAACCACCCTTCGTCATGTTTCTGTGCAAATCTGCCATACCTACTACATGCACGTACATAAATAAATGTCCAGCTAAAATTCTGGACCTAAGGCTTTTTTTTTTAAGCCTTGATGGTTAAAGTTTTGATACAGTTTTTGTCCAGAAAGTGATAGAAACTAGAATTGACCTTAAGAGTAAACTGTTTATTTTGGGAAAACCCTTTGAACAAAACATTAAGCAAATACCTCCGTCCTGCAGCTCTGGGGGAATGAACTGATATTGAACTATTGTACTCGCTGCCATTGTCCACTTGGAGGCCATTAGGGCCCACCCAGTTCACTGAAGGAGAAATGAGCATTTGTGCCGTCAGCCAGAAAAGAACAATCCCGAGACAGAAAGCAAGCTAGGGCCTTACAGGTGAGCCTCAGAGGCCTGCCTCCCTCTCCCCACATCCTGGGGCAACTGGACGCACTTCACAGGCCCGGACAGCACAGAGACTTCCTGTGGGGAGGGAGATGGTCTCCAGCTTGGTAGAGGTGGCAATAAGGCAGTGCGGGTCCCTAGGGGAGCCCAAGGATGGGCCTGGGCTGGGAGACCGAAAGCACTCATTTCTGGCGGGATTTGTCAGTTTTGCTCTGAGGGGTGGTTCCTTTTGGAACTTGATTCCCCAAATCTGTTGAACAGTCAGAGACTAGTCCTAGCTGTGCTGTGTAACGAAGGGGAGAGCTCTTCCGGGCTGGAGTTAGAATGGTAAAGAGAAGGGCAGTGGTGGCCCCCTTAAGGCCAGCCTGGAGGTACCGCGGGGGCCAGCAGAAGGTCACCAGTCCCAGATAGCTGGACCTGCATCCTGGCGCTTGCAGGGAAGCAGAGGCAGGACAACATGGGCAGGCCATGCCCTGGAAGACTCTCAGAAATAGCCAGATGACCCTTTGAGAGAGGCTCTGTCCCTGAGATCAAGCAAAACCAAGATTTGGAGGCTCTGTAATTTACAGCATTAGTTGAGCTATGTTCTCCCAGGCTGGTGAAGTCTGAGACATTCTGGCTACAAATAGATATTTGACAAAAGTAGACATGTCCTCTACCTCTTGCTTTGAAATCGCTTCCCCACCCTCACCACCTCAACAATATATTGTGTGACACTTTCCGTATCAGTAGATAGGGACATTGTCACTTTCATAGATGAATCATGTTCCTCTTTATATACGTATAACTATAATTTATTTAAGCATTTTTTTTGTTGAAGCCACTTGAAAACAGAGTGGGTTCGAGATAAACAAGGCAGGGATGTGGAGGAAGGTGAGCACTGGCTTTTCAGTGCAGCGGTTCGGGGCTCCTGGGGCAGGGTCCATTTGGCTTGTTCTCAGAGTCACGCCCCTGGACCCAGTACCTGCCCTCAGCCGGGTCCCTCCCTCTCTCTGATGCTGCTGCTGCTGATCGCCAGACTGTATCCCACTCTTTGCTTGGCTTCTTAGGGAAGAAAGAGATCAGAAAAAAGGGGTGGGGCATAGTGTTCTCTATCAACCCCTTCCACGGTGAGGTCTTTCGGTGGAAGATGGTGGATTGAACACCAACTCCTCTACTTCCCTAGGGCCCACTGAAATAATAATGATAAAATCTTTTAAAGGACAAAGAGAACAGGGGGAAGAGCAGCAACAAATGGGAGATATCAAGAAGTTGTAGAGGATGTAAAGCGGAAGGAGGTGCGGTAGGTGTTTCATCAGGGAGGAGGAAGCTATGCCTGCAAGTCCTTCCAGAGGTTGTTACCTATGGGAGCAGAGAGAAGACAGCTCATGTGCTCTGCCTGAGGGCCCCCAGGCAGGTCAGGGCTCGGAGGCACAGGGTACCATGGAGAGCCTAGGTGGAGCTCAGGGCTGCACACAGAGATCCAAGTGGATACGCTTGGCAACCAGACTCTCTAGTGGGATGTGAAGAGTCTGCCCACATTTCCATTTCCTCCTTCCCAACAGAACCCTGCCTTGTTAGACCAACCCCTCTTCCACATAACATGTGCTTCAAGGGGAGACCTGATCCCAGGTCTAGCAGATGAAACTTGATTAGTCTGAACCAGTCAGCACAAGACAGGTCACATGGGCTCTAAGGGTGGGCTCATGATGCAGGCTGACCCAATACGATAGAAGAAAAGCACTAATAGAGAGAGATTTTCTCTCACTTTCTTCAGTTGGATATGGACATGTAAAACTGAAAACTTCTCAAACTTTCATGTGTGTTATGAATCATGTGGGGATCTTATTAAAATGCAGATTCTGATTGGTAGGTCTGGAACAGGGTTTTGGATTCTGCATTTATGATGAGCTTTTGGGCGATACTGATGTCTTGGGTCCAAGGACCATACCTTGAGTAGTAAAGGGATAGCTCATTTCTTTTGGCACAATTTTATGGTCATGAAGGGAACCAATTCATCTGAATCAGATGTTGGAGAGAGCAAAGCAAAGAGCCTGAAAAACTCTTAAATTCTACATGGCACCATTGAACCACTGATCCATACTGTATCCTGAGCGCTCCCTACTTTTGAACTTCTAGTTATATGGAATACTATTTTTGCTTAAGCCAGTAAAAGTCAAGGTTCCATCCATTACAGCTATACTCTGGAGGTGGTGAGGAGAAGATTATTCTCTGGAGAAGGAAAATGGGAACAGACAGGATTCAGGGTCATTGGATGTAGGGGAAGGGGAGGCTGGGAGCCAGGTATAATACTGAAAACAGGAATTAATTAACAATCTGTGCATGCATGAGGCATGAAGGAACTTTCAGAATGGTAGAAATATAAAAATTCACTTAGTATACAGTTAAGATCTTTACACTTTACTATGCATAAATTATACCTCAATAAAAATACTTTTTTAAAGCTGCACATGGAAAGGTGATATTCCCTGGCCCCTCTCCCATGTCCCATGTCCAGCCTTTTAGAAGCCAGGACTATGCCAACCAGGCAAGAGATTGAAAAGTTCTTTTCTGGCTAAGTGGAATGGCCCCAAAGAGAAGACTCACACACTGTCATTTGAAACTTTCCAAAAGAAACAGTCAGTTTGGCATCTGATCATCCTATGGTGAAAACTTACCAGTTGTTAATCCTCCTGCCCCAGCCCTGCACACAGATTTCAATCATCTATTTAGTACCTATTTCATGAATGGGCACAAAGGATTACTAGACACTTGAAAAAATGCACCAATATATCATAGAAAGAATTTTAAAAATTTTAAGAAACAATTCTGATGTCAAAACAGGGGGGGAAAGAACTGAAGAAAATAGAGATAATGCAAGACTCAGAAGAAAACTTTAAAATAACATAGAATTAGTACCCTTAGAGCCTTAAGTGAAGATACTTCTTCCATTAAAGAAGAATAGGGTTTATTTAAAAAGAGACGATTAGGGAACAGGAAAGAACTGTTAGAAATTAAGAATAGAAGAGAAAAAATATGACAATTCTATAAAGGCTTTGGAGGATAAAGATAATGAAATTGATTAGAAAGCAGAACAAAAAGAGATGGGAAATATGGAAGAAAATGCAAGAGCTTTAGATGACCAATCAGCAAATCCAATATCTGACAAAGAGAAAAATTAGAATGAGAGAACAGAGGAAAAAGAAGAAATTGTCAAAGAACTGAGTTAAGAATATTTCCTGGAACTAGATTGCAGCTTCTACCTCAGAGATTATATAAATTTTCAGGACATCAGGGATAAGAAATAGATCCTAGGGGCCCCTGGGTGGCTCAGTCGTTAAGGGTCTGCCTTCAGCTCAGGTCATGATCCCAGGGTCCTGAGATCGAGCCCCGCATCGGGCTCCTTGCTCCATGGGGAGCCTGCTTCTCCCTCTCCCACTCCCCTGCTTGTGTTCCCTCTCTCGCTGTGTCTCTGTCAAATAAATAAATAAAATCTTAAAAAAAAGAAAAAGAAAAAGAAATAGATCCTAAAAGATTCCAAAGAGAAAAAAATTGTATGTAAAAGACAAATCATCAGAATGGCCTTTAACTTCTCAAGCATAGAACCAGAAGTTAGAAGACAATGAAACAATTAGTGCAATAACATTTTGAAATAAATATTACTTTCAGCTTTGAATTTTATATTCAGCCAAACTAGAAATTGTGTGAGGACAAAATAAAAATATTTTCAAACACAAAAGCTTGGAAAAAATTACTTTTCACACACCCTTCCTTAAGAAGGTCCTGGAGGGTGTGCTCCAGCAAAATTAGGGAGTAAGCCAATAAAGAGTAATATGGACAATTAAGAAATGGTATATCCAACTCAAGACAGGAGTAAAAGAAGTCCCTGAAGGAGAGCTGTGCAGGAGCCTACAAAGTAACCAGCACAATTGGAATCGAGAGGAAAGAATTCCTTACAGTAGAGGTCTCCAGGAATAAAAAAGGGGGAGGGGATGATAAAATATGTGACATGATGGAATTCTTGTAAAAATTAATGATATGTGGATGATATCTGATTGATGATAGATCTGATTGATTTTTTTAACTTTAAAGATATATACGTAGAGAAGGATGCAAGGAAAATACTAGGCAACTCTAAGAAACTCTAAGAAAAAGCAAAAACTTCAAGAAGGAAAATACAGTTGCAATAAACTCTGATCACTTATCTAAGTAAAAACAATGATAGGACTAAATGGTTTGGTGGGGTTGGGGGGGTGAAGATGGTGAGAGCTGCTCTAAGAAAGCTACATTCTCCCAACCCACAAATCACAAAATACAAGTATAGGCATAAATATAGAAATACAGATTTAAAGTTAAATTAAAGAAATATGTGAAAGTGTTTTAAATGCTCTCCTCTGGGGAGATTGTGAAGGGACTGTTCTTATTCATTATAAGCCTTTTGTTATTTGATTTATTTTTAACCATATGCATATATTGTTTAAAAAAATTTTTTAGAAGTTAGAAAATATTTTTTAAGTTGATGAACGAATGAATCAGAAGATCACCAGGCACGTGTCAGAGATCAGGGTTCTATTCCGGTCTCTCCACTAACCAACTGAGTGACCGTCAGCAAGGCATTGAATCTCTGGGGTTCAGTGCAAGGCAGAAACTCTCTAAGCTTTCCTCCATGTCTCTATGACCTGAAGGCCCACCAGAGTTAGACAGGTCTATGCCCAGACTTGGTGCCTTCTCAGGGTCACCTTGAACAAATGACCTTTCTTCCCATCTGCCAGCTTCTGCAAAATGGAGGTAATGATACCACCTTCAAAGAAGGCATCAGGCGGGTCACATGTGGGGCTGTGCCCACCACACGGCCTCCTAAATGCTCACTAGATATCAAGGACTTGAAACATGTGGGCTGGAGTAAGATCAGATCAAAACAGGCAAGATCGTGTCAGGGAAGCTGCGACGCCAGGCAAGACCAGCAAGGTGTTTGCTAGTTATGATCTCTGTAATGGTTCCTCCTCCCTCCCTTCTGGGGGCTTCTCTTGTGACAGTGATCATGCCCAAGAATCCTCCACTAAGTGGCCAGAGTAGAGGAGGGGCCTGATGACATGGTGTTCCTTGGGTATGTGCCCCAAAACTGCCTACACTCAGAAGACATTTTCCCCCACCCCCTTCATTTTTATAATCAGCATTTGCTTAACATGGACAAAAGGATTTTTCTTTCTGAAAGTTCAGTCTGTGATTTCCATGCCCCCAGTGGCCTCTGGGATCCCGTTCTGCTCAGGCAAGAGTGCTCTTTTCAAGCCGTCAGTAGGGGAAAGATGACAAGGTTTTAATGAAGTCAAGTCATCATTTTTTCATGGCACATGAGACTGCAGGCTCAGCTGGGGAGGGAACATGGAGACGCTTTCTTTCGCCTGGTCTCCTCTGTAACCCACCCCCCACTACATCTTGTCCCCAACACTGCTCTGGGAGCCACTTCACATAAACAAGCCCAATGCTGCAGAGTTCCCTGAGGCCACTGGCTGGACTGCTTAAGGAGGACACTGAGGTCTGATGCCATTAATCACCGAGACACACACTTGCAGATTCTTGGCTCAGCTGGGAGCTCCCTCTCCTCCCTGCCCACAGGAGAATGAATCTGTCGATTTTCTCCCTGTGATTCAACCGGCAGCTAATATTAACAGGGCTTAAATCATCGAGACTCCCAGAAGTCAGGTTTTCACTGGTTTTCCTACAAATGAGCTACCAAATTTAACCAGAAATGCTTTCTATTTAAATAAAGACTATGCATCCATTTGGAAAAATATATTTCAAGGTCTAGTTAATATCTGACCCCCTGAACTCCTCCCACAGTCCTGTATAATTCAAAAGCCCCAGTGAAAGGAGATACTCATCTGCTGATATGAATTCACATCCTTGAAAGGGGAAAAAAAGGCTCCTTTCATACAGAGGATGGCTTTGGATACAGCTCTGAACAGCTTTGATAAATCTGCCACTTGTGTGGCATGGGGAGAAAATGCAAAGGATTAGGCTATGACCCCAATCTTCCTAGGGAACCCAATGATATCCTAGTTGGTGCTCTAGGCCAGGATTCCTAAACTTAAGCCTGCATCAGAATCACCTGGAGGGCTTGTTAAAACGCAGACTGCTGTGCCCCACCTCCAAAGTTTCTGATTCAGGAGGTGTGGGGCGGCCCCAAGAATCTACATTTGTAACAAATTCCCAAGTGATGCTGATGCTACTCGTCTGGGGACCACACTTGAGAGGCAGTGCCCTGGACCTTCTGGACCTTCCTGAATGGTCACACCAGAAGTTAGTTCTGAGGGGACTCTGTTGCCAGTCTGCCCTCTCCCCACCCTCTCCCCACCCACTCAATTGTGGAAATCTCCTTGAGCTGGTCCTGAGGAGAGCTGGTTACCATTGAAGAACCTCGGCTCCAGCCTGTCCCTTGCAGGCTGAGCTTGTGCTGAACTTGGCCCAGTGCTGGGGGCATCTGATGGCCTAAGATGAGCCTTGGGCACCTGCCTGCGCCATGAGTCACAGCTTTCCTAGCCTCTGCAGAGTGGGTTCAGCCCAAACGGCTGGGTTCAACCTTGGTTTGCTGGCCCAGCACCTTGACTGAGGTCCAAGCCTTTGCCCACTCCTCCCCTTTCCAAGGGCTTGGAACTGGTGTCTTGCTTCTCTCTCCCTTCAGGCAGGGGCTGGGCAATGCCCCCTTTGGATGAGAAGCACCGTGCCTGTCTGACCTGAGGGCTGCAATCACACACACATCCAACCCCATCCTGTGGTGGGTTCTCCCAAGAACTAACACCTTTAACACTGGCTTGGTCATAACTGAGGGGCCCACTGAGATTCTGATGCCTGGCACGCTTTTGAAGGGTAGCAAACTCCAGATCAGCACCTCTACCCCTGGCTTCGCTCTGCCTGGCATCCCAACTACCTGTGTTTCCCCATAGCTGACTCCCACCCACTTCTCCCCCCACCCCTTGCAACATCTTGATTATGACACCTGTAACTGCTCCTCCTCCTTCCCTTCTGGAAGCTTCTCTCATGACAGTGACTGCATGCAAGAACCCTCTGCGAAGTAGCCTCAGTCACAACTCCATGATTTCTTAGCACTACCTGGCAGAGACTGCCTGATTTCCTAGCCACCTTTGCCATGGCTGATAATGAGTTGTAGCTGTAAGTCATACAGACTCATGGTGAACAACAGGAGCTCAGGAAATAAATCCGAGTTTGATTTCCTGCTCTTCTGCTTGCTGGCTCTGTAACCTTGAGCAAGCCTCTCAGCCCCTCTGAGCCACAAGCTTCATCTGCAAATAGAGATTGGAAGAATACCTAATGCTAAGGATAGACGAGGGTTGAGTGAGCGAAGGTATAGAAGGAGTTACACGGGTTTCCAGCTGCTGTTGTAACTAACTACCCAAACTTAGTGTCCTAAAACAGAAATGTATTCTCGGATAGTCCTGGAGGCGAGGCACCTGAAGAGTCTTACCAGGCTCAAGTCAAGGGGTCAGCTAAGTTGGTTCCTTCTGGAGGCTACAGAGGAGAATCCATTCCTTACGTCTTGCAGCTTCTGGGGGCTGCAGGCATTCCTTGGCTTGTGGCCGCATCACTCTAGTCTCTGCTTCTGTTGTCACATCTCCTTCTTTTCTGAGCTGACTCTCCTTCTGCCTTCCTACACTACATTTAGGGCTCACCCAGGCAATCCAGGACAATTTCTCCATTTCACGATCCTTAATTCAGTCACATCTGCAAAGTCCCTTTGCCATCGAAGGTGACATTAACATGTTCCAAGGCTTAGGACCTGGACATTTTGGGAAACCATTATTCAGCCTACTGCAGGTACTAGACAGAGTGCCTGGAATATAGAAGCTCCATAAATTACTGCTACTCTTCATCTTCCTGCTATTGTTACCATTAGGATGTCTGTTTGTCCCCTAATCCTGCCCCAGCATGATTCCTCAGATCGCCACCCAGTCAGCACAAGGTTGGGTTTCTATAGGTCCAAAGAGCACAACTATGTGAGACTTAAATAATGCTCAGAATGTTTAGCTCTTATACCATCTATAAAATTCTTCATTCCCCAGAGTGTGCATCTAGAAGAGGTAGGAATTCTCAGTGGAGTGCAATAAAGCCATCCCCCACCATGAACTTTTAACAACTTCTCAGAGCAAGATGATGCTCTAATGAGTCCTCTGAGCTCTCCGGATGCATCCCTAAGCCAGCTTCCTCTGGACATTGCATCTGAGATTCCTTTCAAGGATGAGGCTGAGTGCTGCTCTCCTTCCAGCTGACAAGAGCTGAGCAAGGAGCCCCCCTCAGGCTTTTATCCTAGGGGATAGCCGTGGATAAAAGGCTGCCATCCTCACATCTATCCATATCTGTCCACAGGTTGCATCTTACTGGATCAAACTTGACCTGAGTGCCTCCTCTTAGAGCCTCACAGCTTGTTGTCTGTTTGGACTCTGCACACTAATGGCAGTGAGTTTCAAGTGCAGGGAGCATATAGAGCCACAACACTCCTGGGCTGTGGAGTGGCCAATTCTGAACCAAGTTCTGTTCATGATTCCAGAAATAGAGCCATGGAGGAACCAAGGCCAATGAGAGGAGATCGTCAGAGAGAGAGACAGAGAGACCAGTAGGTGTACCAATCAAGGCCAGTAGCCGGGGTCAGCCCCTGGAGAAAGAGCCAAGGCAGAGAGAGACTGGTGGGATATGGGAGGAGGGGCTGTGGTCATCTGACTAATTCTGGACCTTTCTTACCAGGATCTCTTCTGAAGGCTCAGCTCCCAAGGGTTTAAAGACCACAAATACTTGGCATTGGAAAGCCTATACCCAGGCAGTTCCCTGAAGCTAAAGATGTCCAGTGGTCAATTGTGCCAAGATAAACATCTACTATTAATGCCCCTAGGGCACATTCTTAGGGATCTCTCTCCAGAACTAACAATCTCTTGTATTCCATGGGATCTTGTCTTAGTCAGCTTGGGCTGCTATTACAAATACCACAGACTGGGAGGCTTAAACAATAAATATTTGTTTCTTACAATTCTGAAGCCAAGAAGTAAAAAATCAAGGTTTCAGGATGGTTGGGTTCTGATGAGTGTCCTCTTCCTGTTTGCAGACTTCTGACTTCTCATTATATCTTCACATAGAGAGAATGATCATGCCTGGCATGTCTTCTATGGGCACCAGTCCCATTCATGAGGGCTCCATCCTCATGACCCAATCACCTCTCAAATGTTCCCCCTCTAAATGCCACCACATTGGGAATTAGAACATCAGCATAGGAGTTTGGGTGAGGAAGGGGGACTCATTCAGTTAATTGCAGGCATCTTCTACATGCACAGTCCTTTTCATCCATCAGATTCTCCTAAAGCTAACATAGGGCCCACCAGCTCTTGGAGTTTCAGAGTTGGGACCACATGATCTCCAACCCTGGGCGCCCAGCTCAGGCCCAAGGCTGAGCTCTCTGCTGAGGACCCCTACGGGAATTTCAAGCTGAGATAATCACGGCAATTTCCATTGGGTCTGCCTTGCCGCCAGCTCTTTGGTCCCTGAGCCAAGCTTCCTGCTCTCTTGAAGCCTTACCACCTCCCTTCCCCCTTAGCCTATCCCCAACCCCACACCACTTCCAAGAGATTCCCCCACCTTGACCTTCAAGGAAACATGGAGGCCACCCGGTGGGAATTTCCCCACCTTTGCTCCCATCTTCCTTCACACCATGCTCTCACTGAAGGAGAGGGGCAGCAAGAGGAGCGTGAGTAAAGTGCTGGGCTCTGGAGGCTGTCCGTCAGCGTCAAGAGCCGGTACTGCCTCTTACTAGCTGTGTGACCTTAGGTGATTCGCTTTTTGTTCAAAACAGGATAGCAGCCGCACCCTCCACTTCATAGAGCTGCTGAGGAGGAAATGAGGAGTTAGCATATATAAAACAGTGTCTAGCACAGGGTATGAACTGAATAATGTAAGCAGTGATTATTATTTTCGTGTAAGAAGCACAACATGTAAACAGAGATAAAGCAGTGTTGCGAATGTGAACTCTGAAGTCCTGGCTGTGTTATTTTTTAGTTCTGGGACCTTGAGGAAGTCACTTAGCCTTCTTGACCTTCAGATTTTTCATTTGGACAATGAGGACATGACAGTGCCTGTCTGAGGCGTGAAAGGACATGATCTGTGTGAAGTTCTCAGCGTGAAGGCTGGGGCACAGTGAGCCCTCCATAAATTGTGCTTCCTCTTAGAGTAGTGGCCTCCTTCATGTTCCCTCTCCAGGGCTGGTCTCCAGCACATGCATCCAGGGCCCACCTCCGTCCTGAGGGAGTTCATCCACTGATTACCGCCCATGCCCACTCATGTGCCTTCAATACCCCCCTCCTCTGGGCCCCACCCTTCAGGCTCCCCCAAGAAAGAAAACCTGCTTTCAATCTGTTATTAAGCCCCCACCCTATCCTCCTCCTCTTTCCACTCAGAGCTTCTAGAAAGGGTGGTCTACCCTTGACTGCAGGCTTCATTTACTCACAATGGGGCTATTGCAGGCTTTTACTGTTTCCCACCAGATGTCTGGGATCTCTTAAGGACATCTCAAGATAATGAAGTCCTGAGTGTTTGTGAGTTCTCTGTTGAGACGTTTGTCTTCTGTCTGTTGAGTTTATTTGGGCAGTTGAACATCTCATACCTTCTCTACAAGCGAAGGTAGTGATGTACCATTGGTGGTTAGGACTGCTTTGCCGGGTGACTGTAATCAGCCTCAGGGTAGAGCGAGTCTTCCAGGCCTCTCCTGGGAGCCCTCTGGGGATGATCCTGGGGTGGGGGCGCTGTGGGGGTGGACAGAAGCGGGTTGACTGGGGAAGGCAGAAGGCAAAGACAAACTCTGCAAAGGGATAGGACCTAAACCATGAACAAAATGGAGAGGCAAGCAGTAGTCATTGTTTTTCCACTAAATTCCAAGGGAAAAAAAACTCTACAAGAGTTCAAGTTTCAACAAAGATGATGAGAAGCAGATTAAAGAAAGCCCTTTCTGGTGCTGGGGCAGGAGGGTGAGAGCAGGGAAAAGTGTGGCTGTGGCCCTCGGAAGAAAACCTTGGAGAGGAAATGAACCCCATCCTGGGGTAGCCGAGACCCCCACGCCAATATCCACTGACCCAGGAAGCTCTCTCCACACACTCCTAGTGCCACCAACATCTTGGTCAAATTATTCCCGCGGGCCCCTGCCAGTCAAGATACCCTGCTGCTTGAGGCACCATGACATGCTGTAAGGTCTGTGAATCCTGGAGCCCTGGGGGATGGTGCCTCATGCATCCCCAGTTGAGAAGTGCTTTCCTTTCCAGCCTGGTCTCCTGTCACAGACCCCGGGGACTCCTCCCCTTCAAGACTACCTTAGGACAAGATATAACTGAGATCTCCCAACACACCCCCATGTAGCAGCCCTGTGTGCATCCCTCTGGGAGGGCTGGTATGTCTGCCCCTGTCTACCCTGCTCACACATACCCATATCCCTTTGGATGGTTTGAGCCTAGGCCTGCTTCCTTTCATACTGGGAGCTCCAGAGGTGTCTCCTTTATCATTGATTGTTCTGTAGAGCCTGATGCATAGTAGGTTCTTAATAACTGTATCTTGAATAAATGGATAAATAAACAGCTCTTTGGCCACAATCGGTGTGCATAATGCAATAGCTAACATTTACAGAGTGCTTATTATGCACTAGATGTTTTTGGTAACATTTTACACATATTGGCTCACTTTATTCTCACAAAAGCCCTAACAGCAGGCATCATTATTATCCCCATTTTACAGATAAGGAAACGAATCCCCAGAGAGGTTCATTACCTTGCCTTAGGATATACGACTAGAAAATGACAGAGTCAGGACTTGGATCCTAGCAGTCTGACACCAGAAGCTGTGCTGTTAACTAATACATTAACTGCTCCTTAAAATATTTAAAGCAAGTTTTCTCACCAGGATCAACAAAGGCACCTGTGAGCAGATTAGTAGAATACATTAGATGCTGGGAAGATCAGATTCTTGTCTGAAATGGCTTGTTGCTCAGGGAGGCCATGGGAGTCTGGTCAGAGGCAGCCGTGAGGAGAAGAGGGAAGGGATGGAGGGGGCAGTTGACAGCCTCAGAATGATAGGGTGCTTGGGGGGGAAGCAGAGGGCTTGGCCCAGAGTCAGCAGAAAGAAGGAAGGAGATGCTCATCAGACCCTCCCAGACCCAGAGGGAGACTCGGAAAAGAGAAAAGGTGAGAAAAGGAGGTATCCTGACCTGGGGAGACCCAGGGAGGCCAATGCTTCAGTGAGTCACTGAGGAAAGGGGAGAAGAATCGGGACCACATGGGGCTGGCATCTCAGGTGCCTAACTTGGCAGGCCAAGGGTGGTGACTCATGGTCAGTGCCAGTGCTGGGATCAGAAGAAGTGTGGTAGTTTCAGGCTGGAGGTACTATGATGGATCCATCCAGATGGAAGCGGTAGGAGCCCAGGGCCATTGTGATCCCAGAGGGTCCATCCCACAGCTGGAATTACAGGGGCAGACTTCAGCCCCTGAGCAAGGGGGCTGGAAAGAGCTGGGCAGGATGGTAGGGTCCTAGAAAGACAGGTGGAGATTCAAGGCAAGTTTCAGTCCACACAGGGGACTGGCAGACAGCTGGGAAACTGAGGCAGGCATGTACTCATACAGTGGAAAAGGAGGGGGCAGCAGCTCAAGGTTGATGAGGACTCAGGACCAGCCACTCCTCCCCCTCCAGAAACCACACTGAGAGCAACGGAGCTCACCCCGGGTCCTCCTGCTGGTGTGACTGGGCTCCTCAGATGCAGCCTGGCTAAGTCAGAGGCTTAACCTGTATGTTGGAGGTCATTAGTGTCTGTAGCTACGCAGACCTAGGCCAGCAGGGACAGGCAGAGGGCAGGGAGTATCTCATTCATTCACTCACCCATCCAACCATCCATCCATCCAATGTTTACTGAAATCTAAGTGTCAGGCACTCTGCCGGGTACTGCAGAAATTAAGAGTTTTAAGATCCATTCAGTGCCTTCATGGAGCCCCCAAGCAGCAGACGCCTGACACTGAGTTAAATTGACAACCACAGTAAGCTGAGGACACGTATCGATAAATGATGGGGAGTCAGACAGTGGCTGTGATGATGGCATTTGAAACCAATAGGGGACAGTTTAGCATGCCATCCACATGGGTATTCAATACGAGTTGTATAAAGATCAGGCTGATGGCTGCTTTCTAAAATAAGCTTCATGTCAGACCCCCTCACCTGCTCACCCTGTGAATGAGTTCAGTGAAGTGGCTCAATAAACCATTCTTTTTACACAGTGAGTATCAGATGATCTCTGCCCAGACCCAGCCATACCACCAGGACTGGGGCTGAGGTTTACCAAAGGGCTAAGGACCCCTTCATCTGGAGGGAACTGAGTGGCTCTCTGAGGGGGGGTGGATTTGTTTTGGGGGTTAGGGGTGATCACTGCTAATCCCAAGGCTGGGCCTGCCCCAGGCTCTGCCCTGCTTCCAAGAACCACAGGCTCCTACCCACTGGCCTCAGCTGGGAGCATGGAGGGGGTGCCAAGGACCACACTGCCGGCTCCCACACCAGAAACCCTTCCCCGAACCCTGACTACATACTGAGTCAAGTCCTCCCTCACTGTGGACCACAAAGGAACAGCTGACCAAAATCCACATGCATTTTTTAATCTACTAGCTATGTCTTCTCTCTTCCTCTAGAACTGGCCCATGAAAGCAGCCATCCTCTCTGCCTTATTCCTTGCTGTATCATTAGGACTTAGAACAGTGCTGGTAACATAGAAGATGCTTAATATATTTTTGTTAAATGTATTAGTTATATATAAATGAACGAATGAGTGAACAAATGAATGAATGGATATCTTAAGACCATGACTGACTTGGGTTCCAGTCCCAGCTGAACTACTTAGTAACTCCACTACCTTGGATTGGTTACCTAACCTCAGTTTCCCTGTGGGTAAAACAGAAGAATACTAGTTGGGTAATTGGGAAGATTTGGGAAGACAATGCATGTAAAGTATTCAGCACAGTGTCTGGCTCATAGTAAAGGGTCAGTAAGGAGAAGTTTGATCATGATCAACATTGTAGTTGAAGTGACTTAAGGGCCCCCTCCTGTGCCCTGAATCTTCACATGACAGGAGAAAAACATCAACAACAACAACAAGGTAACTCAAGAGTGGGAGGAGAAACAGCATAGAGCAGTGGTTCTCAAAGTGTGGTTCCTGGACCAGCAACTTCAGCATCACCTGGGAACTTGTCAGAAATGCAGATTCTCAGGCCTGCCCCAAACCCACTGAATCAGGAACTCTGGAAATGAGGCCCAGCAATCTGTATTTTAACAAGCCTTCCAGGTGATTCTGACACACACAAATTTGAGAATTCTGAGCCTAGAGCAAGGGACAGGTGGAGAAGGCCAGATTCCTGTTTGGGATGCCAATGACTTCTTCTGATGCATAGAGAAAGGCAGAGAAGGAAGCTGGGCAGCTTTAGGTCCAGTGCCAGGGAAGCTCCCCATTTTGGAACCACCATCCTGGCCTTGCCCTCTTGGTTGCTGGCAGAGAAGTTTGGCCTCCATCCACTGCAAGGAAAGTGCTGTTGGCTGCAGGAAGAGCAGACTGCCCACTGTCACTGGGGCCACTCTCTGCTCAACATCCCAGGCACCTGCACCACTAGAGACCTGAGACAAAGCTGCAGTAGGAAGCAGGCTGGAGCAAGACACATAAAACCATGAGACCAAGTTTTCCCCAGCATTCACGTATGCTAGAGACCCTGGGGTAGGGTTGGGAAGAGTGGTGAGAAGGTCCTCCTGGTCCATCAGAAGAGTCACAAGACTTGAAATGGCATCAGCCACAGGCCATTGTAATTTTATAAACAGCCCTCAGCTCAGCTGCTACTGGAATCTCCAGGATGTCTGTGGGAGTGAAATTTGGAGCTGCACCTGGGAGCAGGTGATGTCAGAGAAGAAAGATTAGGATGTGGGGACCACTAAGCCTCCCCATAGAGGGAAAAGTTTGTGTGAGCCTTTGAGCATTAGGAGATAAGGCTGCTGCCTGTTGGAATCACAGGAAATTTTAAAATTACCACTGCTCAGGCCCTCACACAATGGATTGTGATTCAGTTTGTCTGGGGTGGAACCTAGTTATCAGCATGCATTTGTCAATCTTCCAAGTGATTCTAATGCCCAGCAAGGGTTAAGAACTGCTCTCATAACCATGAAGGTACCATCTCATCTATGTGTCCACGCTTGTGTCTTTGAACATCTGTCTACGTCTCTGTTTTTTTTTCCATCAGTGGGAATGTCTGGTATTGGAACCAGGGAATCCAGATTTTGAAACCAACTGAGAAATAAGACCCATGAGACAGAAGGTGGAGATCAGAATGTCAACTCTACAAGTAAAGTCAAGTGGAAGATGTGGCTTTAGATCTGTAGCCAAATGGGTTTGCAAATCCTTTGCCATTGAGCTAGATGGACTTATCTGTTCAGTGCTGGTCACATCAGGCAACTCCCCAGAGGGGCGAAGCCAACACTGAGAGGCTACCCAGTACCAGAGAACTGGCCAGAATGCTATTACCTCTCTACAAGCAGCCATGGCAGAAGACAGAGAAGCCCTAGAAGAGGCTAAGCTGAGCATGCTCAGTTCTTCTCCCAAACTCACCAATCAGATAAGTAACTTCTCTGGTGGAAAAATGGTTGAGGGATGGACAAAAGCATGAAGACTTTCTTCCATACTTTCCTCTCCTTGATGGTGCAATAAAAATGTCTTCCCCTTCTTGGAAACATGAGTTGTGGTGCATAAATGTTCCTCCCACACATCTGGACATTTATCTGAGCATTTTTATCTTTCTTTCTGAATATCTAAGGGTGTGTGTCTTTCTGTAGGTATGCCTGTAAGTGTGGCTGTGTGTCCAGGAGTATGTTTGTATTAATAAAAGTGGCTGTGTGAACCATGAGAGACTATGGACTCTGAGAAACAAACTGAGGGTTCTAGAGGGGAGGGGGTGGGGCGATGGGTTAGGCTGGTGATGGGTATTAAAGAGGGCACGTATTGAATGGAGCCCTGGGTGTTATATGCAAACAATGAATCATGGAACATCACATCAACAACTAATGATGTAATGTATGGTGATTAACATAACAAAATAAAATTTTAAAAAAGTTAAAAAAAATAAAGTGGCTGTGTGCCTCTGTGTATCTGTCTGATTCTTTGGGTGTCTGTGTGGCAAAGCTTGAATTGGCACCCTTCTTGCCACCCACTCCCTCAAAACTCAGCTGCTTCACCTGCCTCCCTGTAGGCTTCCTGTGTTTGCTGTTCATACAACCTGAGAGATCTCACTGATGTTCCCAGTAGTCACTTCGTTCAAAGAACATGATGTCCCAAGTGGTTATGACCACCCTTTAATCAGCTAATATGATTCATCATTATTGTCAGTACCATGACAATATGGCAATGAAAATGGTCTTTGCCCAGATGGGACTTCTCTGGGTGGGGCTTAACTGAGGTACTATATTCATGAACTCCTGGAGGGAATGAGAGAAGGCAAGAAGAGACCAGAGCTCCATCCCTTGGTCCACACGGTCTTACTAACCCTGGGAACAGACTCAGCCATGCATCAGTTCTCCCATGTGCCTAGCCCCTAATTAAGTCTGAGTGCAGGAGTTGGTCCTTCACCCCTATGTAGACCCCCTAAAGGGCTGGCCATAGCTCTCCCCAGTTCAGGTACAGGCCCTCTGCAACCTTAGGGAGTTATTCTCTTCTCCAGGGTTTCCCATGCAAATCTGCCTTCTCTTCTTCAATAACTTTTGCTAGGGACCGTCACGAGCTAGATCTTTCAAATAGTAATGCTTTGAGAGCATTGACTTCGGAGAGAGATAGAACAGGGGTGGATACCCTACATTACCACATATTCATTGTGCAACTCTAGGCACATCACCTCTTTCTGAGCCTCATTGTTCTTATCTGTGAAATGGAGCTACTAATAATAAAGACAGTTAATATCTCCCTGAGGACTTACTATACACTAAGTACTGCTCTAAGAATTGTGTATGTGTTATGTCTTATATTATCCATTGTTGTCTAATAAATTACAAACAGAACCATGAGTATTTATTATTTCAGTCTCTGTGGGTCAGGAACATCGGCATGACGTTGCTGGGTCCTATGCTTTAAGGTTTCATGCAGGCCACAATTAAGGTGTTGGGGGGGCTGTAGTCATTTCAATGCTCAGGAAAGAAGATCTTGATCCAGCCTCACTCACTTGGCTGTTGGCTGGATTCAGTTCCTCACTGGCTGTTGGACTGAGGACCTGGTTTCTAGCTGGCTATTGACCAAAAGCCACCTCAGGTGCTTCCCCAATGAGCGTCTCCACTGGGTAGCTCACACATGCAGTGGCTTCCATCAGAACAAGCTAAAGAGTGAGAGAAGGTATGCAAGATGAAAGTCACAGTCTCTTGCACCCTAATCTCAAAGCAACACCCTATCAGTTTTGCCATGTTCTCTTATTAGAAGCAAGTCACTAGGTCCATCCCACACTCAAGTGATGGGGAATCCACAAGGATGTGAATACTTGGAGGCAGGGATCACTGGAGCCATCTCAGAAGTTGTCCACCATGTGCATTCAGTCACTTTATCCTCACAGTAACACTATGTGGGAAGTATTGTTAATATCCTCCTTTATTACCATTTTTCAGATGGGGAAACTGGGACACAGACTTTCCTAAGGTCATGTAACTGTTATAAGAAGAAGCCTGGAAGATACTCCAGAGGCTGTGCTCTTAACCACTCAACCTGGGTTGTTGGGATATCAGATGTAACTCTGTAAATAATGACACCATTGTCCTCATGAATGCAAGATCCTTTCCCCAGGATCTCCCTCCAGCTCCACTTCACTCAGTGTCTTGCCCCAGAAGAATGTGTATAAGCTCCCAGCCAACAGTGTAGCTCTTCATAAACTCAGGAAGTTTACTCTCAGCCTAACCATACCTTCTCTACTCTCTGACCAGTCGCCATGCTTTATTTCTAACTTCTGATTGTCTGCATAACAAACTAGCATCCAAGATGAGAGGGGAGAGTATAAGACGGCATTTGGTTTAACACAACAAATTCAAGTCTCCTGACCAGTATGGGCTCCATCCCGGGAGATGGCGAGCATATACGGATGAATTCACCAAAAACAGGTGGCATTGTTCAGTTGGAAATGGGGGAACCCTGGGGTTAATATTTGGGATGAAGAATTTGGGATGGAGGTAGAATGGTCCCCATCTGAACTTGGCAGCAAGAGAGAGCTGCTATAGGCATGCTAGACATGGGGCAATTGCTCATCTGCAGCAAGTGGCATTGAAAGGCCTGTGCTTTCTGACTCAATGGTAGCCCTTTCTGTATAAAATCAGCCTCATTTTATGGAGCCATTCTTCCTTTCTCCCCAACTCTTGCTGTTCCATGCAACAGAAATGGCTTCCCACTCAGAGGAGGTGTGGAGGAAGGGAAATGGTTCCCTCTTTCCTTCCACCCTTCACACCCTCCTTAATGTGGGTGGAAGAGAGATTGGCATGATTTTCAAGATGACAAGAGGCTGACACCCATTGGTCTATGTTTCTCTAATGTGTAAACATCCCTCCCAGCGGTGGCCTCTCCCCTGGCCACAGTTCCCCATGTATCTAGCTAAAAATCTGTTCTGAAGGCCCAGAACTACCCTCAGGTGGGTTTCAGAGTCCAACTGTAAAGGAAGGTATCAAGAAAACCACTTCAGCTTCAGATCCAAGCTGTTCTTGAATTCAACTTTGCCAGTTATAAAAGTGAGTATTCTCATCCCCATCAAATTAACATGTATAATTCTAAATTAGTTCAGGACTTTGAGGAGGGAGGGGTGCGATTAATTATGACTCATAAACTCCAACACTAAGAGACCATAAAGGGCTTGCTAGGGTCCCCTGCATACAGCAGAGCCAGGATGCATGGCTAGGTCTGCCAGACCGCCCATGCACTTTACATTTCATCGCAGCTTTCCTTCAGTACTGCTCTGGGGAACAGAAGGCACCACAGAGGTGTTGGAGGAAACCTCAGCTTTTCAAGACTGAGCTCCAATGTTATCATTTCTGATAGACACAGAAACACAATTCCTAGGGTACACAGGTATCTAACCAAGCACTTAAGTCAGGGATATGACTACAAACCCTCTCTAGTGTATCATGTGTTGTTCATCAAACATTGGCTCCTTTCCCCTTGACCTCCATGCACTTGACCTCCAATACACTTCCTTACCCCACAGATCTTGGGCTTGGTCACGAAACTTGCTTTAGCCAGTGGAACATGGGTGGAAGTAACAATGTATGAATCAAAACCTAGGCCTTAAGAGGAATCCTAAAAAACATACCCAAGTTCTTCTGGAACCAGAAGAATGAGACACGTGCAAAGCAGATCTGAACCAAACCCACAACCTACAGCAAAGCCCAGCCTAGATCAGCCAATCCCCAGCTGACCTGCAGACATGAGATGCTACAGGTCAAAAATGCTTATTGTCATTTGCCACTGGGGTTTTTTTTTTTTTGGCGGGGGGGACAGGGGAGAGTGGTTATGCAGCAGATTGTGATAATAGCTAACCAATACACTCTCCAAGATGACGTAGAAAAGTTAGTGATTCTTACGTGGTCACAGAGAAAAGACTGCAGTGAGTCCTAAGGGGTGGACTGGACTTTGAGGTTAGGGGCCTTAAAATGGACCTCTGGCAGTCACACTTGTGGGTATGTGTGGGGGAGCATGTTGTGGTACATGCACAGACATGCCTGTGCTAACAAGCCCAGCACACAGATCCCCATGGCAGTGTGGAGTGCAGTACCACAGAAATCCCGTCTTGAGTGTTGACTTCCTTTTAAGCTGAGGCCATTTTTCCCTCTATTTTTCCCCAAAGAATTAATCTTTTTGTATTATTATTATGTTAGGTTTATCTTGAGTGAAACGTGGATGTGAATTTTATCTGTGGCTTAAGACAAAATTGTGGGATGAAAATTGCAAAAACTCAAGAAAAACATCGCTAACAGCACCACCTTGCTGGGGGTGCCCACGTGCAGCTGGGCACACAGCACTTCCTCCGGCACCTTTTCCTCCTGGGAGCTTATCACGTCCGCCATTTGGATGAGGTTATTTGCCGAATTTAGGAAATCATTACAAATTGGCTAAGTGGGATTTTTCTGTCACAGAGCTCCACAGCATACTCACTTGACCACAGGGCAAGAAGGAGCACAGAGGGTATATTCCAGGCCAACCTTCTCCAACAGAGTTTCAGTGGAATGTAAAAAACGTTCCTTGAAACACATGTTCACAAGTCCAATAAACGTGGGAAACACTGGGTTTAAGAAAGTCAATCATTCCTCTCTCGGGATGTCTCTGAGTATTTAATGGGCGAAGGTGCATTGTGAATCTTCAAGAAGGAATATTGGATGCAGCTTCTCAAACTATTTGATATCAGAATTCTACCTCCCCCAGGCTATTTTTGCCCCAGGGATCTGATAGGTCTGGAGTTCCCTGGAACACAATTTTTAAAGTTATTCAATAGCATGCATTGATTCCGTTGTGGCTCTACTTTGATTATCAGAAAGATCTCACAATGAGTTCACGTCCACCTGCTCATGGCTCCTCCCATTTACTGGAGCTCTGCCACAGGACTGCTCCTTCTCCTCAACAACTGAGGGACTTTCAGGCATTTCAAACATAGAGATTCTGCCCTCTCGCACCAGGTCACCTGGATTGTCAGTTCTAGTCTCCAGTTTAAGTACTATCAGTAGTGGAGTAAATAAAGGAAATAGAAAAAACGTGCATGCATTTGGCTCCACCATGTATTGAGCTGTGAGTTGTTTAATCTTGAGCAAGTTACTTAACTTCTCTGAGTTTCCTCATCTGTAATGTGGAGATGACAGATAATGTATGTTATGGGCCTCACTCAGAGGCTGGCAAACTCTTACTGTCATCACTCTGGAATCCCTCTCTTCCAGTCCCTGCCCCTCAATTTAACCCACAATGGTTTCCAAGAAGTGTCCTCTCTTTGTAGGGCTGCAGATCCTTGGCTAAATTCAATTCAGGTTAACATTTACTGACACCTACTATGTGTCACACCCTGTCCAGAGTTGCGGGAACACAGTGATGAATCACATAGGATAATGACCCTCAAATTTCTCACAACCAGGTAGAGGACACAGCAAGGAAACCTCAGCTCAAATTCCTTGCGGAAACCAGGTCCAGAGTCACCACTGTCTCAGGCTAGGAGGAACAGAGGTGTCCAAGCTTGCAAGGATGATTCAAGAGCATAGATACCGAAGCAGCCCACGGTAAAACGATTTCACTATCTCTCTGCGGCCAGTGTTTTTGTCTGGAAATGGTGTGCCTCCAGCATTCTCTATCATTTCTAACACGCTGTGTGCTATTCCCTGGTGGCTGAGCTGCCTGGGAGGGCAGAATCAGAAATCTACGTTTCCAGTTACTTCAAGAAGGGGATACGGAAGTAGAAGCTGAGGACTCACTATGAGATCCTCTCATTTCCCTCCTCCAGCCGTTGATCCTGGGTGAAAAAAGACAAAATTTTGAAAGTACAATATCTTGTTCAAGAGCAAGAGGATGCTTTCAAGCTGCGTCAATCCTTTGCCCCCTGCCTTTTCCTTAAATATAAATGAGCAGCATTTGTTTTTCCTGGATCGTACTTACTTGGCTTAAAAGGGCTGCCTCCCTAAACCATGATCACCATATTTTTTAAAGTGCTGTTCTTTCCTTGACCTGGTCCTGAAGACCGAAGCCAGCATGGTCTTGCACATTCAGCAGGTTATTTTTCAGAGGACACAGAAAGTCTGCTCCCAATCTTCCCCAGGGAATTCAAGTTACACAACAGAAGCAGAGTTCAATGTCCGATATCTGAAAGAGCTTTGCCCATGTCAGGGTGTGAAACACATTAATGTGCACCCAGCTGAGATCCCTCATTCAGTCAGTCAATGTTTATTGAGTGTCCACTGTGTGCCCGGTACTGGGCTTGGCACTAGGGGTATGATGACAACAGCAACAATAGGACGAGCTAACTTTTACTGAATGCCTAATGCCCGGCACTCATTCAATCTTTTACTCTTCACAACACCCCTGGGCAATTGTTATTTTCCCACTTTTATGCATAGAGAAACCAAGGGATAGAAAAGTAAAATAACTCGCCCACAGTCACACAGCTAGTAAGTGACAGAGATGGGACGGGGGCCCCACAATCCAGGCCCAAAGCCAGTGTTCTGAATCACTGTACGTACCATCCCTCAGCGGAGACTGAGGCCGATTTGGCCCAATGTGGCCCACAGGCTAACAAGGGAGACAGTCAGGGACCCTGGCAATGGTAACAGGGAGGGATAGAGGTTGCATGGAGGGTACCAGGGGCTCACAGGAGGGCACCACATCAGAGGGAGCGCCAGGAACACGTCTGACCCTTCCCTCAGAGATGCTCTATTTCGGTGCTTCACAAGATTTAAACTCCACACAATCACCTGGGGACCTTGTGAAAATGAAGATTCTGATTCAGTAGATCTGGAGTGAGCCTGGGAGTCTGCATTTCTTTAAAAAGACCCCATTTCTAGCAGTCAGTGATGTAAGGCTCTAGGGCAGGGGCGGCAAACTTTTTTTGCTACTAGAACACTATAATGAGGACAGCTGGCCTCTCTTTTCCTGATGCCAAGCTTGGATAATAATATCTTAGACAATGATGTCATGGTTGCTGTTGTATCCACCACATATCCCGCTACACCACGCATGAAGTCAGGAGATTGCTAAATCGGCTAAACTCAAAGCTCATGAGGAGCCAGCCCCTATTCTAAGTGCCTGACAGACATAGAGCCCTCACAGGGACCTGAGGAGAACACCCAGGCCTAGAGATTAGGTGACTTAGCGACTTGCCCAAGGTCACACCACCAGGAACTGGCAGAGCAGGGATGTGAACGCTGCCAGTCTTTGAAGCATGGACGCACAGGGCCCTTCTGGCAGCTTGCCTCCTGGATCTCATTTAACCTCCCATTTCCCTAACAAAAAGGCTCAGGGTCAGAGAGGTTGAATTATTTGGGCAAGGCCACTCAGCTAGTGAGGGTCAGAGCCAGGGTTCAGACCCAGGGGGGCCTGACCCCAAGTTCATTCTTTTAACGGCTCTACAGCAAAATAGGAATTTGAATTTCTGCTCAGACCCCAAGTGGTCATTTTCGGGCTGTAACCAGAATAAGGGATCCATTTATGACCATGAAATAATAGACCTATTAAGGATTTAGGCCGCAATCTGGGTCCCAGCTCCTGAAGGGGGAAGGTTATGTCCCCTTCACCCTTTAGCTTTTCCATCTCAAATACGTGAACGGGATTTTGTTGTCCCGGATCAGAATGTGTCCGTTCTCCTTGCTCCATCCTAGGGAAAGAGAACAAGAAATCATTCTAGAAACATCACCCTGCTGCAGACATTGGAGGAAACAGTCCCCTCTGAGACCATGACAGCCTGAGACTCGGGGACCGGGGGTGGATGCTGAGGCAGTCTCCCACAGCCGCACCCCACTCACCAGGCCCCTGTCCAGCTCCCCAACTGAGCAGCCCTGCAGGCCTTGGCTCTCTCCGGGCTCATGGAATGGAACAGCATTCCTCACTTTTCTGCCGCCTCCTTCTCCTCCTCATCCTCCTCCTCCTCCTCCTCCTCCTCGTTCTCGCACTCAGCTCACCCTCTGTGGGCGAGCCAACCCTCCCACTCACCGCAGGCCCCGCCCACTCGCCGTTGGCCCCTCCCACTCGCCGTTGGCCCTTCCCACTCCCCGCCGGCCCCTCCCATTCTCGGCAGCCTCCTCCCACTCACTGCAGCAAGCCCCGTGCCGTCAGCACTGCTGTCAGAGTGCCGACTGCTAATAAAAGCGGTGCAATTGTTGATTGGGAATAAGAAATAAAAATAAAGCACTCGAGCTGACCAGCCACTGCATCAGGTCATCTTTCAAGACTGTCATCTTGAAGCCAGGGGAACGGGAAAAATTTGCTGTCAGCTCAGACCCGCTTCCACACCGCCCACCCCTGCTCCCCAAACCAGCATCTATCACCTTTCCAAAAGCATTTCTTCTTCCTGCGCTAGCCCCCTGTTCTCCAGAACTAGCGATGCTCGGACCCCACCTCCATCTCCGTGCCTCTGAGACAGCTTATACCCACCACCGCGTGCAAACCTTTCTGTTTATCCATAGTGAGCTACTACAGGGCCTGGGGTGGGGTGGGAGAGTCTGGAACCAAGGTGATGGGATGCAGAGGTTGGGGAGGGGAGAGAACACAACAACTCAGGGCCCAGCCATTAGTCATGGTGCAAGCGTAGGGGTGTCCCAGAAGCCCTGGGTTGGAGTTTGCTGACATCCAGGCAGGCATCCATCCTCAGGGAGCTCAGTCCACGTGCAGCAAACACTGGGCACAGTTCTGGACCAGGGCCTCGTGCAAGGCCAGACTCCAAGCCTCTCAGGATCTGGGGAACCAGGAAAACTCCTGGAAACTTATTTCAAAGGGACTCCAAACTGAAGCCTAGATGTATGTTGTAGTGGTGAGGATGGTATGAACCATGGCAAGGACCTTGGGAGCTCCAGAGGAAATAATCTGTGGCTCTGGTAACCTTTCAGGGGCTCTGGGGGAGCTCTGGGTCCCTGAGTCAAACTAGCAGGTGGCCTAAGAGTGATTAATCATTGCTCCCCACCCCAACTCCACACCCCCCAGGACTGAGGGGAAGCCAGGCTTCTTAAGTGTTTCCCGCTTAGGCTCAGACAGGCCTGAGATCTTTGGGGAGACATGAGGACTCCATCTATGGGTGAGAGGGCTGGTGGGATCAGCTATTAGGAGGGCCAGGGCAGAGGCAGCCACACAGAAAGAGAAGGGAAAAGACCCCCAATCTTGTTTTCCTACTCCATTTGCAAGATCCATATTATTTCCTCATGGGTTCATTGTCTTCCATTTGAGTGAAAATGTTTTCCAGTTCTTTCCTTTAGAGATTTTATTATATACCTGGTGATAGATAATATTCATGCCTATTACAAGTATGAGACTTTGAACAAAATCCTGGAGTTTTCTCTGATTGGACCATTTTGGGTCACATGCCCATCCCTGAAAAAAAATCACTGGAAGGATATGATGTGCTGATGTCCATGAGATGCAACCAATCGGGGCCCACTTCTGAGCAGGAAGTGGGTTAAATCCACCCCGCTGGACAAATGGGAGATATGGGGTCCTTTAAGAAGAGGGAAGGGGGACAGAGGTGATGGGGAGGCGGCTAGCAAAGGCCACAAAAGTTGCCAGGTACGGAGGACTGGCTCTCTGTCAAGGACTCTGCTTTGTGCAAACTGTCTCATTGAATTACTAGCTTTAAAATGATTTTGGAGATGATTGGGCCCAACAATTCTCACCAAGTCTACATTCCACTTTAGGGGCACACACAAGAATCCCTGGGGGCAGTGTGAGATTTTCATGTCTAACAGAAAGGGGCAGTGGGCTTTTAAAAATTGAGAAGCACTGCCCAATTACATCAGGAGCAGCCTTCCAAAATTTTGACCCAGAAGTCTGGCATAGCGTCAAAATGTCTGAGGATAAACCTGAGCTCAAGGAACCTTCGTGTTACTTGCGTTACTTACCAGCTTTCTGGCTGCTATGGACTAAATTTTTGGATTCCCCCAGAATTCATATGCAGAAGCCTAAGCCCCAGTAAGATGGTATTTGGAGGTGGGGCCTTTGGGAGGTGATTCAGTCCTAGGGTGAATGGAATTAATGCCCTTAGGAAGGAGGCAGGAGGAGGTGATCTCTCTGCACTAAGGGAGAAAACAGTGAAAGGTGGGCAGTCTGCAAACCAGGAAGAGAGCTCTTGCCAGATGCTGGATCTGCCCCTGCCTTGATCTTGAACTTGCAGCCTCCAGAACGAAGAGAAATAAATGTTTGTTGTTTAAGTCATCCAGTCTCCGGTGTTCTGTTACAGCAGCCCAGACTGACGAGACACTGCCCTTGGGCTATTTAATTTACCAAAGTCTCAGGCTTCTTATCTGTAAAATGGAGATGAAAGCAGAACCTCTCTGTGAAGGTTGTCGTGATCATTAAATGAGATAAGGTGCAAAGCATGCTCAGTATTTGCCTGGAACAAAAGAAGTGCTGAACAATGGGTAGATCTCTATCATTATGTGAGTGTTGACAACTTGTGTGCCATGTGCCACTGGGAAGAAAAGGAAGGAAGCCACCAACACAGTCCAACACCTCATTTTATTTTATTTTTTTATTTATTTAAATTCAATTAGCCAACATATAGTACATTAGTTTTTGATACAGTGTCCAATGATTCATTAGTTGCGTATAACACCCAGTGCTCATCAGATCATGTGCTCTCTTTAATGCCCATCACCCAGTTACCCCATCCTCCACCCACCTCCCCTTCCACAATCCGGTTTGTTTCCCAGAGTCAGGAGTCTGTCATGGCTTGTCTTCCTCTCTGATTTCCTCCCGTTCAGTTTTCCGTCCCTTCCCCTATGATCTTCTGTGCTATTTCTTACATTCCACATATGAGTGAAACCATATGACAATTGTCTTTCTCTGATTGATTTATTTCACTTAGAATAATCCCCTCCAGGTCCATCCATGTCAATGAAATGGTAGGTAGTCATCCTTTCTGATGGCTGAGTCATATTCCATTGTATATATGAACCACATCTTCTTTATCCAACACCTCATTTTAGAGATGAGACGACTGCCGGTTGGGAGAATGATTCGCAAAGGCCCCGTGACGGATGCGGATTGAGTCAGAACAAGAGCATATTCCAGCTCAAGACAGTCTCCTGGTCTTTAGTCCAGGGCTCACACCTCACATGAGACAGTGTTTTGTTCTTCAATCACACCCTTCCCCTTAGTCCCCACCATGAACCCAGCATTTTATCTATCACATAACAGAAGTCCGCTGCCCCTCAGAAGTATCTGCGTGGTTGGAGGCAAAGAGACAGATCTCATTACTTAACAAAGACCCTTCCAAGAAAAGCATTTCCAAGAATTCAGCATTGACATTGGACCACCTTCTGTCTATCCTTCTCAGCCAGGTTCTATTCCCAGCTGTCATTAATTGCTTTGGGCAGAAGGAAAACTGCTGGACGTATGACTCCACTTCTGAAAGCAGCTGCTGCAGCAGCAACAGTAAACAAAACCCCGCTCTCTCAGTGCTGACTAAGTGACTTCAACTGGGTGATCCTGTTACTAGGAGATGGGACTTCCTTAATGAGCATCCCTCTGTAGGTACCCTTCTTTTTTTTAAGATTTTATTTATTTATTTGACAGAGCATAAGCAGGGGGAGCCACAGAGGGAGAGGGAGAAGCAGGCTCCCCCCTGAACAGGGAGCCCAATGTGGGTTTCTATCTCAGGACCCTGGGATCACATCCTAGTCTTTCTCCCTTCCCATTTTCTTGAGCTGAGTTCAGACCTTCCTCATCTTGCACTAAAGTTATCCGAACCGCCTTCTCCATGGTCTCTCTGATTCCACCCTGCTGCCAAACTTACCTCTCTAAAACACAGATGTGTCCATGTCACCTTCATATGTTAAGTCCCCTTAAGATGTCCCATTGCCTATAGGAGAGGTTTCCAAATTTCATGAGCAACACACCATCAGTAAGAACTTTCTGAGAATGCAACTTCACCATAAATTTATTTATTTATTTATTTATTTATTTACAAATTATACACCTTGTGGCATGCTAATGTATTGTGGAAATTTTGTGCAACCAGCAGAATATTTTTAAGGGTTAAATATAGGAAGTTAAAAATTATAAAATATTTTACATGTAAAAATTTTGTACCATTAAGTAAAAGAAGAACCATGTAGTTTGTTCATTGTAAATGCTTTGTTACTTAGAAATTCATAGTTTAACACTTTTTGATATCATCATTTTAAGGTCAAGTGGAGAGCGTGTTTATTTTGTACATGGTTTTAGTGACTTGATAGGCTGAAAGAGAGGCATCCCAAGGACAGAGATCAAAATGGGAAAAGTACATTATTGGCTACACTTTCTACATATTCTACTCAGTTTTCCAATCCCAGGTACCAATTATTACAGAAGATGTGGGCATTTGCCTAGTAGGACCATATTCCCCATGTCAATCAGTTGTTTTTGCAAACAAATCAAAACGTGTGACATTTTTACATTTGAACAAATGTGTTCAAAATCTTCTAGAATTTTTTAACACTTTAAAAAAAATCCTGTTTCCAAGTTTTTACAGAGCATAGATGTGACAGTTTTTGCAAATGACACACTGACAATATTATAGGCAATAAAATCACATAATGGTGGAAACACTTCAAACATCAGTTTTTAAATGTTCTTCCTTCCGTGTAAACCTCTTTCAAAAAACAGTTCCTTTCTCACTTTTATCTTGAAAGGGCAGATTACAGATGTTTACTTTTTGAAAATATCTAATAGCAAGAGCTACCTGTCATCACCAAAAGGTCAGCAAGTTTGGAAAACTTGTCTTTCTGTAAAAGAAAATTATATCTCTAATCATTAAGCTCAACAAGCTAGCAAGAGACCCTCTGAGTTGCACAGTATCAGTCCCCCTCTCATTACAAACTATTGAAAGATTCTACCACTTAAAATATACTCTGCCAGGCCATGTCAATTGCTATGTGACTCATCAGGCTGAAGGTGAATGGGGGGGAGGGGGTGGCTTCTGCAGACTTCAGCATGGGGGAGCTCCCACTCCTTCCTCAGAGGACCTCACGCACCCTAGGAGACACACAACTGTCTGATGAATGGTCAGGTGAGGGTAACAATGCTACTCCATTTAGTAAGTACTGGTAATGCCTAAATTCTCTGTCATTTTCAAAATGAGAACTAAAAACAAAGAAAGGTTTTTTCTTCCCACACCCCAGTGGACCTCTGGTTCTTTGGAGACCACTGGTCACAGGGATTTGGTCTATTAGCTGACCTTCTTCACTTCCTCCTCCTTCTCTCCCACTCAATGGTCCATTCATGATAATAATAATTAACATTTAATGAACATTTACTATGTGCCAGGCACTGAGTCACATCCTTGACATGGATTGATTTGTTCAATCTCCACCACCAATCTATGAATAAATCCTATTGGCATCCCTTTTCACAGATAAGGAAACTGAGACACAAAGCATTGAACAACTAACCCAAGGTTTCAAGGTTAGTAGGTGGTCGAGGCAGGATCTAAACCCAGGCAGTTTGACTTCAGAAGCTACACTCTCAAGCACTGTGTTAGGGTCGCCTGTCTAATATAGAGATATGCAAAGTTCTACACATCTGCCACGATCTTTAAATCTTCCAGGATTTTGCACATATTATTTTCCTTTTGCCTGGCCCAGTCCTCCAAGGTTTAATGCTAATGGAAGAACCTCCAAAAGCCTTCTCTGAGCCTGCAGAAAACATACTCTGGGAACTTCTCCAATATGCAGGGGACAAAACCTGAGCCAAGCTGGACCAATAAGAGCCCTTCTCCCAGGATTTGGGATTTTAACTGAATGACACAGAAACTGGGTGGAGTGGGGCTGCCGGCTAGGAGGTGTCATTGGAAGACAATTGCCACTTTCTAGACAGGACAGGAATCCATGAACCCCCTTTGTTGATTTGCCCAGAGCCATTCTGTCCCGTAAGCTTAGTGATCAAGATCTTCCTTGACTTCCAAAAGATATCCCAGTGTCTTTCACTGACTCCACCCAGAATCCATTTTCATTTCCTTCAATGAATAAGGCCAATGTAACCAATCCACTGAGCTCCTATGGCACTTTTCTCACACCTCCATCAGTGCATTTGTCAGCTTGCACTGTGGTCTTTTGTTTGTTTGCAGGTCTCACTGCCCTGGGCAGGTTGTGGGTAGCTTGAATGCACAGACTGCTTCCACATCTCCAGATTTCCAGGGCTCTGTACCTCATGTGACCCAGAGAAGTGTCAGCAAATGCTTGCTGGGTGACTACTCGATTGGGTATATTTCCCCAGGATGAGGCAGACACGTTTGGGTGACTCTCCTTGTTGTGATCCATTTTCTGCTGATTTTCACAGCCAGAGACTTGAAAATACTATCTCTGGAAAGAAAATCCAGGCTGGAATCATTAAAAGCATTTAAAAATGACCTTTACCTGCTATAGGCATAATCCATTAATAATGTACCTTGTACTAGAGAGATAATGGGAGTCTCCCACAGGGGGATTACAGAATGACAGGACTTTAAGTGTTGATACTCCTTCTCCAAATTTGCTTTATCCATCCCAGGTGCAAACAGCAGGGTACACACCAGCCCTCCTGAGGCTGAGGTGAGGAGGAGGAGCTCCAGACAGAGGGAAGGACTTCAGTCTGGAAAGAAGCCCCACCCAGGCAATTCCACTTGCCACCTTCCATATGACAGTTCTGCAAGAGTCTCCAGCCTGTCCCACTTCCCTCTCACCAGGAGTCAGGAATTGTCTGGTCTCTGACTGTGGCCAGGAGGGGGACAAAACCAACTCTAGAGTTTTGGGGCTTTGTGCCAATGCGAGACATGGCTGATACCCAAGCTTCAGACGCCGCGAAGTCCTCAGCTCTCCCTAGGACTGAAAGAGGCTCTGTCATTCCTGATTCATGGAGTCACTGAGTCCCCAAGTTGCAAAGACCTTAAAGGTCATCTTATGCTTGAGCACCTTTTGTGACAGGAGATTTACTACCTCCCAAGGCAGGCCACTCCATCTCACAGAGCCCTGACAGTTGGAACGCTCTTCCTCCCACTGAGTCCAGCTTTTCATGGGGCCCTCAATTCAGAGCACATCAGGAGCAGGGTGTGTCGGAGGGATGGGCACCCAGGGGCACAAAGTAAGAGGGAACCAAGTCTGCAGAAAATGCAAAAACAATAATGAAACCAACTAAAAGGCCCTCTGCCTTTTCTTATCAACGTCACTGGCAATTCTGAACAACATCAGTGGTAAAATACTCCTCCTTGACGAAAGCTTTTGTTGGTCAAGTTCTAAGTAATTGTTATGGTTACTGTTGAGTTTTAGTAATAATGATTTATACATAATAAGCGCCCATTTAGCACATTCTGATTGCTTATCCTTTGATAAACATTGTGTTCTACATGGGCACTAAAAATTTGGAAAAATTCCAGTAACACAATTGGCCAACACATACAAACTCAGTTACCTGTGTTCATTTCAAGAATAAATTCTTAAGGTTTGCATTCATTCCAGCTCGCTTCAATCCCAGCCCGTGTCTCCAACCCCCGAGCTACTACATTTCCCTGTGTTTAAATGGTACATTTTTAGAAATAAGCACAATAATGGTAGAGACCAAAAAAATAGAAAGTGAGCTACTTCACTTCTGACATTCTATATGACCACTTGAAGTTTTATTTGCGTTTAAAATTTAAAACAGTGAAACAGTGAAAACTGCAAGGTGCAGTATTTTTTTGTTTGGTAAGTGCAATTTTAGTTCATCTGCATTGAATTTGAATAATATCTTTAAAATTGAAACTCGTCCTCTTTTAATTGTTAACTGTTTTTAAACTAAAGAATTAATCAGGAAAATAAAGCTGTAATGTTATTATTTCTTACTGCAACATATTGTATATATGTTGCCCCTTTTCTCAAAAGCTACACCAACATAATAAAAAATATTAATCCATTGCTTTCTTCCTTTTTTATTCTGTAATATTTGCTGTATTTCTTTTTTACTGGTACGATTATGTATCTATGAAGTTTAATAAAAGAAAATTTTCAGTCTTCTCTTCCTTTGTGCTCATTGTTATTATTCGTTTCTTTTTACATTTATCACTGAGAATAATCTTGTTGTACAGAGGAGAGGGTTGTTAAAAAGTGATCCACTCTGGATGGCAACCACACCAGGCACTCTACTGACTCTAATCCCTGTCACCGAGGCAGCACTAGTATTTGAAAATTCCCATCATGTTTACCCTAGACTTTTCTAGGCTGATCATCCAGTGCTCCAGAACATTCTGATAAAAATGTTTTGAGTCTTTCTGCGATCCCCACTAAATGGCTATCATTTATCAAACACTTACCAAGTGCCAGATAATGTATGCGATCTCATTCAATCCTCACTGCAATCCTGTGAAACAAATATTCTTCTTTCCATTTTATGGCTGAGAACACTGAGGCTCAAAGGGATAAATGAACTTGTCAAAGATCACACAGTTGTTGTGCCACAGAGCTGAGACAGAAGGTTAGGTACGTGTGGCAGCCAAGCCCATCCACATGAAGGTTCAGCATGGAGTCACCTCCTTCATTCTGGAAGCTGTACTTGTGCTAATGCTGCCTCTGAGCTCATTGGTTTCGTGGGCATCTGCAGCACGAAGAACAGGTTCCAGGAGGATGTTGACTTGAGCTGTGGGGGTCCGGTGTGTAATGTCTAGACTCCATCAGTCCTGGGGAGGTAGGTGAGTGGAGACCTAATGCTGAAATAGAAGAGGGGTTCCTCTGTGCTATTCCAGTGAAGGGACAAAAATGCCCAAGCCCCAAGGAAAGGGTCGTACATATGCCCTCAACTGCAGACAAGTTCAGTGTCTGACGAGCCCTGATCCAGGGGTGCCTGGGTGGCTCACTTGGTTAGGCATCTGCCTTTGGCTCAGGTCATGATCCCAGGGTCAGGAGACAAGCCCCACATCAAGCCTTGCTTTGGACTCCCTGCTTATCGGGGAGTCTGCTTCTCCCTCTCCCTCTGCCCCTTCCCCACCCCCATTTGTGCTCTCCCGCGCTCGCTTTCTCTCTCTCAAATAAATAAATTAAACTTTAAAAAAAAGAGCCCTGGTCCAGAGCTGAGCCTGGGGGCAGAGCAGAGGTGACCCTCAAGCTAGGATCAGAGCCCTGCCTCTGCAGGCAAACCACTATGAATCAAAGAAGGTCTAGAAAAAGTCTGGGTGGCCCTGGAAGAACAGCTAGATCTCTATTAGGCTAGGAACAATAGCTGGGCTTCCACCATGGGGTCAGAAGACTCAGCTGAAGGACTCCACATGCTCATGCCACCCCTTCTACCGGCCTCTCTAGAGAGGCTCAGGAGATGCCACCTTCAGGTCCCTGGCTCCCTTAAAACCTCACCTCTATACAAAACTGTTAAAAGTGCCTTCCCAAAGCCATCTGCTAGAGGACAGAAAGCTTTGGACAGTCTGCTAGGCGGATTCTTCTCCCATTATCCCTGATGTGAGGTAGGCAGAGCCTGAAGCTAATGGATCCATTCCAAGCAGCTGGATGGACTCAGGTCTGAATCAGCTTGTTCCCTCATCCTGGGCTTGGACTGACCTCCAATCCTATCTTTGTCTTTTGTTTCTGAGTCATCTCATTTTAATCATGAGCATTTGGCCTCAGCGCAAGACATCACATGAATTCTTGCTCAAGGTCACTTCATTCAGCCCAGCCATGGATCCAGGTTGTTGAGGCATTTAGGGCCCCAGATAAGTGGTGTTCACACAGTCAATGGGGTACTGAGAATCAGTTGGTTTCTCCATCTTCAGGCAATGCCAAAATGTGGACAGATGCTGCCCCCTCAGAGCAAAACTCCATCCCATGGCCAGGAGTGGGGAACTGGCCCAACCCCCAGGGGAAGGAACAAACAGGACCAAGTAGGAAGAGGGACCCTGACAACTAGACTGGGAGTCAGGGATTTGTAAGGGTTCCAGCCCTTCCAGAGGATTCAAGCACTGGCCAAGTCTCCAAATAGAAGCCAGTTCTACATCTGCTCCAGTAAGGTGGGGATGAGGAGGGGAGTTCATGGATAGGCGGTAACTTGGTGATTTGTGGATACCCAGGCCCCAGCCTCCTGTGCCATGGCCTGGGCCATGAGACTAGACTAGACATGCTTGTGGAGACTGGCCTTCTAACACACAGACCTGGGCAGGATGTTGGAGGGCTGAGCCTGGGGGTGAGCGCCCTTGGGGATTCTGGCTCAGCAAGGAGAAGAAGGGATTGAGAGGGACGAGAACAAAGCACCCCTTTGGTTCAGGAAATTAGCAACTGTTCTATGGAGTCTGGCTTAATGGGTCAGCCAAGCTCAGAGTTCCTGGGCTTGACATTGCATCTTGCTGGAGATGTCCCTGCCATTTCCTTTAGATTGAGTGTGGAGAAATGAGAGCATGATGATAAACACTGATTAACCGCAGCCCTAGCTGGGGAGATAAGTTTCTCTTTCCGATCTCACTCTTGCTCCCTCCCTTCCTCTCTCCTCTCTCTCTCTCTCTGAAGAAGCACTACTCTTTGTCCTAACCTATGGAACGGTGGGTTAATTGGCTTATAGAGCTGCTGAATATGGAACAGAGCCCTAATGGAGATTTAATCAAAGGAGACAGTTGTGTCGAGTGAGGTGTAAAAGCCATTGAAGATGAATGGAGACGGATACAATTTTCCCCCCAGAGTTATTCAGAGCAATTTTAATAAAGTGCAAGTTTAACTATGGAATGGATTGTGTGACTAAGTGTCATTTTGCTGTAGGGCACAGCAGGGCAAGCAAGGGAAGGAGAACTTGGAAAGTCACTTCAAGAAGATGGAGCCTTTCTCTACCTCAAACAATGGGTGTAAGGCCAAAGTTCAATGCTCCCATTCAAGTCTACCTGTTGCCCAGTGGCCCAACCATGGGACTCGTATCACTGAAGTTTTCTGCATCTTCTGAGGCTTGTGACCAGTGATCTCAGTGGTTAGAACAGAAGGCCTAGGTCACAGCTATGATTTGAGGCCCACTGCCCCAACCATTTGCCAGATACCTCTGCTTGGATCTCTGCATCTTCCCCCACCAACCCCTCTTTTCCTTCAGTTCCCAGCATAGTTGTCGCTCTGTTTGGGAAGGCTTTCCTGGGTCTCTTAGATGCTCTTCCTGCATTTCTCTAACGACCTTTATATACCATGAAATTGCATAATTGTCTTTTTTTGTTTTTTGTATGTGTCCATCAGCCCCCACCCCCAGACTGTGAGCTCCATGAAATATATATATATCTGAAATCCATTTACTGGGATTATCTTAGACAAGCTATTGTGCAAATTGCTTCTTTACTCAGCAGTATGGCATGGATATCTTTCCATATCAATGCATGTGACTCTATAACAAGCTCTTTAACAGCTGCACCACATTCTTTTGTATGGATGTCGCGTAAATTATTTAACAAATCCCATATCTTTTTCTGCTATAAGGAACATCATTGAAAGGAGCGTTCTCTTACATGTATGTTTTTGAAAGTCATCCGATTAATTCTCTTATAAATTCCTAGAAGGCAAATTGTTGAGGTCAAAATTTTGATATGTACTTTCAAGCCACCCTCCAAAAGAAGTAGAAATGTATGCTAATGTATACTCCCACGAATGCTGAGAATATCTGTTTCCTTACACCCTTTTTAAGCATTGTCAGTCATGTTCATTTTGGCCAATCTGATGGGTAAAACCTGATGTCTCGTTCTTGTTAAATTTGACAATTTAATCATCCAAGAAAGTCCCCATCTACGGAGATGATACAACTATATATCTTGGCAGAGCCATGGGGAATCCCAAAAGCCCATGTGGGGGGGGAGAAAAGCTTGCAGAGACTTTGCTTGGAGAAACTACCCAGGACAAGAGAGCTGGCTCCTTAAAGGAAGAGGCTAGCAGCCCAAACCATTTATTGCAAGAGGTGTGGTCAGACACAGTCCGATTGATGTCATATCATACCCAAGGAGCCTGGGTGAGTTGTCTAGGTGGCAGCACTTTCGGGCATCTGACTGGCACCTAAGTTATAGATCTGAGAGGGATACCTGAGTGCATGTGAGATCCAGCAGAAACAATACACGGGTCAGAAAGATGGTATATATAATAAGTAAGATGTAAAGTACGTAAAGTAACAACATAAAGGGCTTGAACAACCAGCCCCAAGGTAAAATCAAGAACAGGGAGCTGGACAGAAGGCAGTTAGACTCACGGTGCAGGCTAGTGAACCCCGCAGTCTGATGCTTCCCTGAGCTCACAGTGGGCTAAACACCCCCGTGCCCTGGACATACCAGACCTAAGGGCAACTGATGACTGGAAGCCCTACTGACTGTTGGGCAAGGAGCTCCTGATGCTCTTCCAGGCTGGGTCCTTACTGGTTCAAAGGCTAAGCAGATGGTGGAGCAGAAGCAGATATGGACTGTACTCTTGACAACGGGGTCTACCCAGTAAGGAGCAAGGAGATATCTAGCCTAGAAAACACGTAGATGATTCCTTCTAACCAAGTCCTCTCCCAGTTTAGAGGTGGATGTGAAGGTGGGCAATCAGTGCTATCCTCACAGATCAGAGATGGGGAGTCTGGATTCTGAAAGGAATGAATTTGAGCTAATGCTATTCCCCCATTGGTTGGTATCACGTCCAGGCCCTGTTCCCCAAAGGAGACCTCGGTGAAATCCAAGGAGGGTGCCTGACTCAGAATGGAGCAGTGTTTGGCCTGCAAGGAGAAGAGGCCAGCCCAAGGGCTCTGGCCAAGCAGGCTGATGCTTGGGCCTAGATTCACAGGGCAATTTCAAAACCACAACCATGAATCAATTCAAATAAGGCCCAAGCAGCCCTTACATTTAAGAGGTGAATGTGGGATTAGGGTGTTGAAGTCAAAAAGTTAGGGGCTGAGAAGGGCGCCTGGGTGGTTCAGTCGTTAAGCTTTTGCCTTCAGCTCAGGTCATGATCCCAGGGTCCTGGAATCGAGCCCTGCATCGGGCTCCCTGCTCCATGGGAAGCCTGCTTCTCTCTCTCCCACTCCCCCTGTTTGTGGTCCCCCTCTCGCTGTGTCTCTCTCTGTCAAATAAATAAATAAAATCTTTAAAAAAAAAAAATTAGGGGCTGAGAAAACAAAGATGCAAGGCAAGAAGCAAGAAGCAATTAGTGAGTTGATGCCAATGGGTTAAGAACTTTGCCATCAGCAAGACTGAGGTGACCAGAGCACCCTCATAATGTCCCATGGAGTATGGGAATGTGGCCTAGCTTAAGGTAAATGCCCAGACTTAAACAGATGTTTGCTGCCTTTCTTCTCAGTGCCTGGGCCTGCAAGTTAGTGGCCAGCTTTTTGCATGATGGGACAAGGGATGGGTAACTCCACTGGCTTCAGTATCACCTGCAGCGTCACCGGCTCTCACCTTTCCTATAGATGTTGAAGCCACCGTGGGTCAATTGGGATGTCAGTGTTTCTCAGCTGTGCTGGAAAAGCACAGTGAGGATGCTTCCCAGAGAAGTTTCCATCCTACAGCCTTTGTGTGTAAAGTGACCCAAATAACCACAGTCTTGCCAGACCCTGGAATCTCAGAGACCTGCTTTCCAAAGGACAGCCACTCTAGCTGGAGAGCAAGACCTGGGGCTCCTGAACGAAAGAGTCACCCCCTACTCTAGGAAGTCCCTTTCACCTCCCACTGGGATCATGCTCCATTTGAACTGACTAGGGGTTGTCCCACAGACTCTGCAACTTGCTCTTACCCCCCCCCCCAGTAGCTCCTTTATTTTATGTCCAAATAAATATTGAATCCAGGTCATTTCCCAAATTTTCTCCTAGCCCAATGAGCTAGACTTAGCATCACATCGACGGCCACACATTTTTTATGACTCTGTTTGTCCACTGGCCACCAGCTGAGCTGAGAGACAGCATGGCATGAGAGTTAAGAGCATGTACTGTCGGCTGAGCTGCCTGGGTTCAAGTCCAGGCTCTGCCACTAGCAAACCACGTGATCATAGGCAAGCCACCTCTCTAGCCTCCTTCTGTGTGCCTCTGTGCTATCATCCAAAAGCTGTGGATAATAGTAGAAATATTTCCTGGGTTTGTAAAGATTGAATTAGCATAACTGAAACCCTTCAGACAGCATAACTGGTTGCATTGGCTATTCTTACCACTCACTAATGGCTCCTGGCCAAGGATTATGACCTACATTGGGTAACTAGAAAAAAGAAGGAAACATCTGGGTATATCTCAGTTATTTATTTTGATGAAAGTAACTTATTCACTTTTAATATTCACTAGTACTAATAATGGTACCGACTATGATCTGCTGAGCATCTAGCATGTGCCAAGCACTCTATGGTCCCACTTAATCCCCACAACACCATGTGAAACCATGTTATTATCCCCCCTTGACAGATGCAGAAACTGAGGCTCGGAGAGATTAGCCAACTGGCCTTCCACAGCAATAAGCAGAGGAAGGCAGATTTCAGTGCATGTCTGGTTGACTCCCAATGTGTACATATTTTTTGTTCTTTCAGTTCTTTTGTTCAAAGTAAAATGAGAAGAATCCTGGCAAAAGATTAACTCAAGTCAGGGATTGTTTAGACATTGTAGTAGCCTTTATTCTTTGTTTTTGTTTGTTCCCTCCCTGTCCATGTCACACTTTCCTGTGGGCAGCCCTACTTCCTGCCCCTTTGACTTGAGGCTGAGCCATGTGACTTGCTTTGCCGCTGGTGTGCCTGCAAACCTGACTTGGCCCACGTCTGAGCAGAACGTCAATGGGCTTGCTGGTCGACCTCTTTCCCTTGAGCTTCTGTCCTCTGCCATGAGGACAGCACACTGCAGATGGGAGCTGCCTCTTCTGCCAGGCTCCCAGAGTAAGAGGAACTCTGTGGAATTGAGCCAAGCTCAGCAGAGCCCAGAAGAACCCAGCTTAGCTACTGCTGACCAGAAGCCCTCACATAATGTGAGCAGGAAATAAATGTTTGCTCTTGTAAACACCACTGGGATTTGGCAGGAGGGAGCAGAGGGTGTTGCCACAGCAAAAGCCGGCTAATACAGACATGGTCCTGGGGGCAGGGCGATAAACCAGGCAAACTCCAGTCCAATGGAATAGGCAAAGGAGAGGACATTCCAAACTCCCTGCTTTGCAAAATAGTAACCCATTTTGTTGTAAAGATGGCCTTTATACCAGCTCACTGCATTTTGGCACATAACTGGTGATTGAAATATGTTCTCTAAAATCAAAACAACGAAGCCACAGAGGACACAGGAGTGTGAGGAATGAAGGAGAAAGAGGCCAAGGTCCTCTGAATTTCCCTTCCATGGTGAGAAAGTTGGTGGGTGGCTGCAGCAGATGCAGAGAACAAGCCCAAGTTTAAACCGTTTTCCCTGGAGAAGAGCAAGTCCACAGAAAGTGTTCCCTGCAGGGAGATGAGAGAGAAGCCAGGAGAGCCTACATGACCCGTGGATTGGGCTCCTACCGTGCCCTGGAGGCTCATAGACTCATTGGGACCTCTCCCCATGACAGATACAAAGTGAAGTTCTCAGTCACCCAGCAGAAGTGGGGATCACGCATAGACCCTCTAAATTCTGGTCGCAACTTGACACTTAGCTGAAGGCAGGCACAAGTCAGGTTTATGGAGAACTCTGTGCACAGTTGGGTGCTAGAGGTCATTCTTTCTTTGCAGTATTGTTCCCAGAGATGCTTGGTAGTCTTTTGAGGGTGAGGCTGATGGTGTTAGTGAAGGTCACTGCTGCCCGATCCATGCCCAAGACTGCCCTTGAGCTCCCGATAACCCTTTGTGTTTCTGCCCCTAGCACGTCCAGGGACAGCTGGCTCAGGCCTTAGGAGAGGACAGGCGGTTTCTGGGGGGGTCTGTGAGGAGGAGAAGAAGGAAGTGTGGGGCCACTCCATCAGGCCTCTCTTATTGGTCCTAGGCCAGCTGAGATCCAGGAAAAGGCTGTAGCAGCGGCTGAAGGTTTCCATGGCAACAGCAGGCAGCTTTGCTCTTTGGGCCTGGAGTTAGCGGAGGAGGAGGCGGGGGATGGAAGGGAGAGGAAAAGTCAGAGGAAGAGAAGAAGTTAGAGGAGGCTCAGAAGGGAAGGAGAAGAGGGAAAAAAGAGGGGAGGAGTGAGGGGAGGCTTATGGAGAGGAAGATGAGGGACAAGAGGAACAGGGGAGGAGAACGAACAAAAGAACCCAAAGGGCTTGCCTCACCTCCTGCAGGCCCTGAGGCGAGAGCACCCACTGCCTAGGACACCGTGAACCCTGCCCCACACGCCCCTGCTCTCCCCTGGCCACCACACAGAGTCAAGGGACCGAGCACAGGCCCGGCTGTACCCTCCAGGAGCTGTCCGTTGGGAGAGCAAGAAGTTTCAAGAACAAATTTCAGCATCTGACAGACCCTGTCCCTGGCCACGCAAGCTGCAGGAAATGCCTTAACGTCTCTAAACTTTGGTTTTTGAATCTAAAAAGAAAAAACATGGAGACAATAACTGCCTCAGTGAAGTTATGAAAATGAAATAAGATAATGCCCGTAAGGGCCTCGGCACGGTGCCTGGCACATGGTAAGTGCTTCATAAATACATTTTATTATTGTTTAGTGTGACTTGGTCATCGTTTAACTTCTCTGTGCCTCCTTCTCCTCATCTGTAACAGAAGAATAATCCCCACCTCGGAGGGTTTTTTAAGTGTATGATTGTAAGTGCTCAATAAATGTTAGCTATTAAAATTATCTTCTTAATAACAAGAGTAAACATTATGTAACGCATGGTCCTTTTTTCAAAGCACATTCTCCACCATCACTTCATTTAACACTTGAAATGACCACGTGCGGCAGACAGAACAGTTTTCTTCTCCTTGTTGTATCTACAGTTCAGCTGTAGCTCTATGACGACTGCTCTGCACCCATCACCTCATCGAATTCTAAAAACAACTCTTCAGCATAAGTATCATCTCATTTGACAGTTGAGAAAGCCAAGGCACCAAAGGGTAAAGGAATTTGCCTGCCACTTGCTAGTAGGTGTTGAAACTTGGACTTCAATGCAGAATGGCAGGCAGAAGTAACACCACTAATTTGAAACAATTCATTTAATTCAGCATTTTTTGCCCCAAACGAACACTGGTGATTTGTGCTATGATTCTGCAGAACAGAGTGAAGGTAAGGAGCCCTGGGTCTTTAGGGAGTCTCATCCACATGACATAAGTCCATACCCAGTGGACCCTGGTCACTGGACAGGCTCCCTGGAGACCTCCAACAGCTGGGTCCAGAGCCTGGAATGGAGCAAGCAGTCCAAAAAAAAAAAAAAAAAATACACTGAGATTGCCCATCAAAGTCAGACAAGGAACAAAGAAGCCCTTTTCTGCGCGTCCTCGGAGGGCCTCATCCAGGGTCACGGAAGGAGGAAGCAAGGTAATTTAGATGTTTTCCCCTTGTTTTATTTTATTTTATTTATTATATTTTTTGAGGAAGGAGGCAAATTGAAGATATTTCACTTTCCTTCTGATAAAATTTAGAATACTTTTGTGCTTGTTTTAAGAAATTGTGTGTGTGTGTATTGATGTCTGCATTTCAATTCCGAGAGAAGAGAACAGGAGAGGGGAAGAGGAAGGTGGGACTAGGAGGGAAGGGGAGGGGAGGGGAGGGAGGGGAGGAGAGAGAGAAACTGGGGAAGAGAGGGAAGGAAGAGGATGAACAGAAGTAGAGAGACACAACCACAGAAGAGACAGAAAGACAGATGCCAAGAGATGTAAGAGGAGGGAAGATAGACGCCAGAGAAAGAGAAAGAGAGAAAGAACAGCAGAAAAGGAATGGCAGGCAAATCCACGGACTGTGACAGAAAAGCATCCAAAAGAAATGGGCAGATAGACAAGGAAGCAGAGACACACAGAGGTCAAAAGGCAGACACGAAAGGAAAGAGAGCAAGCCAGAGAAGAAGCCCTTCTTTCCTTCTTGTCAAAAGAGAGACACATGTGCTCCATGAATGAAGACATACATAAGGTTATGAACACACATCAGTGTGCCCAAAGCTGGGGAAAAGAAATCTCTCTCTCCCTCTCTCCCTCTCTCCCTCTCTCCCTCTGCCTCTTGCCCTCTCCCCCACCCCTCCCTTACCTACTCCTCTTCAGGAGGGAGGGCTGAATCAGCTCTCTACATTCTAAAAAGCTATGCTCAGCCAGAATTTGTGATAAAGGTGCTTTAAATCAGAGCTAAAATTTGGCAGCACAAATGTTCTAGAAATTCTCATCTCATTGTGAAAATAAAGAAACCTTAATTTCATATTCGGGGGCTTAGAATCATCCCATCTCATCTCTCAAAGAAATAGGCTTTTTATTGTCACAAATCATTCCTATTGCCACTAACCTTTTAAAATATTCGTGTATTTTTACTGAGATGTTCCTGCTTCTGATATTGCCTCAGGTGGGGTGAATTCGGTGTTTGTTCGATAAGCAGTTTTGATGCACCTACTAGGTTCAAGGCCTGGACTGAGCTAGGCTGGATGCTCTGGGTAAACAGTGGGACTTGCCTTGGTCACAGGCTGTATATTCGTATCCTAGGCAAGGGTTGGATCAATACCCACTCCTTCCAGATAACCACACCAAGGTGACTTTGCTTGTGCTCCCCAACTGTCCCAAGATAAACCTGGAAGGTGAGTTTCCCCAGGGTAGGGTGAAGCTTGGACTCATGGCACCAATCTACCTGTCCCTCTGTTCTGACGCCTTTTACCAATGGTAAAGGCAGGCCTACTCTGAAGCCCTGGCATAAGCTCCATAACTGTGCCCAGTTCTGCTAGAGCCAGTGAAGCTATGGGAAATGGTAGGGGGCGGAATTTCTGGAAGTAGCTTTAATATGCATTTGCATTGCACAGAGAGCATTCCCTATGCAGTGGTCACTGAAGGCACCCCACCCACCCCAGAGGTCACCTGAAGACAATTCCCTTACACACAGCTCCTGGCTTCATACACCTCTCAACCTGAGGTTGTTCTCTGGAGACCAGGGAGTGAGCGCCTGGCAGGTGAAGCTCCAGGAATGACCCGCAAACAATGAAGCTCAGGAGGCAGTGAATAAATAACCCAGTTGGAAAAATCCAAGGTATGTTCTACATAGTTTCTGAGAGAGTCCCCAGCAGGACTGAGCCCCAGTTCCCCACAGTGAGAACCCACTCATAAATTCGCCCTTGATTGGTTTTAGTCTTCCCATTGTCTCACTCTTCCACCCCTTCACTGTCCTCATTGGGATCAACAACCAAATAAACTTTTCGTATCTAAATCCCTGTTTCAGGGAGGTCCAAACTAAGATACCCTTCTATTCGCTAAGTCAGCCCTCACAACAGCACTGCAGAGGCAAGCATCATTATTCTCAGTGTTGGAATCTGTTCTTTGAACACCTATTCTTTGCCAAGGACTCCGCTAGGCACTGGGCATACATACATGGTCCTGCCCTCATGAAGCTTGTGTTCTAGACTGAAAGAGGATGCTAAACAAATAATCACATAAATAAATTAAATTCATTATTGTGGCAAGTGCTACAAGTGAGAGGTGTCTGCATTCTAAGACTGTAAACTAGGCATACCTGAACTAGTTGAGGAGGTCAGATAAGTCCTTCCTGTAGAAATGACTCTTCAGTTGAGATCAGAAAGAGGAGTAGAATCTAACTAGGGAAGATAGAAAGGAAAAATATTTAGAACAATAAGAACAACTTGAATGAATAATGAAACTGAGGCAAACAGAGGTTAAGATCTCACACAAATACATTTTGGGAAGAGGGTTTGATTTCAGACCTGACTGCAGTGTCCAAGCTCTTTATGTTATACTCAACAGCTGAGATGGAGATGGGTGTCTAGGAGTGGGAGGTGACTTGTTACTCTCATTATTCATATTATGAAAGGATTAACTACAAGCTTCCTTTAAATAGAAAACTCTCATAGGGCATTTAGCAATTAACTCAATCACAAAAGAGGAAATTACAAATTTACCTAAATGTATCTTTGGGTAATATCTGAAAGTGTATAGAGTGGATGCTCTGAAATCACTGAGAGTTGGGCATCTTCCCAAGCCTATCTCATAACATCTAGCACAAAGGTAGCTGCCGTCCTTGTGGGGGGGAGGAGAGTGAGGTTTTCCTGAGTGGCTGATACATAGGAAGGCAGTGATCTCTGGGTGTCCAGGGTCATAGGCCTCCCTTCAAAGCAGAAATCCAAAGAGTGTTCTGCCAAGGGAAAATAATACTCTGAATGGGGGGATAATTCATTCTTATTTCTGGTTAGTATGTAAATGTATGTAAAAGACCTATAACTTTCATGATAACAACAAGCAAAAATAAATAAATATGCTATGAAACTATCAAAGAGCAGTAGATGCAAGGAAGCCTTGATAAATTGAATTCCAGAGAGGAATGAGCCCTTCATAGGTGAGTGTAAAATAATGGTGCTTCCATACCTGAAGGCAAGAAATCTGGGAATCTGAGAAGAGTCCCAAACATAAATATCAATCACTTGTCCCATTTAGGAATTTTGCTGAGTAGCCACCAGAGGAAATGTAGCTGGAAAGTAGAGAAGTTTGTGCAGCCTTGTGTTTCTTGGACTTTCACAGCTTTGCTGGAATTTAATCCAAAAGTGATCCAAATCTATTTGAACCTGCAGTGCAACTCCCTCTCCAGTAAAATTCTGAAATTTCAGGGAGATCAGCCCCTTGGTCAAGGTCAATGTCAAGGATACAGATGAAAGTCAAAAAAGATGCCTCTTTGGTCTCATTTGATATAAGAGGCAAACGTAATCTAATTAAAGCTGTGTTCCAGTCCTAGCTCAGTTCAATTCTGAATTTTACCTGACAGAGAAAAAGTCTTGTGATGTGTGCAATAACAAACAAGTACATATACAAAAATTATACCTTAGTGTCCACTGTTTTTATACGCAAAATTCTGGCACAAAATAAAATAATTACAAGGTATGGGAAAAGCAGAAAAATGTGATACATAATCAAGAGAAAAATAGTCAGTAGAAATAGACTCACAGAGGACTTTAAAATAACTATTATGAACATATTAGATAATTTACAGGAAAAAAATGAATAAAATACATGAAAAAAGTAGAATATCAGGAAATAAATGGAAATATTAAAAATTAAAAGTTAGAAAGAACCAAGTAGAAATCATAGATCTGAAAATTTATTTATTTGAAATTAAAAGTTAATCTTATGGGCTTAACAGCAGATTGGGTACAATAGAAGTAATGAACAGTAAACTTAACAAGTCAGTAGAAATTACCCAAATTGAAACACAGAGAGAAAAGGGCTAAACAGAACATCAGTTACAGGTAGGCTAACATAAAATGACCTAACGTACATGTAAGTGAAGTCCCAGAAGGAGCGGAGAGGGACAACAGATATTTTTAAAATATGTAAATACATTATTGCAATTTTTTTCAAATTTGACTTTAAAAAATTAACCTAGAGATCCAAGAAGCCCAGCCAACCCTTAACATAATGAATATGAAGAAAACCACACCTCAGTACATTACAGTGAAGCCAAAAAGACAAATAAAATCTTTAACCATTTGCAACAAGATGGAAGGAGCTAGAGAGTATAATGCAGAGCAAAATGTCATTTAGAGAAAGACAAATACCATGTGATTTCACTCATATGTAGAATTTAAGAAACAAAACAAACCAAGGAGGAAAGGGGGGGGCAAACAAAGAAACAGACACTTAACTATGGACAACGAACTGATCGTTACCAGAGGGAAGGTGGGTGGGGGATGGGGACAATAGGTGGTGGGGACTAAGGAGTACACTTGTCCTGATGAGCACTGAGTGTCATGTGGAAGTGAGGCATCACTGTATTGTACACCTGCAACTAGTATTACACTATTTGTTAACCACCTGAAATTTAAATAAAAACTTTTTAAAAAAATGAAGCAGTACCTAGCAAAAAGTAAGTGTTCAGTGTCAGCTATTATTATGGTTATTTTTTTCTTTGAATTATTTTCCTTTATTACAAAATGGTTTAATATATGATTGTGTACAGAACCCTATGTAAAGTGATTGCAGAGATTCTATCCATCATGTTTAGTTTGATATAAACTATTGTCTTATGAAATAAAAAGCTTTTCACATATAAGAAAAGAATAAATGAAAATTTAAAAGCGAAAGAAATCTTTTCTGATAGAGCTTTCAATAAGACTTGGTATTGGCTTGTAATAAAGAGGAAAACAAGTACAGAAAGAAAAAAAAGAAAGAAAATCTTTAAGGCAACCAGAAGAAAGACAGACATACACATGCACGCACACCCGTAGGACTTTCACTCTAGCCACACTGAAATATTTAAAATTACCTGTCTGTGCCAGCTTCCCCAGGCCAGCAGGCCTTTGAATATTCTGCCTGCTATGTTTAGCATGCTGTACAAAAATCTTGTAAGTCGGACATTCTTCTATACTTCTTGCAAAACCCAGCCAAAGGGTTACATTATAATGGGTATGTGTCTTTATTTGGACTGACTAGATCTTTGAACAACTTTCCTACGTTTGGAGAATTACCCATCTTCCAAATCCCCTAACAGAAGCCATATTTTTCTCTGCTTCCCCTACAGCTAGGACACAGAGATGTGACCTGGGTTTTACCAATCAGACACATCACACTGGGCTTTGAACAAAAGCTTGTGACTTCCAGAATCAGGAACTATGTGGGGTCTAGTGGTGGCAGCAGGAACTGCAGCCCAACATCAGCAGCAGGAGTCTGATGGGCGCGTCCAATGTCTGGCAACTGCAGGGTGGGTCGTGGGCTCCTGTGACCATGCCCAGGGCAGCAGCCAGGATGTCTCCACTGAGCCAGGTCTGCAGTGTCATTTTGGGTGTTGCTCGTGAATGCATAATCTCTAGGCGCTCCTAGAAGTTCCCCAAGTTCTCTAATATCCTTTCTTAAATCTCTTTGCTGTTCAATGAGCCAGGATGGGTTCGTGTGTTTGCAGCTAAGAGCTCTGAATGACACAGCTGCCCTGCCCTGAAGTCTCCAGAACTCCCTTTCCTGCTATCTCCTACTGACCGTGACCTCTATACACACACACGCTGGAAAGTCATCCCCCGTTCCTGGCTCCCACAGCGCCCTGTGCTGCCTCCTCCCCCAGGGACATTACTTACAGTTTCCTATAGCTGTTTATTTATGTGTGTCTCCCCACTGGATTGTGACCTACTTTCGGGCCAGGTCATAGCTTCTTCCATTGCCACTTCTTCACTGAATGCTTAGCAGAGCCTGGGCCCGCCCAGCAGAGATGCTCAAAGGGAGTTGATTGATTACATGTTCAGCGAAGGCAAGGTCACCATGTACCCACGGGAGAGAAAATGTAGTGCCACTTTTTCTTAAAATCCACATAAGAAAAATTCCAACAGGCCCAATCTCTTTTCTCTTTCTAACAGGGTCTTGAAGCTGATTCAAAAAAGAGCATGTAGACAGTTGTGTCTGTAACTCAGTGAGGCGTGTGGTGCTGGCCCAGGAGTGGGCTGGAGAAGGATGGTGCATCCATAAGCAGCTGGGTGAGGGTCAGGATCTTCCTACTGAGCTCAGTGCACGGCTCTGTCTCACGCAGCACTGCTAGATGGGCCCAGACGGCATCACAAATCCATTGACGCAAGTCAGAAATGAGGACTATTTTATGGATCACTCTGAGTAGTGGCGTACTGGTAAATGTTTAACAACTGGCTTTTCAGGAGGAAGAAAAGCCCACATTTGTGGCATTTGCCAATTTTCATGGTGTAAATACTCCCACCACAACGCCGCCCTGCCCCCCATGCCAGGGTAATGGTTTCCAATGTGGAGTTGGGAAGAGACACACAATAACACAAGGTCATATGGTGTTTCTATCATAAAGATACAACAGACATAAATAAATAACTGCAAGAGCATCAATAATAGTAAAACAGACTATATGTTATGTTAAATACAATTAGAAATTACATAAATCATTAGAAATATTTATTAGAAATAATGAGAAATTGGTGAGTTTTTAGTATTTATTATCTTTGTTTAGAAATATAGTTAAGTATCAATTTATATAATTTATTTTTTTTAATGGCTGCATTTCATAATCAGCTTACAGAATTCCTGAAAATTTAACAACAGGCTCCTGTGAGCTGGTGTGATCTGGCTCAGCATGCCATTCACTCCATGCCACCTCCAGTGACATCATCCGGTCTTCGATACCTGGCTGATCCGTTAGTACAAAAGAAAGGAAACCAGAGGCTCCAAGTAGATGCAGGCTTGTCCAAGATCATCCTGCTAATTTCTGACAGCACTAAAGCAAATCAAAATAATGGCTGAAGTTTAGAGATGCCAACCACATGTCAGGCGCTGTGATAAGCATTTCACATAAATCATTTCGTCTTCACCACGACCCTATGACATAGGTTCTGTAATGAGTCCCCCTCTTTAGATTAAAATAATAATGATAATAGTAATAATAATAAACTGCAGAGAAGTTAAGTGATTTGCAAGGGCACACAACTAGAAGTACTGGAGCCAGGATCTAAACCCAGGCCATCCGACCCCAAGGGTCATGCTCCTCCCTGTCACCTCTAGTGCCTTAGGTTTTCTGACTTTGTACCACACTATCACCCCTCATTTTGAACTCAGACAAAAGTACCTGCTTATTTCCACAATGCTTAACTGCACCCTGGGTATACTGGATCATTCCATGCCTTTTGCTAAAAATCCCACTAGGACAAGGCTTTTTTAGTTTTCCAATAGGAAGGAGATATTTGCCCCAAACCACGATGATCCCTTAGCAACCAAAGACTTCTGTTTTCAAAGAGATCAACTGGGATCTGGAATGGAATCCAGAGCCATAAGAAAAGGTCCTTGCTTCCTGGAACTGGACTCTGTAACACATGGTATTTATTCATTATCTGATATCCTCAATATATTTATTCGTTCATTAAGTATTTATGAAGAACCCATTAGGTGCCATGCACAGTGTGAAGTTCACATGGCTGTGCAATCTGTTAGACACCATCAAAGCCGTTTTCAGGACCCAAGAGCCTTTCAAGGGTTCCTGGAAATATTCGAGACCTGAAAATAATTAAGATCATCTCCATAATACAAAGACTGCAAAATTAAATCAACAAGCATCTACTTGAAAGTCTACAAAGAATAACCTTATGTCAACCTGTCAACTGCTTTTCAGCACAACTCTTATATGGTTATATAAAAATTATATTTAATGTGGCAGTGACATTATATTTGATTTTAAATAAGGCAGGTCTCTAAAACGAATAGTCCCTTAATCCTATGAAGGTCGTGAAACAACCTAGAGGTGCTAGGGAAACAAAAATGCCTAAGACCTAATCTCTGGCTTCAAGGGAGCCTAATCTTGTGTTTTGTTTATTTACTTGTCTATTTTTATGTTCTAATCATGAGTTCCCGGAAGGCAAGGATTTTGCACTCTGAGTTCTTGTTAAACTTCATATTCCCTGGGCCTAAAGGAGGGTTGCATATACAATAGGACCAACATGTTGGCTAGACAAACACGATCAGGTTAGTGCTGTGATTTATACTCGAAATTCTGACAATCCATAAGGACTCAGAAATCATGCTCTTGCATCCTCTTGCACGGATGTGGAAACACACACACACACACATACCCGTTCATCCCCTACCCACTAAACTCCACAAGGGATGGAAGGAAGGGAGGAAATTAACATTGGTGAGTAGCTACAAAACACTAGCTACTGTGCTGGGTACTGTTCATACATCAAATATGCAACATGTAAATATCCCCCATGCCTGCCACATTGTAATGGGCATTGCAGATAACTAGGAATTTGGAGTCATTTGTTCTTGAACCGTCTATGCTTTTCCCAACTTCTGTTTGTAATACCTTTTGCATATCCTCTTACATGCCAAGTGCAAGATGCATGATTGTAAAAGGGAGTGACAATTTCAGGCAGATTATAAAACAAGCGGGAAAGAGTCACCAGAAGAGGGGCTAAATTTCTTGAGATTCCTCCTGCTGCTCATTTAATGAAATGTTTATCTCTCTTACACTTATCATCATTTCATTCGGATTCCTGGACCAATCTTGTCACTTCAGGCAGCTTTAATGACTTTCATTTATGCGAGCTCAAGTCTGCCACTTCTGAACTGGCTGTCCACCATCAGGCACCCTTAGCTTTCCTCATTCTCACGGAGCCAAAATATTTCCATGGTGCAGAGAAATCGCACTGTGGGGAACTGCATTACTCCCGTGTCAGCATTCCATGGACTGAAGGTGATTATTTCAGAGGGATGGACTTAAAGCTGCCCAAAGCTCAGGGAACGATAAAGAAGGGTGTGAAGGTCCCAGGGACATGGGAAAGCAGTTTAAGGCATAGAGTCCATCTGCCCCATTTCAGATTTGACCCTCAGATCTCAGCAGGATTAGTTTGAGTTATGTGGTTTTAAGAAACAGTTGCTTAATGTTATATAAATATGAATTTACATGTATGATTGAGGGCTTTTGCTTCCCTGACTTGAAGGTTAATTTTTTAAATTAGCATTCGTTGTACTAATTATGTTGCCATGCACTGTGCTAAGAGATTTCTGTTCATTATCTCTACTGAACCCATCAGCAAACTTATACAGTAGGTATGAATATTTGCATTTACAAATTGGAAACTGAGGCTCAGGAAAGGGAGGTGACTTGCTCAAAGTCACATATCTTGTCAATATCTTGAGCTGTATGATTTGTTTTTAAGACTTAACACATATTATTGAGCCCCTTTGTCGGACCAGAGGGAACGACAGACATGTAAATTTGTAAGTTCCAGAGAGCATGTAAACTGCTGTAGAAGAGATAGAAACAGGGTTCTTTGGGAGAATGAGATAGGGAAGGGGGAGTGGAGGGAAGGAACAGAGGGGCTTCACAAAGGAGGTTGCAGTTGAGCTGGGCTTAATGCTGAAGCTTGAGTTTGCCTGATGGAGAGAAAAGGGAATGGCATTGGAGGCAGAGAGAAGCTCGGAAGCAGTGGAGGTGAATGTGGGAAAGGGACCTGGGAAGTCCAGGGAACTGCTGAGGGGGCACGACAATGGCTGGGATCCAGGGTCAATGAGAAGACTTCATAAGACAGCGGGCTGGAGAGGTAAACCAGCATTAGAGTTTGGAAATCGTGGCTATTTAGCATGAGCAGACATGGCAGAGGAGGGGACTGTGGCTGACAGAGAAGACACTGTGGACCCATAAGGAGGTACCTGGAGGAGTCCAGTGGAGAAACAGTGGGTCTTGAACCAAGGCACCTACTGTGGACGTGGAAAGCACGGAACAGGGTTGGGAAGTTGACGTTTAGTCAGCATACATTTTTTAAAAATCTCTTGGGAAATGATCCAAAATTGCAGATTCCAGGACCCACTCCAGGATAATAGAATTCCCTTCATCTGGAGTAGGACCGTAAAATCTGCATGTCAACAAGCACCTCCAAGAGGTCTGATGCAGGTGCTGTGCAGATAACTCCTTGTGAGATATTTCTAGGACAGGAGAGCTTGGTGATGGATTGAGTGTGAAAGTGAGGGAGGGGGAGGAGTTGAGTTTATGTCCCCCTTCCCTGACATTGTCCCCCATTTCTTCTGATTTCCTTCTTTTTTTCCCCTTTCTTTGGCTCACTCTCAGCCCATGTGGTTTGTGTAGAGCCCCATGTGACCAGGCCTAAGTGAATCAGGTCTTCACTCCTTACTCATTCAGGGATGGACTGATGACTCAATCAGAGCCAATTCTAAGACTACTGAGGGAAAAAAGCAAGTAATCTTCCTTGTTGGCCTTGAACCTGGCAGGATAAGATGCTGCAGCTGCTTCACCCAGGTAGAGCCTGAGAACAAAGCCAAGAGAAGACAGGTGTGAGAGATTTGAAAAATCAAAATCTTAATGTCATTGTTTGGGTCCTGAATCCAGCCATGTCTAAAGCCAGTATACCCCTAAACTTCTCATGACGGGTGCCTATAATTTGTTTGCCATTGTTGTTTTTTGCTTAACATCATTTTGTGTTGGGTTTTCTGTCACTGACAAAGAAAAACTGCTGATCACTTTAAGAAAATATGATACATAAAAATCTTACCTTACAAATCAGATAAATGAAGAGTTGATTACTTCTATTAAAAAGGGATTCACTCACAGCTTCTTTTGAAGAGTGAGCTTCCCCAAGGTATGAAGTGTAGAATTTGATTTATTAAATTTGATTTACACATGACCTTTTCAGGAGGACAATCTTAAATGCAAAATGAGAGCTGCTTTACCAGGATAATTGCTCTCAGAGCCACTCCAGTGTAGTCAGGGGCCAGCCAGGATGGCTCCCCCAAACACCAGCTTCCCTGCCCTACCTTCTGGGGTCTAAATTTGATTTTACAGCTTCCATGTCCCACCTACCTGCAGCAGGACCTGATCTAGCTGGTACACAAGTCTGATCTGATGTACAAGTTGTTCCCAACTGTAAGTTGATGGTATTTGTGTAACACTCCTAAGAGAAAACAGGCTCAGTATGTGATTCCTTAGTGTATTAATTAATACAGTCATTGTTCTTTATCAGTAACCCAGATGGAAAGACTTCCTGTTAAGGCATGTGTTTCTCTGGGTTGACATGAATGAGTCACTGGGTTTCTCATTCTATGGGTAGATGATCTCCTGGTGTCAGGGCTACAAGAAATTCAGCACAGCCCCAGCTCAGTGTTCAGGGCAAAGCAAAGAATGCTTTTGGCATCTATATGGGCCCTATCTTAAGCTAGGGATTGGCCTCACTTTTACATTCTCTGTTCTGGGAATGGTAGAGGCTCATTGCATGGATCTTCATTGGATGATTCAGTGATTAGGTCACTATCTGGGAAAGTCTGAAAAGGAGACCTTAGTCATGGGGTTAGTCTATTCAGTCTTCTAGAAACTCCTTTGTTCTAAAAGTCAGAATGTTAGGAGGACCAGAACCCATCCACTCCTCACCTGGACAGCAACAATATCCCTGAGTCTCCCACTTAAAATTCCCTTCCAGGTCTAGAAATGGAATTTCTCAGCTCCAGTCTTTAAATTTCTCCCCTTCTACCTCAGGGCTTTTGTAAATGCCTTTATTTCCAACTTAGAAAGCCTCTTTCATTTCCTCCCCCAATTCATTGTGGGGAGCAATAAAGCTAGATTTTTCTTTCCAGCCTAGGGCACGTTCCTGGTTCTCTTTCTTGGTTCCCAAGGTCTCATTCTTCTCTCTAGCTTTTCCTGCTCCTACCTGTGAACAGTCAGAGCTTGCTTCCCTCCCTCTCTCATTCAGTCATTCTGCCTTTGGAAGGAGCAGAGGGCTCAGCTAATCATACTCCTCGGTTCATAGCACATACCATCAGCATCTGCCTGTTTAAAGTTCTGCTCTTGCTAGATTTTGTTTTATTATTTGCTGCTCCGTCCTCCCTCTCCAGTCTCATTTCCCATAAGCACTTACTATACTGTGTTTGGTACATGCCCTTGAATATGAAATGTCTCCATGAAAAATCTGTAATATTGCTTTGTGAATGAGTTTTAAATGTACATAAGTGGCATGTGCTACAGATTTCATGCTTTTTTCCTGTTTTTTTTTTTATCACTCTCTTACAGTTCTATTCATGTTGCTGTGTATATACCCATTTTGTTGTTCTAACTTCTACACCATAGTCCATAAATGCATCCTCTACATTTTCTTATCAGTTATTTAACGACAAGTATCTTGATTGCCTAAAACTCCCTGCTGTCACCAACAGTGCTTCTATGAACATGGGGAAGATGAGGTTGTAATGCCGGGCTTGGCTTTGTCTATGCTGAAAATCAATAAGCTAGAAATTGGGTTCAGTCTACATCCCAACAGAATCATGAGTAGGAAGTTGAAATGAAGTCTGGTGGGGTCTCAGGGGATACAGAAAGTCCATCTCTAGACCAGTGGTGGTTTTCAACCTGGGCTGCACATTAAGATTAACGGGGGAGTACTTAAGAAGTACTTAACAAATACTGTGCCCACGTCTCACCTAAGACCAATTAAATCACTTTCTCTGGAGTGGGACCTTACATAGGTATTTTAAGAGCTCATGAGGTGACTTTAATATGCAGCCAGGATTGAAAATATTTCCTTAGACTAAGGGCCAGACTTAGAACGGGGAGCATCTGGCATTTATCATTGAGCACATCAGTGTGACGGGTTAGGGACCTGATGGCAAAAAGGAAGTCCTGGAGGTAAAATACATGGAGAAATTATGAGAAAGCTGACTGCAACTATGATTATCCACCATTCACTAGAAGGATGATGCAACAGGAACCCAGCACCACTAGTTCAAGGCCTGGAGGGAACTGAATTATAGAAGATATTTTAATTTGTGTCTAATAATTAGAAACTCAAAACTTCCAAATGATTGAATAATTACAGAAATATGTGAAACCCTAAGGCCTTTAACAAGACTGCCATGGATCATTACCCAGGCCTCGTGAGTGCCCAGCTGACAAACCTGGGACTCTGGCGCCCTGTTCAAGGTGCTGAACCCCAATATACTTATTGCTGGGTCCCCTCTGCCAGCAGGAAGCAGATTCCCAGGGGCACCCAGAACAGACCCAGCAGGCCCCCTGCAGAGTCAATTTCTCTCTGCAGTCTGTAGGTAAACCCCTCACCACGTTGATGTTCTCAAGCCACGGAGAAAGTTTAATCTCCAAATTGGTGGCAATGGGGCTGACTCTGAAAATGACTCTCTCCTTCCAAGCCTGCCTTTGTTTTCCTTCCTGCTATATTTCCATATAATCAGAATATCCAGCAGTAAAGTGGCTTCTATTATAGGGTGGGGGGAGGACATTAGAAGGGAGATAATTAACATTAGTTGAGCATCTACTATGAGCAAGGCAAGGTGCCAAACAGTTTATACTCTTTATTTTGTTTAAACTTTACAAAAAACCCTGATAATCCCTATTTTATGTATATAATATCAGAAGCTCAAAGAGCTTAAGCGACTTTTCCAAGGCAAATTATCTAAGAAAAAGAGGCAGAAAAAATTATTCAAACCATGTTCTCTCTGATTCTAAAATTTGAACTTAGTCTACATTGAGGAAAATCTAACTTGTTTCCAATTCTTGCCCAGACAAGAGATACCATAACTTCTCTTGTGTCCCCTAAGTGCATTCTAAGTTCTCATTATAGGTAGATTCTTCTTGGTACCTAATCTATATCCTTCCCAGGATAATTGGAACACCCTAGGAAGATGTAGATGATCTGATGAGTGTTACATTTATGAGCTGGCCCATTCAATTGAGAAGGGGAAATTCAGTCTATAATAGATGGACCATAACCTCAAATTCCAGTGGTTTGGGCTACAAAAACCTATCCTCTGAAGGCAGCCCCCCCCAAGGAAAAATGTCTGGAAATATGCCAACATGCAGCCTTGGGTCCTGCCATGGGCAAAGAAGATGTAGTTATTCTTAGACATCACTCCTGGGTCCCATGCTGCTGCCTGCATCTCATTAGTGAAGAAAGTTCAGAAGAAGACCCATACCTGATTCTTTAAAGGAGTGGTTCTTTGAGTGTCTCTGGAACAGCAGCATCAATATCACCTAGGAATTTGTTAATTGCGCAAATTCCCAGGCTCCATGTCAGACCGACTAAACCAAAAACTCTGGGGGTAGATCACATTAATCTGTGTTTTAATAGATTACACACACACACACACACACACACACAGAGAGGCTGAAAAAACCTACTTTGAAAGCTTCCGCTGCTCAATAAAGAAATGCCAAGTGCCAAACTGTACATCTGTTTGGCTGAGGGAATTCAGGAAAGTCCACTGGTCTGATCAGGACCATCTAAAGACAAGTAGAAAGCATGCCATCATTGCATCACTCTTCTTCTTAAAATCTTCAAGTGGTTACCCACTGCCCACTGTATGTAACCAGAATTTCTTGGCCATGTTCTCTGGGCAACTTCTGTCTGGATGCACACCATCCATCCAGCTTTAACCCCTTCTCCTTCCTTTCAGGCACTATGTGCTCTAGATTGAGATGTGGATATATGGATTGACAGAGAGAAATGAAACCAAAATATTATTTTTCTGAAGATTTTTTGTTTGTCAAGAAATAACACATTTCCCCCCAATTTTTTGCTCCTTTACAAGCTCTTACATCCCTAAATATACAAAACATGATCATTTTCTGAGCAGACCAAGTCATACATAATGCATTTTTATTGGCACCTTGAATAAAGATATGGCAGACATGAATATCAAATGTGCAGTTGAAAAAGTTAAGAGGAGCACACACAATGGGTGAACAGGGAACAGGAGAGCACCTGGCTGCTCTTGCAAAGCCAAAAAAGATTCTGCTGGAGGAACTGCACCCCACAGTCTTGGGAAGACTTACAGATGCAGTCACTAAACCACTGTTTTCTATGAGGTATCAAGGAGAAAGGGTGGGATGCCGATGGCTGCAGATGGAGGAAGGTAGTTAATTTAGAAAAGGAAGAATAAGGTGCATTCATCAAACTATCAGCTAGTGAGAAGTTTTGTGAATGCTTTGGAGACACAGCAAGAAGCTTGGGAATCAGTGTGGATTTACCAAACAGAGCTTTATTTAAGGAACCAGGGATGTTTGGTTTGAAAGGGACTTTATATATGTAGGTCTTTCTGTATCTATAGATCTGTTAAATGAAGGAAAGTGTTATGCTAGTTGGCTATCCAGGATGGAAAGTATTGAAGATACAGTGACCTCGCAGATCAACCAGTCTTTCCCTTCACTCACAGATGGGCATCAAAACTAAGAGAGGTAATGTGGCTTCAAAGCTAAGACTAGCATTCCTGATTCCCAGTCCTTTTTCATCATACTGAGCAACTCATAAAGAAAAGGTCATGAAAGATGAAACTCATTTCCTATTTTGCCAGGATCCCTAAACTGGCAGAAAGCTCTATAACCTGTAAAGTTCTATACAGATATAAGTTGTTACTGTTATCATTAATAATATCAGGTTCAGTTCTTGACCCTTACCCACTCAACATATTTATGAAATGTCTGAAGAAAGGCATTGATTTTCTGATAACAAGGAGTTGGGGGCAGACAGTGAGTGTATTTGGATGGCTTGAAAAATGAGGCAAATCTAACATGATGAAATCTAATCAGACCAATGTTAAGTCAGGCACTTAATGCACAATGCCAATGAACTTGTGAGCAAATCCTTTGAGTGAGTGGATTAAGTTGTCTGAGAGGTTTATGAGTCCAGAACTGTCAGAGCATTAGTCTTCAGTTGTATTATTACGAAAATAATATCTATAGAACAAGTAAGGTGATGGACCCTCTGCTCTGGCCAATGCCCACCATATTTCACTGTGGAATTATGTTCTGTTCTACCCATTATTTTTCATCTAATGGGCTTTTCTGCTCTAATGAAGAGCAGTTGAAGAAACTAAAGCCACTTTGCTTGAATAAGAGAAGTTTACAAAGAGCCTTTTCTGTTCCCTGAGGTGTACAAAGACTGCTAGAGCTGCCACAACAAAATACTACAGAATGGGTGGCTTACACAATAAAAATTTATTTTCTCACAGTTCTGGAGGCTAGAAGTCCAAGGTCAAGATGCTGGCAGGTTTGTTTCTAAAGAGGCCTGTCTCTTTGGTTTGCAGGTGGTTTGCAAGACTGGTTGATCTGCAAGGACACACCTCCTTGCTGTGTCCTCACATGGCCTTTTTCTCTGTGCATTCATTCCTGGTGTCTCTTCCTCTTCTTATAAGGACACCAATTCTATCTTATAAGGACACCACCCTTATGATCTTGTTTAACCTTAATAACCTAATTAAAGGCCCTACCTCCAAATATATTCATACTGGGACCAAGGCTTCAACATTTGAATTTGGGGAGGGGACGTAATTCAGTCCATTATTAACTGATTGTCAGGGAGGAGAGTTTTAGGCTCACTCTGTGATGCTCCAGAGAGCAAAACAAGGACCATTAAACAGCCAATTCAAGGTAATTTGTGCTCAGTGTATGGAACATATTTCTAATAACTAGTCTTCTAAAGTTTAAATGGCCTTCCTTGTGTGAGAGTGAGTTCTCTAGTATTTTAGAAGCTACCTTTCAGTTCTAAGGTAGACTAGGGCATTCCTGCCCAGGATAAGAAGGTTAATGAATGGGATAATAATAATAATTTTTTAGAGGCTATTCAAAGAAACCAAGTATTGCACATGGCTCAATTCTACCCTACATCCCCAAATCCCATTCCCAAAACTTTTTAAAAATTGATTCAGTGTTTCCAAGTATTTCAGAAGTCTTCTCACTCTCCCACAGAAACACTGCTTTTCCCATTACCACACCTTTGTCAGCACTCTTCCCTCTTGCAACCATCTATCTTAATCCTACCATGGCCCAGCTACAGTCCATGAAAACTGCAAGCCAGGCTAATATTTCCCTTCTCTGATTATCCACTGCACTTTAACACTGTGAATACAGTCAATTCTAACAGAGGTGAGTACAGTCAGGAGGTAGTCAGGGATTAGGGTGTGATGGCAACAAACCATGATCTTTAAACCTTGCTGACTCTGCCAGATGTTCATTGAAATGGTGCCCCAAATCTTCCACCAGGCATGTACTGCTGCCATAGGTTTGTGAGGGAGGCAAACCAAGGTCAGAGATCACCAAAACCTGGTTTTTATTAGTGGCTCTGGACCTCATTATGATCTTCTGGTGAATTCAGCTGGACCAAGGGTCCTATGAAAAGCCCTTCTGCCTAGGTAAGGGCAGACTTGGACAACCCATCCTAAAACAAATAAGTGGTCCAATTACATTAATACACTCAGCCAGCATTTATTGTGCCATGAGTGATTCTAAGTACAGAAGTTATAGCAGTGAACAAGGGAGATAATGTCCCTACTCTCAAACTTACAGTATAGTGGGAAGAAAAAGGGAGACAGAAAAAAATAGCAAGATCGATATCAGATAGTAAAAAGATGTTATGTAGAAAGGTAAAATAGAGTGATGGGATTAAAAACCAGATGGCTAATTTATATTTAGTGGATCTTCCTAAGTTGCTGATGTTTAGACTAAGGTAAGGAAAGAAGATGGAACTTGTCATGATAAGACTGGAGGGAAATCAGTCTAAGCAGAGGAAACAGCACAAATGCCCCAAAGTGGGAGCCAGTATGGCAAGTTTGAGTAACAGAGATCACTAGTATGGCAAGAGCACAGTGGAAAAGGGGAGAGGAAAGTGGTGGAGTGTGCACTCCAAAAGGTAAGCAGGGTTCATATCACATGAAATTCTGAAAACCAGGATAAAATGTCAAATGTTGTTCTCATGCTATGGGGAGAAGAGGAAAGTTTAAAGAGGGACAGACATGATCAAATTTGTGCTTTACAAATCTCGTTCTTGCTACCAAGAAGACCAGTTATGAGAACACTGCAGTATCCAGGTGAGAAACGAAAGAAGCTTGAGCTAAGGGAGATACCGGAGATGGAAAAAATAGGTAGATGGTAGAGTCTGCACAACTTGCTTATTAGTTGGATAATTGGATTTGGAAAGTGAAAGAAAGGAGTTAAGGATAACACCTCAATTTGGGACATGTTTCCAGTTTTCTGATATGAGGAAGAAGGGCGAGGATTTGAGGGACAAAACAAAAGTTTTATGTGGGCCACTTTTAGTTTGAAAAGACTTTATTGGATACCCATTTGGATATGTAAGCAGTCAGATATAGGAGTTTGAAGTTCCATCAGAAGGACAGGACTACAAAAAAATATTCACGAGTCATCAGCATATAGGTACAGTTTAAATCTATGGAACTGGATGAGGTCACCTAAATAGAGTATGTAATTAGAGAAATGAGAAAGCATAACTCTGTGATATTCCAACATCTAAAGGCAAGATAGAGGGGTGCCTGGGTGGCCCAGTCTTTAAGCATCTGCCTTCAGCTCAGGTCATGATCCCAGGATCCTGGGATCGAGCCCTGCATCGGGCTCCCTGCTCCGCGGGAAGCCTGCTTCTCCCTCTCCCATTCCCCCTGCTTATGTTCCCTCTCTCACTGTGTCTCTGTCAAATAATAAATAAAAAATCTTTTTAAAAAATAAATAAAGGTAAGATAGAGAAGGAGGAACCAATCAAGGAGATTGTGGTATCATGGAAGGCAGCAAAAGAAAGTGATTCAAGCAGGAGAGATAATCATCTGTGTCAAATACTGTTTATAGGACAAGTTAGAAAGAAAAATGGTGACCATTGAATTTTATTGATGACCTTGACAAGAGTCATTGGGTGGTTGGGGAAGAATGCTGGTGGGTGATGGTTGAAAGGAAGGGAAAATGAGGATAAGGAGGCAGTGATCAGAATCAATCCTCCAAAAAGTTTGCTGTACAAGGAAGCAAATAAATGGAGTAGTAATTGAGGGAAATGGGGGTCAAAGGATGGTTTTGAAAGTAGGAGATATGAGATAGAGAGGGAGAAATTGATCATTCAAGGAAGGGACATACTCTGAAAATAATCTTACATTCCATGTTTGGACCCTAATCCTGACTGTGATCTCACAGTCTTACCACTCAACTCGACCTAAAGAAGAGAAAGTTTTCTTCTGAAGTCCTGGAACATGAGTCTTTCCTGAGATGGGCCTATCTTTTAGACAGGAGGTAGCTCCAGGCCCATCTTAGTGCACCAGCTCCACGGGAGATAACTACTCCAAGAGCAAACCAAAGAGAGATTATAATCTCAGAAGATATGCTATATGGATACAACTACTTTTAATCTTTATCTATTCTCATAAGAAGCTGCCCATATGCCCCCTTCCCACAGACTCCCAAGCATCCTGACCTGAGAAATATCTGTACCTTCTATGCTGACTTTTCTTTGGGTGAAGTACAGGACTGTAGAGGGAGCCTTGAGTTATCCCTAGAGGTCAGACAACAATATGTCATCTTATATAGTTAACATTTATTCACTTAAATACTTTTTGAAAACTCAATAAATGCCAGTCTCTGTGCAATGGGCTGGCAATACAGCTGTGAACAAGAAAAATAGCAACTTTCTGAGCATCCCGTGCATCTTTCACTCTATTGAGATTACAACCTGGAAGCAAATGATTATGCAAATGAATACTTATTACAATTGAGATAAACTGTAGGAACAAGTACCAGATGTTTTAAGAGTCTATAATGGGTGAAGAAAACAAACTGAACTTGGGGGTTAGGAAAAGACTGATAAATATAATTCATGGCTGTATAGTACTAGATAGCTTACACAAGGCTTTCTCATTCATGAAATCATTAAACTGAAGAACCAGAGAGATGAGTAATAACATATCCCAATTTTGCAGATAGGAAAACTAAGTTTCAAAAGGTTAAGTAAAAATTAAATGTCTCCTTATTTTTGAGCATTTGTTTCCCTCTCTTGACTAATTCTATCAGCCAGGACTCTAAATTACAAGGGACAAATACTCAAACACAAACTGGTGCACATAAATGAAAAGGCCAGGAGTAACAACAACATGCAGTTCCCTCTTCCTCCATAGTAATGCAATTTTAGCTGGGCACCTGGTCACTCAGACAGACTTCATTACCCAGCCATCATTATAACTAGGCATTGCCTGATGACTAAGTTCTGACAATCAAATGTTAATAGAAGTTGGATAGGCAACTTCAGAGTCCTGCCCTTTAAAGTTCTTCCCCTTGAGGACCTTTGCTTCTTTTGTAGATAAATTGCCTTCTCACCATAAACAACTAGAAAAACAGAGAAAATATAAAAGACAACCTTTGTAAGATATTGGACAACAGACACCACAGGACTGTGATCCCTGAGGGAAGGGACATGAGCAAGGTTAGCACATGGTAGCACTTGCTTACTACCTGGAGGCAGTTTCTAGAATTTGGTATATTGAGGAGCCCAGTGGTCTTCCTGAGTTGAGAAGACTGAACAGAAATTGGGGAAGCTGAACAAATGAGCTAGATTTTGTGGGACAGAATGTCTGAAAAGAGGAAGCTATGCTCAGAAAGAGCTCCAGACATCTACAAAAAGTACCTTTTATGTTTTTGGTTGAGTACTAATCTCTGAGTCCATATATTAAGACTCCTCAAGGCTAGAAAAAGAACCACTCATAACCAGTAGGCCAAAAATGGTCAAATTTCACACAGGGCTGAGAATAGTTTACATTCCCAAAATATGGAGTGGAGAGATCATGAGTAGAATCCTCAGAAGGTTCAGGCCTTCATTGTATGGTTAAATTAGTCTTAAAAAAAAAAAAGCTGCCCTGTACTTTCAAGAATAAAGTTTAAAAGAAAGCCTCAAAAGGATAAATGGATCCTCAATAATTTAAATGTACATCAGAAAATTTCAAAACTCTAAAGAAAAATAAAAATCTAGCACTCAAAGGTATTATATACCCAACTTCTAGAATTGAATCAAAGGTTAAAATAACTTTTGGGGTGCCTGGGTGTCTCAGTCATTAGGCGTCTGCCTTCAGCTCAGGTCATGATCCCAGGGTCCTGGGATCGAGCCCTGCACCAGACCCCCTGCTCAGTGGGAAGCCTGCTTCTCCCTCCCCCACCGCCCTTGCTTGTGTTCCCTCTCTTGCTGTGTCTCTGTCTGTCAAATAAATAAATAAAATCTTAAAAAAAGTTAATATAACTTTTGATGGAAATAACAAGTAAATATAACTCATAATCAGTAGAAAAATCAATCAATTGAAAAAGACCCAGAAATGACAAGATATTATGGATTTTGGAGAAGAAGGGCCTTAAAATAGTTATTATAAATCTTATAAATATGCTCAGAAATATAAAAAGGAAAACCCACATAAAAAGAGAAATAGAAGATATTTAAAAGACTCAAATGAAACTTCTACCCATGAAAAGTATAGTACTGAAATAAAAAGTAAACTGGATAGGATCAACAACAAATTAGACTTCAGAAGAAAAAATCAGTGAACTTGAAGATATAACAATAAAATCTATCTCAAATGCCGCATAGGAAGAAAACAAAGACTTCAAAAAAAAGAGTTTGGTGATTTGTGAGACAATAGCAAGAAGTATAACATTCTGGAGTCGCCTAAATAAATAAATAAATTGGGGAGATGAGGAGGAATGTATGAAAATATATGAAGGAAAATAAAGGAAGAAATAATAGCTGATTTTTTTCTAAATTTGAAGAAAAGCCATAGATCAAGAAGCTCAGGGGCGCCTGGGTGGCTCAGACGATTAAGCATCTGCCTTTGGCTCAGGTCATGATCCCAGGGTCCTGGGATCGAGCCCCACATCGGGCTCCCTGCTCAGCAGGAAGCCTGCTTCTTCCTCTCCCTCTGCCTGCTGCTTCCCCTGCTTGTACACTCTCCCTCTCTTTGTCAAAAATAAATAAAAAATCTTTAAAAAAAAAAAGAATACCAAGAAATATGAAGAAAACTATACCAACGTGCCTAATAATCAAATTGCCTAAAACCAGTGAGAAAAGGAAAAACTTAAAATCAGCTATAGAGCAGAGAAGAAGGAAGACATTATGTACAAAGGAACAAAGATTGACAGCAGACCTCAATAGAAAAATGCAAGCTATAAGATGGTGGAACTTCATCTTTAACATACTGAAAGAATGTCATTATGCCAGCAAACACATCTTTCAAAAATGAAGGTAAGGGGCCCCCTGGGTGGCTCAGTCAGTTAAGCGTCTGCCTTTGGCTCAGGTCATGATCCCAGGGTCCTGCTTCCTGCTCAGCAGGGAGTCTGCTTCTCTCTCTGTCTCTGCCACTCCCCCCTGCTTATGCTCTCTCTCTCTCTCCATGTGTCAAATAAATAAATAAAAATCTCTTAAAAAATGAAGGTAAAATAAAGACTCTTTCAGGCATATAACAACATAAAAAATTAATTACCAACTAATGAGCACTACACAATGCTAAAGAAAGCCCTTCAGACAGAAGGAAAACAACAGAAGTAAATCTGGATTTACACAAAGGAATAAAGATCCCCAGAAATGGTAAATATATAGATAACTATAGAATACTTTTACTATTTAGTATTTATTTATCTTGTTATTTTAAAAATAACTTTAAAAGATAATTGACTTTTCAAAGCAAAAACAATGAAAATGAATTTCTGACCCATATCACATATAAAAGAAAAATGTATAACAACTGTAGCACAAAGACTAAGAGTTCTTACATTATATGTGAAGTGACATAATAGTACTTAAAGGTAGCCTGTGATAGGTAAATATATGCACTCTTAAAATAATAAGTAAAATTTAAAAAAATGTAGATATGTACTAATAAGCAAAGATAATAAATAAAATGGAATTATAACAAAATATTTTGTCTAAAAACAGATAGGAAAAGAATAAAAGGGAATAAAGAACAACAAGGCATATAGAAAACAAATAACAAAATGGCAGATTTAAATCTAACCATATTGACAAGTTTATTAAATTCAAATGGATTAATCACTCCATTTAAAAGGCAGAAATTATCAATTTAAATAAAAAAGCAACACCCAATGATATGTTGCCTAAAACAAATTCATTTTAATTGTAAAGACATAGATAGGTTAGAAATCAAAAGATGGAAAAAGTTAGACCACGAAGACTTTAACTGAAAAAAGTTTGGGTGGCTATATAAATATCAGATAAAGAATATTCCAGAACAATGAATATTCCAGGGGCAAAAAAATAGCAATTAATTGTGATAAAGAGATCAATTAATTAAGACAATATAACAATAAGGAGTGTTCATGCACCTATTGTTACAGCTTCAAAATACATGAGGGAAAACTGATATAACTGAAAGGAGAAAAAGACAAACCCACAGATATAGTTGGAGATTTCCATACACCAATCTGAGTAAAAGAAAGAATAAATAGACCACAAAAAAAGCAGTAAGATTTTAACTTCACTTACAAATTTGACTTAGTTGACCTTTACTGAACTTTCCATTCAACTGCGGCATACAAATATTCGCAAATAAATCATGTTTCGTGCCACAAGACAATCCATAATAAATTTAAAAGGGCTGATCACACTGAAGTTGAACTAAAAATCAATAATAGGAAGATGTATGTAAAACGTCAACTACTTGGAAATTAAACAACACATCTGAATACCACACAGGTCAATGAGTAAATTGCAAGGATGTTAGAAATTATTTTGAGGGTCTATTTCTGGGTTCTCTATTCTGTTCCATTGATCTTTGTCTATGGTTTTGTGCCAGTACTATACTGTCTTGATGATTATAGCTTTGTAATACAGCTTGACATCCAGAATTGTGATGCCACCCACTTTGGTTTTCTTTTTCAATATTCCTCTGGCTATTCAGGGTCTTTTCTAGCTCCATACAAATTTTAGGATTATTTGTTCTAGCTCTGTGAAAAACGCTGATGGTATTTTGATAGGGATTGCACTGAATGTGTAGATTGCTCTGGGTAGCATAGACATTTTAACAATATTTCTTTTCAATCCATGAGCATGGAATGTTTTTTCATTTCTTTGTGTCTTCCTCAATTTCTTCCATAAGTGTTCTGTAGTTTTTTTAGTACTCCTAGGTATCTCATGGTTTTTGATGCAATTGTAAATGAGATCCATTCCTTAATTTCTCTTTCTTCTGTCTCACTGTTAGATTGCAATTGATTTCTGGGCATTGATTTTATATCCTACCACATTGCTGAATTCCTGTATGAGTTCTAGCAATTTTGGGGTGGAGTCTTTTGGGTTTTCCATGTAAAGTATCATGTCATCTGTGAAAAGTGAGAGTTTGACTTCTTTGCCAATTTGAATGCCTTTTATCACTTTTTGTTGTCTGATTGCTGAGGCTAGGGCTTCTAATCTATGTTGAACAACAGTGGTGAGCGTGGACTTCACCAAGATAAAAAGCTTTTGCACAGCAAAGGAAATAGTCAACAAAACTGGAAGGCAACCTACGGAATGGGAGAAGATATTGGCAAATGACAATCAGATAGATAAAGGGCTAGTTTCCAATATCTATAAAGAATTTATCAAACTCAACACCCAAAAAACAAATAATCTAGTGAAGAAATGGGCAGAAGACATGAATAGACATTTCTCCAAAAAAGACATACAATTGGCCAACAGATGAAAAAATTCTCAACATCCCTTGGCATCAGGGAAATACAAATCAAAACCTCACACCAGTCAGAATGGCTAAAATTAACAAGTCAAGAAACAACAAGTGTTGGCAAAGATGCAGAGAAAGGGGAACCCTCTTACACTGTTGGTGGGAATGCAAGCTGGTACAGCCACTCTGGAAAACAGTATGGAGGTTCCTCAAGAAGTTAAAAATAGAGCTACCCTATGACCCAGCAATTGCACTACTAGGTATTTACCCCACAGATACAAATATATTGACCTGAAGGGGCACCTGCACCCTAATGTTTATAGCAGCAGTGTTCACAATAGCCAAACTATGGAAAGAGACCAGATGTCTATCAACAGATGAATGGATAAAGAAGATGTGGTATATATATATACAATGGAATATTACTCAGCCATCAAAAAGAATGAGATCTTACCATTTACATCAACATGGATGGAACTGGAGGGTATTATGCTGAGCGAAATAAGTCAATCAGAGAAAGACAATTATCATATGATTTCACTCATATGTGGACTATAAGAAACAGTGCAGAGGATCATAGGGGAAGGGAAGGAAAACTGAAAAGGAAGAAATCAGGAAGAGAGACAAACCATGAGAGACTCTTAACTACAAGGAAAAAAGCTGAGGGTTGCTGGAGGGGAGGTGGGTGGGGGGATGGGGTAATTGGGTGATGGACATCAAGGAGGACATGTGATGTGATGAGCACTGGGTGTTATATGCAACTGATGACTAACTGAACTTTACATCTGAAACTAATGATGTACTATATGTTGGCTAATTGAATATAAATTTTAAAAAGAAAAAAATTTTTAAAAAGAAATTATTTTGAACTTAATTGAAATAAAAACACAACATATCAAAATGTGTAGGATGCAGATAAAGTAGTGCATAGAGAAAAATTTACATTAAAATAGTTATATTAAAAGCAGAAAAGTCTAAAATCAACAATCTGAGCTTCTACCTCAAGGTACTAGAAAAAGAACAAAAAAGATAGGAACCAAAACCAATGAAAAATAAAATTTTAAAAAACAGAGAAAATCAATAAAATTAAAAGAGCAATACAATTAATAAACTTTGGCTATAATGATCAAGAAAAAATAGTGGGTACATAAATACCAATATAAAGAATAAGAGGGCATTACTACAGATACTAGAGACATTAAGAGGGTAAGAGGATACTATGAACAACTTTATGCCAATAGATCAACAACTTAGATGAAATGGACAAATTCTTTGAAAGACACAAACTACAAAGCCCACTCAAAAGAAAGCATTTGTCCCAAAAAGCCCTATATCTATTAAAGAATTTTACTTTGTAGTTTAAAACTTAACCACGAAGAAAATTCCAAGTTCAAATGGCTTAACAGGTGATTCCACTACACATTTAACTTAAAAAAAATAATACTAACCCTATACTAACTCCTTCAGAAAATACCAAAGAGGACAAACACTTCCTAACGCATTCTGAGATCACAATTATCCTAATATCAAAATCTGAAAAAGATATTATGGGGGAAAAAAGTATAGGAGAATAACCTTCATAACTACAAATGCAAAAATCCTTAACAATATATTAACAAATCTAATCCAGTAACATATAAAAGGATAACACTTTATAACCAAGTGAAGTTTTCCCAGAAATGCAAGATCGGTTTAATAGTCAATCATATAATTCATCATATCCACAAACCTAAAGAAGAAATACTATGATCATCTCAATAGATTCAGAAAAACAAAATTCAACATCATTCCTAATAAAAAATGTTCAGGGGCGCCTGGGTGGCTCAGTTGGTTAAGCGTCTGACTCTTGATTTTAGCTCAGGTCATGATCTCAGGGTCACGAGATGGAGCCTCTTGTCAGGCTCCAAGCTCAACAGGGAGTCGCTCGAGATTCTCTCTCTCCTTTTCTCTCTAACCCTCCCCCCACTCACACTCTCTCTCTCTCTCTAAAATAAATAAGTAAATCTTTTTTTTTTTTTTTAAATGTTCAACAAACTAGGAATTAAAGGGAACTTCCTCAACTGTTAAGGGCATCTATGAAAAACCAAAAACTAACAGGCTCAATATTGAAGATTGAATGCTTTGTCTCTCAAGTTAGAGGCAGGCAAGGCAAAGATTTTCATTCTCACAATTTCTAACCAGTGCGATAAGGCAAAAAAAAAAAAAAAAAAAAAAAGGCTACTAGAACTCGTAAGCAAGTTTATCAAGGTCATAAGATACAAGGAAAATAGGAAAATATGCAAAAATCGATCATATTTCTATACACTAGTAGCTAATAATAGAAATCATTTTTTTTTTTTTTTTTTTTAATGAGAGACAGAGAGCATGAGAGGGAAGAGGATCAGAGGGAGAAGCAGATTCCCCGCTGAGCAGGGAGCCTGATGCGGGACTCGATCCTGGGACTCCAGGATCATGACCTGAGCTGAAGGCAGTCGCTTAACCAACTGAGCCACCCAGGCGCCCCGAAATCATATTTTAAAATATCATTTACAATAGCACCATAAAATCTAAGATATTTAAATATAAATCTAACAAAATATGTGCAAAACTTACATGCTGAAAATTATTAAAGATTAATGGAAAAAAAGAAGGAAGACCTAAAAATGGGGAGATATACAATATACATGGATTAGAAGTTTCAGTATTATTAAGATTTTAATTCTCCCAAATTGATCAGCAGAATCAACACAATTTCAGTTACAATTCCAACATAATTTTTGTAGAAATCCACAAGTTATTTCTAAAATTTACATAGAAAATCAAGGGAAATATAATAGCTAAAATAATATTGAAAAGGAAGAATAAAGTGGGAGGATTCATACTACCTGATTTCAAGACTTACTATAAAGTTACATTAATGAAGAACTGTGGTATGTAAATAGATAGACATGTAGATGCATTGAACACAAGGGAGTCCAGAAATAGGCCCTGCATAGATGGTCAATTTATTTTCAACAAAAGTGCCAAGGAAATCCAACAGAGGCAGGACAGTCTTTTCAACAGATGGTGCTGGAACAGCTGAAAATCCATATGATCCATTTTGAGTTCATTGTTTCATATGGTGGGAGGTATGGATGAAGCTTCATTTTTAGTATAGGCAAAAAGATTTGAACACCAGAGACATGGAGAGAAAATGAGAACATGAAAAGATGTTCAAGATAGTTACTTTTAGGGAAATTAAAATTACAATTACAATGAGACACTACTATGTAACCATTAGAATGGCTAAAGAGAATCATCATACTTTTTAAAAACTGAAAATATCAAATACTGACAAAAATGTGGAGCAACTGAAACTCTCATATATTGATGATGGAGATACAAAATTGTGCAGCCATTTTGGAAAAGAGCAAGACAGGAGCCTACAGAGTTCAACATTCACTCAACTTACAATGGAGCAATTCCATTCTGAGGTGTTTATCCAAGAGAAATGAAAACAAATATCCATACAAGGGCTTCTACTCAAGTGTTCGTAGCAGCTTTATTTATAACAGACCGAAACTGGAAACGACCACATAATCACCAACCAGTGAATGGAAAAATAACTTAGGATAGATCCATACAATGGACTATTTCTCAGCAATAAAAAGAGACAAACAATAAAGGACAGATGCAACAATATGGATGAATCTCGAAAGCATTGTGTTAAGTCAAAGAAGCGAGATGAAAAGGATTCGCATTGTATGCCTTCATTTATATGAAATTCTGGAAAACGCATAACTATAGTTACAGAAAATAGATTGGTGTTTCTTGGGGCTGAGGTTGGGGTAGGGGATTGACAGTGAAGGATGGAGATGTTTTACATCCTGATTGTAGTGGTGGTTACATGACTGTATACATTTGTCAAAAATCATGGGACAGGATGGCTAAAATAAGCTGATTATATTGGCTGTAAGTCGTACCTCAACAAAGTTGATTAAATATTAAAAAAAAAAAAAAACAACTTTCCCTTTCTCCCCTTCTCCTTCCAACCAAGCAGAAGACAAGCACTGGGACAGCTGCCTTGGACCTAGAGATAGAAGCCATGAATTGAGGATGCAGGACCATCCTGTCGTCCCTGGACCACTGATCACTGGGCTGTTACCTGAGAGGAAACTGGGTTTTGTTTACACTGCATACGTCAGTCTCTTCATTATAGCACTTAGTCTGCACACTAATTAATATACCAGCTTCAGGTTTAGCATGACTGGTTTCAGAGGCTCAAACAATGCCATGAGAACTTGAGCTCTGGCTCCAGCCAGACTCTGGTCCTCTCTAGGCATTGGCTCCTTTCTTGAGCTCCATCTGGAGGCTGACTGCTCACGCAGCCTCAGCCTCCCCATGCAGCCCCGCCTCCCAGACTCTCTGCCCGTTTGCGTCCAGCCCAGAATCGAGCACCGCCCCCCTCTGACGGGTCCTGACAAGCGTCCTTACCTCTCATTGGCTCCGCCTGGGTGACATGCCATCCTTGAGCCAGTCAGCGTGGCCAGGTGAGCACAACGCGGTGACTAGTCCGGCCTGAATCGCGGGCTCTATGCGGACAGCCGGGTGTAAAGCACCAGGGGGAGCGCCCAGTGGGGAGGGAGGAGAGAGTCCCCCAAGGAAAGCTGGGGTAGAGAGCCACAAGGGAAGAGTAGCTGCTCCAGAGCCAAAGTAACAGATGGCCTGTCAAGGAGAGTAAATGAACAAATGACCTACCTACTGTCACCCAGCAAGACAGTGACGGGTGTCTGAGGCTTGCCTCCTGCAGCAGATCGTAAACAAAGGCCACAGTTTCTTTCCTCTTACCGATCACCTTATCATACCTGGCTCAGAGCACGCTCACAGCAGCTATCCCAGCTATAGCTCCTGACAACTTTTCTCTTGATTTGGGAGCTCAGGAGAGATTATTCCAAAAAAAAAAACCCATATGATAGAAGAAAAAGCCCAGGGCTGGAGTCTGGATGTGTCTGTGGAGGGAGGACATGGCACCATAACAAGCCACCGGTGACTTTTTACAAGCTGCCTAAGGCACGTGTTTAATGCCAAGGCAGAGTCCTGTTCTCCCAAATTCAGGCCCTGGTCCAGCAGTTTACAGCTCTGTGACCATGGGCAAGTCACTTAACCTCTCTGAGTCTTGGGTTTGTCACCTATAAAACACAAATAATGCTACTCCCCAGGATTGTTGTGACCGTGAAGTTTGATGCTGTTTGTGAAAGCACTTTATAAGCTGCAAAAGAGCCTGAGGAATCACGACCTGGCTGCTCTGGTGGGCACCCAGCGCTTGTTCCTCCATCACTTTCTTCCAGCCCACGCTCTCTGCCTCAGGTCTCTCAAACTCACCTCAGTTTCAAGCTCCAACGCTCCATTAGATCTACTGGTCCAGGACCAGACTCTGGTCCTCTCTAGGCATTGGCTAGAAAAACGTGTAACCCATTTGCTGTTCCCAGCCTGTTTGCAAAATGCTAAAATGGGATACGAGTGTCCAAGTCAAAGCCTTCACCTCCTCGGAGCAGCCTTGTGATCCTTTCAGATCTTTTCCTCTCCAGTTGAAGGAACCTGGGACATACCATTTTAGTGGATTGTAAGAAGTTGCAGAGCAAGAGAGCAGTGATGGAGGGATGGGACCCCAGGCCCAGCCTCTGATGACCGAGTCCAGAGGGAATTTATAAAGATTGTGTTCCTTTGCCTGCTGGCAGGCGGCAGCTGAGAGGCACAGCCTTCGTGGATCTGGTGTGCACAGCAGTTTCCCAAGCCACAAGGCCTTCTGGGAGGACCACTGAGAGCACTCTTGCTAAAAGAAGGATCTAAATTCAGCTGCACGACCCTGGAGCTGGGAGATAAGAAACTTGTGGCCCATCTGTCAGGATCTCTCGCTGAACAGCCTGTTGTTTGGGCATCATTGAAACTGTGCCCAGGAGGCGTGGTCATAAAACACCAGGCTCTGCAAACAGGGGCTGGAGAGGCAACCTTGAGTCTGTTTAGCCAAGATCATTCAGTGAGATGCAGAAGCATGGAGGTGCAGAGCACTCACACTCATTCACACCATCATGCACACACGTGAGCCCACACCCAGGCAAGCATGGTCACAAGACCCCTCTCACTATTCACACTCCCAGAGGCTTTCGCTCCCAGATGCACATATCTTTACCCTACTATTCACACGTGACATGCTCCCCTGCATTCATGAAAACATGTTCAGGACACACTTGCTTATACACACTCAGACACACCCATGCACACACTCACACTCTGAAACCATGCACCCATGCAGAGGTTCACAATAACCCTCAGACTTGACCCATCTCCCAATACGCAAGGACTCATGCAATTCACACGTGGCCACACATTCAGATATAGTCCAGCATACACAATCAAGCATGCATCACACACACCTAGACACACACACACACACACACACACACACACACTGGAAATTCTACATTTGAAGGCTAAGAGCTCTTCTGTGCATATCCCAGTCTTCATTTCTTTTCTGAATTATGCTTCCACTCAAAATTTTGGTTCAAAATGGGTCCCCACTGAGCATGCTATCTGAGGGTTCCCAGCCATATGCTTACTACAAAAATTCTGCCCATGTGTCAGATTCTGGCATGAATGAAATGCAGCCCACACACGTGTATACATTGCAACAAGAGCCAGAATGTAGTTCTCACTGTGGGATGGATGGGAACCTCAGGGGGAGCCCTGGCACCTGGCCAGGAAGGGCATTCTGGCTGGGCATAGCTTCCAGACAGCTCTCCCGAGGCTGGCCTCCATGCTCACTTCATGGCTTAAAACAACGAATTTATCCCTCGCACTTCTGGAGGTCTGAGGTATGAAATGAGTTTTACATGACTAAAATCAAAGTGTGGGCAGGGCCGGCGCCTCTGAAGGCTCCAGGGGAGAATCCATTCCTTTCCTCTTCCTGGTGCTAGAGGTTGCTGGCATTCCTTGCCTCACAGCCACACCGCCCCAATCTCTGTTTCTGTCCTCACATTACCTTCCCCTCTCTTTGATCTTTCTGCCTTCTTCTTATAAGGACTTTTGTGATTAAATTGGGCCCACCCAGATAATTTCCCCACATCAATATCCCTAAAAGTCCATCTCGCCTTATCAGGCAACATATTCACAAGTTCTGGAGATTGGGAAATCTTTGGGGGAAGAGAGGGCGTTATTCAGTCTACCACAGTGTTTAATAAATGTTTATAATTGTTATAAAACCCTCCCAGCTACCTTGCCCAAAGTCACACAAATACTATGTACCAGGGTGGTGAGCCCACCTCTTCCTGACCCCAAAGCCTTTTTCCTTTCCACTAAGACAGTGGGCTTCAAACTTCATCAATATCAGAATCCCCCAGAAGCCTTGCTAAAGCACAGGTTGTTGGACCCACCCTCAAGGTTTCTGATTCTGATCCTAGGGTGGAGCGCAAGGATTTGCATTTCTAACGAGTTTGCAAGTGATGCTGAAGCTGCACTTGTGGGTACCATCCTCTGAGAACTGCTGCATTACAACGTGCTGGCCACTGGCAGAAGTGAGTTCCCCCATCTTTGCCAGTGTCCAAGAGAGGTCACAAAGTTGGTAGAAGGACAGATTCAATTAAACACTCTTTACCATGCTTTCCCACCAAGAGGGTCCCAGAGCCTGGGCACTGGGTGGGAAGGCTGCCTAGAATCTTACTGCTGGGTCAGGTGGGTTCAGCTCAGCTTACTGGCTGAATGCCTACTAGAGCTCAGGTCTCTTCACCTTCTTTGGAGGCAACCTGGTGCCATAAAAAGATCATGGCCTCTGGGGTCTGACTGCCCTGGGTTACAGACCCCTCACTCACTCTCAGCAAAATCACTCACTCTTCCAGAACCCAAGCTGGTTTCTCTGTGAGATGGAGAGCTCAATGCCTACCGCTTAATATTATGTTATGGATTAGAAAAATAATGCTATGACATGACTTATACAGTATCCAGTACATGGTATGAGTTCAAACAATGTTAGGTCCCCCTGAAAGAAAGAAATGGTGTGTCTGGTCACATCATAGTGAGCACGGCCCCATGCACAGCAGAGCAGGGGATGTAGGACACAGGAGAAAGACAGATGTGCTGAGGCTGGCAGAATGGATGCAAACCTTACAAGCCCAAGAACTGGGAGGCAGGGAGCACTGGCAGGGAGAGCAGGGCAGTCAGAAGCAGAGGAGATAGAGTATAGAGGGGAGGGATCTCACTAGTCTTTGGTGGCTCCTTCACATCCCTTCCAGTGGACATGTTCAAGGGGCCAGATCTAACCCAACTGCTTCCCCTTGGGTTTCGCCTCTTTCTTCTCTTAAAAAAGTATCACATGGGGCACCTGGGAGGCTCAGATGGTTAAGCGTCTGCCTTCGGCTCAGGTCATGATCCCAGGATCCTGGGATCAAGCCCCACATGGGGCTCCCTGCTCAGCAGGGAACCTGCTTCTCCCTCTCCTTCTACTGCTCCCCCTGCTTGTGCTCTCTGGCTCTGTCAAATAAATAAATAAAATCTTTAAAAAAAATTTTTTTAAAGTATCCCTCAGCCTTGGGATGGGAGGAAAGTTGTGGAACTGGTACTTATGGAGGGTCTACTATGTGCCAGGCTCCATGCTAGATGCTTTACATATTCTATACACCACCAACTGTGAAGCAAGTGAGCCCTTCCCATTATATGGATGGAGAAACTGAGGCTCAGGGAGCCTCATCTCTCTTCCCTCCCTGTTCCAGGTTCACCCACTCATCCCAGCAGCTACTTTAGCCTTCTAGTTGCAGGACCCCTGGACAAGCCTCCTCAGCTTCCTTCCCGTCTACCAGTCTCTCTGTGTGCTGCATTTTTTACTGGGATTCTTGCAGGGCTGCAGGGAAGCTTGGGGGGGTGGGGGAGATGGTGGGGGGCAGGGAGGGGGGTGGGGCAGTGTTACTGAGTCTATAGCCATTCATCAACCACCTTCAAAGAGCTGTCTCCCTCTTTGCTGCTTATTATTATGATTATTTTCCTGGCTGCATTGCCCACAATGGTTATTGCTTCCAACTCCAGAGGGCCGCATCAGCTGCCACTGACTTTTATTCCCGCAAATAAAACTGTAAGCTCCACAACGAGGAAACCGCGGGCTAAAGAGACAAAGCCCATAAACTCGAATTTTAAATGTACAAAGATGATGCCAGTGATTCTCTGGGTGCTGTCTCCCATATCCCCTCTACACTCATTGCACTGTGCACAACTCTTCTCCAGCAAGAGTCCCTCCAAGCTCAGAGGGGTCCTGAGCAGGTGAGTGGGAAGGTGGCAAATCGGGAAGAATGAGGATGAGCTCGCAGTAGTTCGTGCAGCCCCTCCCCAACCAATATACACAGACTTGGGTAAACCTCCTTCTGGTACAAAAAAAGAAAAAAAAAAGGGAGGCAAATAAAATCCATTATGCTCTTTGGATATTCGGTCTTAGAGTATTTTCTGTGTGTATAGACATTTTCAAGGAATCTCTTATTTATTGGCCTCAGTGGGGAGTCTGGTCCTTTCCTGAAGCAGTCTGAGCTCCCCACTGGAGGCTGGGTTGGGGCCCGAGGCAGAGGTGTCCTGCAGGCAGGGGGCGCCTCCCCCAAACAACCTTCCCAAGGAGCCTCCCTCTCTCTGCCCACACTAATCCCCATTCTAGCTCCTCCCACCACCCAAGTGTATTCCCATAGCATTTACCACAGTGAAAGTGTCTTTACCTGCTAATGCCCCTCTCCTCTGCTAAAATGTAAACTCTGTGAGGACGGAGACTTGGTGGGACCCATTTACCTTGATGTTCCCAGCACACGGTAGGTGCTATATAAGTGCTGTTACTGTCGTTACACACACCTTGTCGCTAGCTCCTAGAACACCGCCAGCCAATAGTAGGTCCTGAATAAATACTACTAGGACAATTGAACAGAGGAGAAAGGCCCCCTGAGCTTTGGTGGAGGATGTGGGTGAGCACAGGCATCTCCCCAAGGCCACTGAACGAACCAGATCACCTAGGGGAGAAGTGACTCACAGACACTACCCTTCAGCCAGAGGACCCAGGCCTCTTTCAAAATCTCATCCCTAAGCCAGAGAGCCCCGGTGATTTAGAAATTGGAAGGGCTTGTAAGTATCAGGGAGTCAAAGCCCCCACCCAGCCTGACACCCCTCCAGTGTGTCCTGAATGATGGCTGCCCAGTCTCCTCTTGCATGTTTCCAGGATGGAGGGGCAGGTTTCTCTCTCACACAGAACAACCCAGTCTTTTGTTCAAGGCCCTCATCCCAGTGCTGAAGCCTGGGCTAACCCTAAGGACACAGAGATGAAACTGGCCACCCTGTTATTTCTGGCATTGCTCTGAGACCCAGCCCCATCCCACCACTGGAGCGACAAAATGGACCACTCTCTAGAAGCAGCCTCTCGAGCTCAGAAGTGTTTCTTCTGTCCAGGTTAAACATTTCTATCCCTTTGTTTTTCTTCCCCATATGACCCAGTATTAAGTCTCTTGCTATCCTCTTTATGACCTTGAGCACGTACTAATTTTTCAATACTCCTTTACAAATATGCTGCCCTGAACTGAGAATGGTAATCAGTAGGGTCTGTCCACGGAGCAGGAATATCACCCCCCTTTCCCTGTACACTAGGCTTCTATTAATGTAGCTCTGTGACTAACTGAAATCACTAGAGGAGGGTGGCAAGATGAAGAAGAGACAAGGACAGCACTTGTGGGAAACCCTATCATTATGGGATTGGCTCACAAAGAAGGACCAGAGAAGGAGTGGTTAGAGAGGGGGCTGGAGAGAGGGAGAGTGCACTTTCCCAGATACAAGAAGGAAGGGAGAACATCCCAAAGCTGCAGTCAGTTAATAACCACACAGACCCTGCAGGGAGGCCAAGAGAATGAGACAAGGCCACCAATGTCATCTAATAATCCAGCTTGTCATAAACTTCAAGGAAGATTTTCCATGAGGTGGAAGGACCTGAAGTGAGACCACGAGGTGCAGAGGGGAAAACAAGGAGCGGAGAAGCCGAGGCAGGAAGAGTAGACAACGCTTTCAAGATCCAAGGGCTGGACTTTGTTGATGGGAGATGGGGTGGGCCAGGGACTAGGGCCAGAACTCAGCCGCCATGATGGACATCATGGTTTGTATGTCCAGTCATTGCTTTCTTTTGAAAACCACATGCCCACTTCTTTTGGGTCATATCCCTCCCCCAACCTCAACCATTGGGTTTTAGTGGAACCTGGATCCAGAAGAGACCATGAGTCAATGCTAGGCCAATCAGAGCTCTTCCCTGGGATTTCAAATTAGAACCAAGGAAATAGAGTCCAAGGAAATAGAGTCATCACTCTCTAGTGATGAAAGCTGAGATTTATGAGTCCAGGAGTAGCCAATGGCTTAGTACCCCAGCCTGGTGGAGAAAGCCAATGTAGGAAAATCCAGCCGACATTCAGAGAAACAGAAGTCATGCCCTGATAACATTTGAGTGTGTGACACTCAATTCTGCCCTGCCTGGCCTGAGATTTGGAAATTCGAGTCAATAGAGCCCCTTGGAGCATAAACTGAATGAAATTGGGTTTCTGGCACTTTTAATCTAAAGAATTCTGGTATCAGAACTGTAGACCGAAGGGTGAGTTCACAGTGAGTCTGGTACCCAAGATGGTTGATGCTAAAGCCACTCACAAGGAAAGCCAGAGCAACCCTCAGGGACCTCTTGTCCATCTTGAACCTGGCATCCCCAGTCTGGCAACCAGCATGGTTGCGCCCGGCATCGGCCGCTGCTATGATAATGGAGCTGCGCTGGCTGCCTTATGGAGAAGGTTATTTATTTGCTTCATAAGCAGGAGGGCCCGAGGCACACCATGGCAGGGCCCAAGCCTCCCTTCCTTTCCTATTTCCTATTATATTTCACCCTGGCAAGAGTGATTCTTCTTGGCTGGAAAACTGATTTTAAATCACCCTTCTTGCTGCAGACAGCCCTCCACAACCCTCCCTTCCTGGGGCCTTTGCCCTCTCTCCCTCTCTGCAAAGCTCTCCCCCCACTCCTACCTTCCAGCACCCCCGCTAGACAGACACACAGAAAGACAGACAGAAAGACAGACACACACACACACACACACACAGAGTCTTCTCCATGCTGGGGATTTTATCTTTTGCCAATTCCATTTATTGATGCACTTTTATAACCAGCTCCATCTGTGGCACCGAAACCAGTCTGGAGTGGGACCCTGGGAAAGGAAGCCGGCCAGAGGATATGTGGGCATGAATGCTTGGTACCTGCTTGGGGTGGGGGAAGAGCGAGAGCTGGCACTGGACAAGAAGACCAGTTGTTCCAGGAAGAACTTTAGTGCAAGGATGGAGATTCAGCTGCCTAGCCCATGAGTTCTATAGACCAACAACCTCAGCTAAGACACCAGACACCTAGTGCAGAGGAGAAAACACAGGTGGGCAGGGAAGAAGGAGCCATGTAGGTGACAGAGCTCCTCCTAGAGCCCTTACTGCCTTCTTCCGTGCTATGTTGCCATTGTGCCTTACCCATCCCTGCACCTGGCTGCAGGGGAGAGGCCATGGAAATCGGTGCACAGGCTCCAAAGCCTGAGAGGTTGTCATCCCCACCCCAGTGCTCCTGCTTACTAGCTGTTTGGGATTGTCTGATGGGGATCTGCCAATCTTTTCTTAAAGGACCAGATGGTAGGGGTGCCTGGGTGGCTCAGTCGTTAAGCGTCTGCCTTCGGCTCAGGTCATGATCCCAAGGTCCTGGGATCAAGCCCCGCATCAGGCTCCCTGCTCTGCGGGAAGCCTGCTTCTCCCTCTCCCACTCCCCCTGCTTGTGTTCCCTCTCTTGCTGTGTCTCTCTCTGTCAAATAAATAAATAAAATCTTTAAAAAAAAAAAAGGACCAGATGGTTAATATTTAGGTTTTGCAGCCCGTAATGCCTTCCCCCACTACTCAGTTCTGCCACCCTAGAACCAGAGCAGTCAGAAACAATATGTAAATGAATGAACATGGCTGTGTCCCAATAAAACTATTTACAAAAACAGGCGGCCCTCTCTCAAGGCATAATTGGCCCCTCCCCACCTTAATCCTCCCAGTTCAGGGGCAACTCTCAACCCTGATCACAGCTGCTGGAGCTCAGCCCAGCTGCTCAAAGGAAAACTACAAAACTGTGAGAAAGCAAGACTTCCTGCCAGTCACTTAATACCTGTGGCACAGCCAAGGGGTCAAGAATGTGGGCTAGGTTCAAGCCTGCCTTTGTCACTTATAAGCTCTGTAATCTTGGAAAAGTTACTTAACTGCTCTGGGCCTTGGCAGCATCATCTGTAGAAGAAGATGCTAAACAGAGGGCAGGTATAAGGATTTGAACAGTCAGCTCATGTGCTAGAACATCTGTGCTAGTCCAGCAGATACGAGCCTCATTATTCAGGGGCCTGGTGAGATTGCGAGGTGGGTAACAGAAGGAGGCTTCCGTGTGCAGGCAGAGGAACGCCTCTAAATCCAGCCTTAGGAGGGCTTCCCTGAGGAGGCAACACTGGAACTGAGGCTCAGACAACAAATAGGAGTCCTCCAGGGGAAGAAGATGGAAACATGTTCGAGCATCTTATTGAAGGCAAGAAAAAGCGAGTCTTTTGTAAGGGCTCACAAGGAGCTTCAATGTTCCCAGGGTGTGGTGCAGAGCAACCAGGGAGAGACCAGGCTGGAGAGACAAGCAGGGACCAGGTCATGCAAGACTCTGTGCACTATGCAGTAGAATGTAGATTTTATCTTCATGACAACGGTGGCCCTGGAAAGGCCTTAATTGGAGGAGATGTGTACCTAGATGTGTGCTTACTCTGGCAGCTGTCTAGAGGATGAATTATAGAGGACATGAGTGGAAGCAGGGGGGACCACCAGGAAACCCTTGCACCGATTAGGGCAGGGAGGAGCCGATACCCTAAAGCAGGAGCCCTGGAAAGAGAGGAGAGGCACACACAGGAGATGTTAAAGAGATAGAAGCATCAAGACATGCAATCCTACTGGACATAGGGAATGGGAAAGAGGGAAGAGCCAAGAGTGACTCCCAGGTTTTTGGCCCAACTGAAATCGTAATGGGCAGAATCAACTGATATCACCACTTCCCCCTTACAGGTCTAAAACAACAGAGCTTTATCACAGACTGCTTTGGAGCTGGAACTCAAAAGCCATCATGCAGGTATCTCTTCAAGATCCTGATTTCAATTCTTTTGGACATATACCCAGAAGTGGGATTGCTGGATCACATAATGGTTCTATTTTTAATTTTTTAAAATTTAATTTAATTTAATTTTAAAATTAAGGAGGAATTTCCTTATCATTTTCCACAGACTGCTGCACCATTTTGCATTCCCACCAACAGTGCACAAGGGTTCCAATTTCCCCACAGCCTCACCAACACTTGTTATATTTTAATTGTTTGAATTTTTAAAATAATAGCCATCTTAACAAATGTGATGCAATATCTCATTGTGGTTTTGATTTACATTTCTCTGACCAGTGTGATGTTCAGCACCCTCACATATGCCTGTTGGCCATTTGTAGGTCTTCTGTGCGTTATGATGCTTATTGCAGCATTATGCACACTAGCCAAGATGTGGAAACAACACAATTGTCCATCAACGGATGAATGGATAAAGAAAATGTGGTAAATGTGGTAATCACATATAATATAATATTACTTAGCTTTAAAAAAGAAGGAAATCTTATCATTTATGACAACATGGATTGACCTGGAAGACATTATGCTAAGTGACATAAATCAATCACAGAAAGACAAATATTGCATGATTCCACTTGTATAAGGAATCTAAAATAGTCAAACTTACAGAAGCTGAAGATAGATTGATACTTGCCAAAGGATGAGTGGGGCGTGGGAGAGGGAGAAAGGGGAAGTTGTTCAGTGAATATAAAGTCTCATTTATACAAGATGAACAAGTTCTAAAGAGCTGCTGTACAACATAGTGTCTATAGTCAACAATATGGTGCCATGCACTTAAAAAATTAAGAGGGTAGATCTTATGTTAAGTGTTCTTACCACACACATACCCAAAAAAAGCAAAAGGACACAAGAAAGCTCTGGAGGTGATGGGTATGTTTATTACCTTGACTGTGGTTATGGTATCACAGGCATATGCATATGTTGAAACTTATCAAATTACATCAAATATGTACAGTTTTCGTGTATCAATTATACCTCAATAAATCTGTAAAAAATTATCATGCAGTCTTAACCTGTGGCAAGAAAGAGCCTGTCAGAGGTCATTTCACCCAGCCCCCTGCCTCTGGACCTGTCTGCATTTAACCCTCTAAAAGTCCAGCCGTGAGTGCAGTGAAGGACAAATGTTCCTTACAGTGCACAGGAGAAAAGCTGCCCAACGTGGAGGTGAAGGTTTCCAGGCTCTGGAGAGTCAGAGCTTTTAGCTGTTAAGTAGACTGGAGCCTTTCTTCCTTTTTTTCCTTTTAAAATTAGCCAACAGGGTCAGTTTCCTTGCTGTAAGGGGAGCGGTAGGGGTCTGGCAGATAGCCACCCCAACCACATCACAGCTAAAGCTCCACGGCCCCAGCCACGACAGATGCAATTTATCTACAGCCAAGGGAAAGAGGCAAAGAAATGCCGTTTCTTCCCTTCCTTGCTATTTGAGGCCATTCATCACCTTCGTTATTTTTATAGCAGTGTGGCGTGCTGAGCTCTCTCTGCCACCCCCTCCCAAGGAAATGTGAACAAATGAGGGATTTGGAACCCATGCTATCAAGGAAGGCATCGAAGCACAGAGGGGTGATTAAGGATGGGACGTCACATTTCCACCCCTCTGCCCTCCTTACTTCTTTTTTTTTTATGTTATGTTAATCACCATACATTACATCATTAGTTTTGATGTAGTGTTCCATGATTCATTGTTTGCATATAATGCCCTCCTTACTTCTTATTTTAACTCCAGAATGCCCCAGAATTCCCCAGATAGGACTTGAGACTTTATCTGAGTTGTGCACCAGAATGGAAGACTTGCTCTAAAACACCTAGAAGCATCTGTGGACTTTGAAAAGGGAGATCATTGTAATGCTCATTCCAGTGATCTCTGATTTAAGCCAGCAGAGTGAACAAAACAATGAACTCCGTGAGGAAGTCAGCAGGAGGCCTATAGGACTTAACGCTTTGCTGAAAAGTTGGAAAGGTGGAGAAAAAAAAAAAGAACCCTCTCCCATTAGGGTGAGAGCTTCTGTGTTGCTTAACTCAAAGTAGAAGCAAGAGTTTTAATGCATTGAGTGATGCTATTTGTCTTGCTACAATGGGAAAGGTGTGTTGTATAGTGGAGTCTGGGTATTATAGGAACCTGAATTTGAATCTTCACTCCTCCATTACCTCAAGAATTTATAAACTGGGGATAGTCTCTAATCCACTTCATAGGGTTGTTGAGAAAATTTTTTAAATTATTGTATATATTTTATTCACTGATTTTAAATCCAGTACCAGTATTAATTTTTTTGCACCTCAAATTGTTCTAGCTTTCACTATTAGAGGCCCCATCAGGTTGACTCCAGACTTCTTTCAACAAGCCTCCAGATGTTCCAAGTTCATTTTAAATGTACAGTTCCTCACCCCTGGCATCAACAACTTCTTTTAGGAATGTCAGTTCCTTTTAATAGAGAATGGTGCTTAGAGGCCAAGAACTGAGTGTTACATGTGCTTGTTGTTACTGAGGTGTCACTGCTTCTAGGCCCTGTCATCTGATGGAGATATGTGCACCAACCCATGCAAATATGCACATCTGCATTTCTGGGTCTATGTGTCATACTGTGGCTTTGCATGATAAAAGCAAGGTGAGAAATTAAAAAAGAATGTTTTATCTTATTTCTGAAACTTTTCTGTTAGCTCAAAATTGTAAGTTTTTTAAGTATATAAAGAATCTAGAATGTAACAGGTATGCAATAGCTGCAAACTCCCTTTCCATCCCTCCAAATTCTGAACTTGATTGTTCTATCTACCTTGAGAATTTATCAGTGGAATAATATCTACCCCATCAGGTTGTTGCAAAACACACTGGATGTGTTTCAGGATATGAACCTTCAAAGTGCCCTATAGCAGCAAATTGGTGGAAGGAACCACTCTGGCCAAGCTCTTTGAGCAATTAACTAACTCTATCTGAAATTTGAAGCTGAATCTCTTATAATACAAAAAAGAGAGGGGCTAGTTCACATTCCCCTAGAAGTAGACCCTGAGACAGGGTTCAAGTTCTAATAATTTATGGGGGGAGGACCAGAAACACTATGGGAGAGTGGGAAGTGATCCAGAGAAAGAAAGGCAGCCAAATGTGTGTGATAATAAGCTAGCTCCCCCATTGAGGGACTGCTACATAATCCCATGAGGAAACTCTGGGAAATGCTGTAAAACACATGCCTCAAAATTATCCACACTCCTCCCAGCAAAGTAGCTGGGGGACTTTATATACAAACTCCCATCAATCATTAATTGAGGGCTGCTCCCAGGGGTTGTTGCTCTCCCAGCACATGCAGAGTGGCCTCCTGTGGTTCTGGGGAAAGCCCTAGGACCAGAGCTGTAGATACTGTAGATGGGTCTCAGCACTTTGCCCCAGACATCAGTGGCCATGCCACACCCGAGTTCAGTCAGCTTGACTCCTTTTCCTGAACTTCCTTGAGAGGACCATGCAATGGGAAGAGAATTACGGCATCTCCTGAGCTTGTGGCTTAGGAGGAGAAAATTTGTCAAGAAGAGCCAGTTTCATCTAACCAAATATTCATTAATCTGTGACAAGATAGCCAGGTCTACAAATTTCCTCAAAGTGATATTAAAATGTATTTATATAGAGAGCTAGGCGGCATTTCTCTATATATGAATATGTAAATTTCTGGGTCTGTAAGTATCTGTGGTTGAGAATGAGAATGAGACAGGGAGTACAGAGCCATGAATTCATAAAATGTTTTAAAGGAGCTCTCTCCAACCTTTTGGTGTGTTATGTTATTAAGGTACAGTAGACTTGCAAAGTATGTTGTAAATCTAAAAGTTTAATGCATCATTTGCAGAAGTTTTCCACTGAGTTTGCTCTAAGAAAGGGCAATGAGGAGAAAGAGATGTCATCTCAACTTTTCCCCTTGAGAAGAGTTGCATGGTTGGCTTCCCTGCCAAAGCCGGCATCCTACCCTGCATCCTGAGGATTCAGAGCTTCTCGAATAGGCAGGGTCATCTGCATAGATGCAGGTTGTGCCCAGCACAAATGCACCCAGCCTAGCAATGAGGGAGTATTGGAATCTCACCCATGTTCCCTTCACCAAGACAAGGACCTAATGTAGGACTGCAACTGCCTAGAAGAAGGGGTGTGTTTTCTTAATTTGCATAAAAACACCACATGGGTCAGCAGCATCCATATGTGCAACACACATTATGTGCAAGCACCCAAGACAAGGAGTTGTCATTATTTTAAGCATTGCAAGACCAGGACACAGAGAGGAGAAAGACTTCTCCAGAGTGCATTCATTTGCTAGGGCTTCCATAACAAAGTATCACAGACAGGTGGCTTCAACTACAGCAGTTCTGGAGACTAGAAATCTGAGTTCAAGGTGATCAGCAGATCAAGGTGGTTGGCTTACAGATGGCCGCCGTCTCTCTTGTGTCCTCACTTGCTTCTCTCTGTCGTCCCTCTGTGCCTGTCTGGGTCCTAATCTTCTCTCCTTATAAGGACACCAGTCATACTGGATTAGGGCCCCACCCTAATGACCTCACTTTAATGTAATTACCTCTTTAAAGACCTTATCTCCAAATACAGTCTCATTCTCCGGTAATGAGGGTTAGGACTTTAACATATGAATTTGGGGGCTGGGGGAGGCACAATTCAACCCATAACACAGAGCAACACAGAAAGTCATTGATGATTCCAGAAATAAAGCTTGATATTTTCTGACTTCCCGTCTATGAAACTCTGGGGCTTATTCCAAAGTCATCGTGTCCCTGTCAACCCTTGTTTTTGACAGAGGTGTAAATGGAATTGCAGACGCTAAGTAAAAAAGCAGTTCTGCCTCACTGCTGTTCCTGCTTAGCGAGTCATGTCACCATCCCCAAATGGAGCCAGGATCTCCTGTGACACCCACATAATACCCACCTCCACTAGTTCCCTTAGTAGAAGGGAGTGTCATACCACAGCCAAGAGCTCACAGATACCAGTTAGACCCTCCTCACTAGGCAGGCACCTCCCACCTAATCTACACAGAGAGTGAGCTTACACAAACCCAATTTCCAGAGTCATCTGGGTCATTTCTGCATGATTAAGAGTTCACTACACTGAGGCCCCTTCCATGTCAAACTTCTGCAGAGAAGAGCCTGTGCTCGCCTCCACTGAGGGCTCTGATTGGTCTATGTAAATAGAACCTCCTAAAGTAGTGCAGTGCACAACGAGCATAACTGTATGAGGCAGCCCTGCCCCAGCACTTACTCCATAAGTTCTTTCTGTCTATTCCCTCCCTTTACCCTCCTCTTCACACCTTTCCCTTTCCCAGTCCTTTGCTATATTAAAACTGCTTCTCCCTTACAGCCAATCAACTGACAGGCAGTATGGTAGCCAGTCTCCCAGACTGCCCCAGCGTCTGCTGCCTCCTGGCATTCACACCCTTGTGTAGTCACCTCCCACATTGTACAGGGTGATAGAACACTGTGGAAATGATGGTATGTGACTTCCAAGATCAAGTTGCAAAGACATCGTGGCTTCTTTGTCAGTTTCTCTCTCTCTCGAATCACACGCTCTGGAGGAAGCCATGTCATGAGAAACCCTACAATAAGATCCACCTAGCAGGGAACTGAAGCTTCTTGCCAAGAGACAAGTCAGTGAGCTCAGAAACAGACCCTCCAGACCCAGGCAATCTTCAGATGACTGTAGCCCTGGCTGACCCACAGCTAAGCTGCTCCTGGATTTCTCCCCCACAAAAATTATGAAATAATAAATGTTTGTTGTCTTAAGCCAATAAGTTTGGGGTCACTTGTTATACAGCAACAGAAAACTAATGCAGGCAAACTACACATTGGGCCAGATCAGGTCAGCCCCTCACCTCCATGTGCTATGTTTGGATGCTCCACCCCAACTTTTATCAGAGATGGTTACAAGAAACAGCCATGTAAACACAAACACAATTTTGCTATACACCTACTATTACCCATATTGCTTACCGCTTCATTAATTTTGTAGTTCTCTTTGTAAGGGGCCATGTGAGAAACACTTTTAAGAGTTTAGTACAAAGTTTGCCTTTATTCAAGTATTCATTACCTGAACACTTAACAGTTACAAGTTTACCAGAAAAACAAAAGTCTCCACTTACAATATCAGCCCTCCCTCCTTCCCATTCCTCCCCCATTCACACTAGGGTTTATTCTTTCCTATCCCATAGACATCTTTATTGCTCTACCTCTCACTGATTGACAGATGATCAATACACTGGGAATACAATGCAAACTGATTGCAAAGCATAATCACAAATATTGCAGTGGAAGGGGGCAGAATTTCATAAAGTCCATGAGAGTGAAGTTGAAGAACTGCTGGCATCATGTGCAAAGGTTGTGACAAATATGTATTTGGGAGCATTAGAGCAGTTAACAGCTGAAGAGGGGAAAACAGCAAGGATGATGATACCACAAAGACTTTGAAAGAGATCGGTTTGAATATCAAAGGAATAAGAGAGGTTCTTGAGAAAATTGATAAAGTGCTCAGAATTTTTGCAAAAAAAAAAATAATAACCCTTTTGATGATCATGCTGCAAAAGTTAAACATGAATTTGAGAATATTTCATTCTATCATATACTTTTGTTGGGGAAATTCCACCAAAAATTCAGCCCATGCTTCATTCTGTCCATTCAAAGAGCAGGTGGGTAGTTGCACCTGCGATTTCAATTGTGTTACGTGTACAATAAAATAAACTTATTTTAATATTTTTTATTTTCACTTTTCAAGATACTGTCTAGCAAAGCTCTTTTACAAATATTCACTGCGAGATTTCTGTCCTGTCTTTAAGGGCAATTTAAACTAGTCTTTTTCTACTTTCAAGTATACCAAGGCATCAAAGTCCAATGTTAACAGAGGAAAGGGGAAAAAAAAAAAAACTTGCCCTGAGGAAATGACCTGTGGCCTCCTTTCTGATTATCTGAACTTTGTAACTTCCGTATTTGACTCTTTGCCCGAACTTCCAGGAAACTAATTATACTTCTGCTCACAATTCCAGTATGGGGTTTTTCCCCACACTACCAAGCAATTCTCAGACACCAACTGGGTATCCCATAATTCAACTCAATTCTGACACTATCTTCCTGGAGATAGCTTCAGATCCCACAGGTTAAGGGCTCGATCCTATATAACTGCCTCCTGCTTCAGAAGCAAATTGAAAATCCAGGTTATCATTTGTGCTTCTGACTGACCAGCTGTACACTGGAGGTTCCAATGACCCCCTCCCTGGGTTCAATTAATTTGCTACAATGGCTCACGGAACTCAGAGAAACACTTTACCTTCTAGGTTACCAGGTTACTATAAAAGGATATAACTCAGGATCTGCCAGAAGGAAGCGATGCACAGGATGAGATGCATGGGAAGGGATGTGGAGCTTCCATGTCCTCTCTGGGTGTGCCATTCTCCCAGCACCTCCACATGTTCACCAACCCAGAAGTTCTCCAAACCCACTCCTTTGGGGTTCTTATTAGAGGCTCCATTTCATAGGCGTGATTAAGTCATTGGCCACTGTAATTAATTCGACCTCCAGCCCCTCTGCACTCCCCTAGAGGTCAGAGGAGGTGGGACCAAAAGTTCCAACCTTTAATGATATGGTTAGTTCTCCTGAACCAGCCCCCATCCTCAGGTGCAGTCCCAAAGTTGCCTCATTCACACAGCAAAGGTCACCCTTGTCCAGGAAACATGTCTAACCACCGGATCTGAGACCTCCCCAGCCTACATCAGGCCACCACAAACTAGGTTCTCTTCCGACAAGAGACACTCAATTTGGGAATGTACTTATTCACTTCTATCAAGCTCCACTTTCCCTTTAAACTACATAATTAGATTTTTTTTTAATCTATGGCCTCTTGCTAATCAGCCTCCTACTTTGGCATTTCCCCACAGAGCTTATAAGCAATCTGAAGCACTGGGCTAGGTTAGGCCTTCACACAAATGCAATTGCACTTTTATTGCTGCCATAATTTTGAGTTGCTGAGTAATGAGATTGATTTCTCAGAGAAGTGAAAGGCAAATATGTGGCCACTCAGCAGCCAACTCTTATTTCTTTATAATTTGGTGCTGCCAAGGATTATGTTTTGTTTTTTCCTCATTTCTGGTCATGGCAACCTCAACAGCTAAGACTTTCTGGGTGGCATTCAACCCCAGCAAGCTACACCTAGTCCTGTTTACTCTTAAAATTTTACACGGAGGGGCAGGACTTCCTGAAAGGTGTAGAAGGAGCTTGGCAGACACTCTCTCCAGCAAAACCATTCTCTAATTGGTGAAATTTATTTTTAAAAAATTACTTAAAGTCTAAAGCTTCTCTGAGGGCATACCCCAAAGGGAGAAACATTCTTTTAAGAAAATCTACTAAATCTCCAGGAGAACAGTGAGAGTCTGTGGCATTTGAGCCATAAATCCCTTCCTTGTCCCCTACTTTCAGTTCCATATATTAGGAGCTCTACTCCAGATCATTGTGGCCAAGAAGAAGAGGGCTTCCTCTCCCCTCAGCTCCCAGTCTGGAGCTACTTTTTCATCTTGGCAAGAGTAGGCTCTCGGCATTTCCCATCCCCCTCCCAGCCCCAGATTGCGGAAGTCCTGTTTTGGTTGATGCTGCAGAGAGGACCAATCTCCCTTCCCTCACTCTGCCCTCACTCATAGGGCAGAAGCTCAGCTCTAGGCACTCAGGCCAAGACCACAGGGAGCCCAACTGTTCTATTTCAGTTCTCTTGTAAGGCAGAGGTTCCATCTTACTAGAGATACAATAAGGGACATTTTATAATGAAAAAAAATCAGCCCTTGAGAAAGATATAACAATTACAAATATACATGCATCTAACAACAGAGACCCAAAATACATGAAGCAAAAGCTGAGACAATTGAAGAGAAAAATAGACAATTCAATAATAATAGGTGGAGACCTCAATACTTTTCTTTCACTAATGGATAGAACAACTAGGAAGAAGCTCAATTTAAAAAAGAAGAAGAAGAATACGACGACTTGAGCAACACTATAAACCAACTAGATTTAAATGACATTGATGGGACATTCCACATAATGGCAGCAGAATATACATTCTTCTCATGCACATGTGAAACATTCTCCAGGATAGCCCTTCTGCTAGACCACAAAACAAGCCTTCATAAGGAATTAAATTAGAAATCAACAACAGAAGAAAATTTGGGAACAAATATATAGAAATTAAACAACATATTAGTAAATAATCAACAGGGTAAAGAAGAAATCACATGGAAAACTAGAAAATACTTTGAGATGAAGGAAGATGAATACACAACATGCCAAGATGCACAGAATGTGGCTAAAGTAAAGCTCAGAGGGAAATTTATAGCTGTAAACATCTATATTCAAAACTGTAAGAAAGAACTCAAATCAATAACCCAGGCTTCCACTTTAAGAAACTAGAAAAATGAGAGTAAACTAAACCCAAAGCAAGAAGAAGGAAAGAAATAATAAAGACTAAGTGTAAAAAATAAAATAGAGAGTGAATTGTATAGGACTGTTGAATCACAGACCTGTACCTCTGAAACAAATAATACATTATATGTTTAAAAAAAGAAGAAGATAGTAGGAAGGGAAAAATGAAGGGGGGGAATCGGAGGGGGAGACCAACCATGAGAGACTATGGACCCTGAGAAACAAACTGAGGGTTCTAGAGGGGAGGGGGTGGGGGGTTGGGTTAGCCTGGTGATGGGTATTAAAGAGGGCATATATTGAATGGAGCACTGGGTGTTATACACAATGAATCATGGAACACTACATCAAAAGCTAATGATGTAATGTATGGTGATTAACATAACAGAATAAAATAAAATTAAAAAAAATAAAGAATAGGAAAAAAAAATAGAGAAAATGAAAAGCAAAAATTTGGTTCTTTGAAAAGATTACCAAAATTGACAAACCTTTAGCTAGAGTGACCAAGGAAAAAAAGAGAGAGAGAAGACCTGATACTAAAATCAGCAATGAAAGCAGGATATCACTACTGACGTTACAGAAATAAAAACAATTATAGAGGAATCCTGTGAATAGCTGAATGCCAAGAAATCAGATAAATTAGAAGAAATGGGAAATCCCTAGAATGATACAAATTATCAAAACTGACCCAAGAAGAAATAGAAACTCTGAATATATCTGTAACAAGAGACTGAATTAGTAATTTTAAAACTCCCCACAAAGAAAAGCCCATGCCCAGATGGCTTCACTGTGAACTCTACCAAATACCCAAAGAGGAATCAACACCAGCCCTTCATGAAGTCTCCCAGAAGCAGAAGAAAACGTCCCAACTCATTTTACAAGGCCCATATTATCCTGCTACCAAAACAAAACAATGACATCACAAGAAGAAAAAAAAAAACCCTACAGACCAATATCCCTTATGAATATACTTGAATATTTAACAAAATACTAGCATGCTGATTCCAGCAACATATGAAAAGGATTATACACCATGACCAAGTGAAATTTATCCCAGGAATGTACATTGTTTTAATATCTGAAAATCAGTTCGTGCAATACACCACATTAATAGAATAAAGAACAAAAAATCATTTCCAAAGATGCAGGAAAAACATTTGACAGAGTCCAATACCCTTTCATAATAAAAACACCCAAGAAATTGTCGATACAAGAAACCTCTTCCACTTGATAAACCATCTAAGAAAAACTCACAGTTAGCACACACTTAATGGCAAATGTCTGACTGCCTTTCTCCTAATATCAGGAATAAGACAAGAATGTCCCCCTTGCCACTTCTATCCAGTATTGCACTGGGTGTTCTGAGGTGTTAGCCAGTATAATTAGGCAAGAAAGGGAAATAAAAGTCATCCACATTGAAAAGAAAAAGTCAAACTATATATTTTTTTTTTTTTTATTTTATTATGTTATGTTAGTCACCATACAATACATCATTAGTTTTAGATGTGGTGATCCACGATCCATTGTTTTCATATCACACCCAGTGCTCCATGCAGTACATGCCCTCCTTAATACCCATCACCGGGCTAACCCATCCCCCCTCCCCCTCCCCTCTAAAACCCTGTTTGTTTGTCAGAGTCCATAGTCTCTCATGGTTCATCTCTCCCTCCAACTCCCCCCCCCCATTTTTCCCTTTCTTCTCCTAATGTCCTCCATGCTATTCCTTATGTTCCACAAATAAGTGAAACCATATGATAATTGACTTTTTCTGCTTGACTTATTTCACTTAGCATAATCTCCTCCAGTCCCATCCATGTTGATGTAAAAGTTGGGTATTCATCCTTTCTGATGGCTGAGTAATATTCCATTGTATATATGGACCACATCTTCTTTATCCATTCATCTGTTGAAGGGCATCTCGGCTCTTTCCACAGTTTGGCTATTGCGGACATTGCTGCTATGAACATTGGGGTGCATATGGCCCTTCTTTTCACTACATCTGTGTCTTTGGGTTAAATACCCAGGAGTGCAATTGCTGGGTCATAGGGTAGCTCTATTCTTAAATTTTTGAGGAACCTCCACACTGTTTTCCAAAGTGGCTGTACCAACTTGCATTCCCACCAACAGTGTAAGAGGGTTCCCCTTTCTCCACAACCTCTAGGAACAGAACACTCATGAAAGAAATTGAAGAAGACACAAAAAGATGGAAAAATATTCCATGCTCATGGATTGGAAGAATAAACATTGTTAAAATGTCTATGCTACCCAGAGCAATCTATACCTTCAATGCCATCCTGATAAAAATTCCAATGACATTTTTCAAAGTGCTGGAACAAACAATCCTAAAATTTGTATGGAATCAGAAAAGACCCCGAATCGCCAAGGAAATGTTGAAAAAAAAAAAAAACAAAGCTAGGGGCATCACGTTGCCCGATTTCAAGCTATATTACAAAGCTGTGATCACCAAGACAGCATGATACTGGCACAAAAACAGACATATAGACCAATGGAACAGAATAGAGAACTCAGATATGGACCCTCAACTCTATGGTCAAATAATCTTTGACAAAGCAGGATAAAAGACAGTCTCTTCAATAAATGGTGCTGGGAAAATTGGACAGCCACATGCAGAAGAATGAAACTCGACCATTCTCTAACACCATACACAAAGATAAACTCAAATGGATGAAAGACCTCAATGTGAGACAGGAATCCATCAAAATCCTAGAGGAGAACATAGGCAATAACCTCTTCGACATTGGCCACAGCAACTTCTTTCAAGATACATCTCCAAAAGCTAGTGAAACAAAAGCAAAAATGAACTTTTGGGACTTCATCAAGATAAAAAGCTTCTGCACAGCAAAGGAAACAGTCAACAAAACAAAGAGGCAACCCACAGAATGGGAGAAGATATTTACAAATGACACTATAGATAAAGGGCTGGTATCCGAGATCTATAAAGAACTTCTCAAACTCAACACCCAAAAAACAAATAATCAAGTCAAAAAATGGGCAGAAGATATGAAAAGACACTTCTCTGAAGAAGACATACAAATGGCTAACAGACACATGAAAAAATGTTCATCATTAGCCATCAGGGAAATTCAAATCAAAACCACATTGAGATACCACCTTACACCAGTTAGAATGGCAAAAATGGACAGGGAAAGAAATAACAAACTATCTTTATTTTAGATGACGTGGTTTTGTATCTAGGAAATCCTGAAGAATCCACTAAAAAATACTTACAGAATTAATAAATGAGTTCAGCAAGGATGCAGGATGCGGGATCAATTTATAAAAATAAGTTGTGTTTATATACACTGGCAATAAACAGTTTGAAAAATAAATTTAAGGAAACAATTCCATTTACAACAGCATGAAAAATAATAAAATAAAGAACAAATTTAACAAAAGAATGCAAGACTTATACACTGAAGCTATAAAATATTGTTGAAAGAAATTTAAAAAGATCTAAATAAATAGAAAGACATCCCATGTTAATGGATTGGAAATCTTAATATTGTTGAGATAGCAATATTTGCCAAATCATCTACAGATTTAATACAATTCCTATCAAAATCCCAACTTCCTTTTTTGCAGAAATGGAAAAGCTGATTTTCAAATTTATGTAGAAATCCAAGGAATTCAGAATAGCTAAAATAATCTTGAAAAAGAATAAATTTGGAAGAATTCACACTTCTCGACTTCAAAACTTGCCACAAAATTACACTGTAATCAAGACAGTGTGGTACTGGCATAAGGATAGCAATATAGCTCAATGGAATTGAACTGATAGTCTAGAAATAAACCTTTACATTTATGGCCAATTGACTTTCAATAGAAGTGCCAAGACAATTCAATGGAGAAAGAACAATCTTTCAACAAATAGAGCTAAGACAACAGGATATAAACATGCAAATACTGAATTTGGACCCCTACCTCAATTACACACAAAAATTGTTTCAAATTGGATCATAGACTTAAATATAAGTGCTAAATTATAAAACTCTTAGACAAAAGCATAGGAGTAAATCTGTGACTTTGAGTTAAATAATGGTTTCTAAATCCTATACCAAAAGCACAAGCAACAAAAGAATAAAAATGTACATTGGACTACATTAATATTAAAAACTTTTGTGCTGCAAATGATGCCACCAAGAAAGTGAAAAGATAACCCACAGTATAAAGTAAAATATTTGCAAATCATATGTCTAATAAGAGATGTGTATTCAGAATATTTTTTTAAACTCAACTAAACAATTTTAAAAAATCATTTTTAAATGGGCAAGGGATCCAAATAGACATTTCTCCAAGGAAGATATACAAATGTCCAATAAGTGCATAAAAAGATGTTTAACATTATTAGTCATTAGGGAAATGCAAATCAAAACCACAATGAGATACCACTTCACATGCAGTAGGATGGCCATAATTAAAAAGACAGGCAATAACAAACATTGGCAAGGATGCCCACATAGGATGTTCCAAACTGGAACCCTCGTAACATTGCTGGTAGGATTTTAAAATGGTGCCGCCACTTTGGAAAACTGTTTGGCAGCTCCTCAAATGTTAAATATAAAGTTTCCATGTGACTCCGCAATTCCACTCCTAGACATATACCCAAGAGAAATGAAAACATACATCCACACAAACAATTTCACACAAATGTTCATGGCAATATTAGTCATAATAGGCAAAAAGTGGAGACAATCAAAATGTCCATCAACTGATGAATGGATAAATAAAATCTGATATATCTATACAATGAAATATTATTCCACAGTAAGAACGAGTAATGTACTGATAAATGCTATCACATGTATGAGTCTTGAAAACGTTATGCTAAGTTAAAGAAGCCAGTCACAGACACCACATATTATACTTATATGAAATATCCATCTATGTAAAATGTCCAGAATAGGAAAATCTGTATTTAGAGAAAGTATATTAATGCTAGCCCAGGGCTGGAGTCAAGGGTGGGAGAAAATAAGGAGTGGCTGCTAATGGGCATTAAGTTTATTTGAGGAACACAAAAAATTTCTAAAATTAAATAGTGGTAGGGCACCTGGGTGGCTCAGTCAGTTAAGCATCTGCCTTTGACTCAGCTCATGATTTCAGGGTCCTAGGATTGAGCCCCAAGTTAAGCTCTCTGCTCAACAAGGAGTCTGCTTCTCTCTCTCCCTCTGCCCCTCCCCCTGCTCTCTCTCTCTCAAATAAATAAATACAATCTTTAAAAATAAAATAAAATTAGATAGTGGTGATGGTTACACAAATTTTCAGTGTACTAAAAAAAATTGAATTCTACACTTTAAATGAGTTAATTACATGGTGTGTGAATTATGAGTCAATAAAACTGTTTTAAAATTATCATGGTTCATGGTTAAGAAGACTCAATATTGTTAAGATGTCAGTTCTTCCCCAATCAACAAAACCAAAAGACAACAGACAGAATGGGAGAAGATATTTACAAATGACATATCAGATAAAGGCCTAGTATCCAAAATCTATAAAGAATTTATTAAACTCGGGCGCCTGGGTGGCTCAGTTGGTTAAGCGACTGCCTTCGGCCCAGGTCATGATCCTGGAGTCCCTGGATCGAGTCCCGCATCGGGCTCCCTGCTCGGCAGGGAGTCTGCTTCTCCCTCTGACCCTCCCCCCTCTCATGTGCTCTCTCTCATTCTCTCTCTCAAATAAAATAAAATCTTTAAAAAAAAAAAAAAAAAGAATTTATTAAACTCAACACCCAGAGAACAAATGATCCAATCAAGAAATGGGCAGAAGACATAAACAGACATTTTCCCAAAGAAGACATCCAAATGGCCAACAGACACATGGAAAAGTGCTCAACATCGCTCAGCATCAGGGAAATCCAAATCAAAACCTCAATGAGACCACCTCACACCAGTCAGAATGGCTAAAATTAACAAGTCAGGAAACGACAGATGTTGGCAGAGATGTGGAGAAAGGGGAACCCTCCTACACCGTTGGTGGGAATGCAAGCTGGTGCAGCCACTCTGGAAAACAGTATGGAGGTTCCTCAAAAAGTTGAAAATAGAGCTACCATATGATCCAGCAATTGCACTACTGGGTATTTACCCCAAAGATACAAATGTAGGGATCTGAAGGGGTATGTGCACCACGATGTTTATAGCAGCAATGTCCACAATAGCCAAACTGTGGAAAGAGCCAAGATGTCCATCGACAGATGAATAGATAAAGAAGATGTGGTATATATATATACAATGGAATATTATGCAGCCATCAAAAGGAATGACATCTTGCCATTTGCAACGACGTGGATGGAACTGGAGGGTATTATGCTGAGCGAAATAAGTCAATCAGAGAAAGACATGTATCATATGACCTCACTGATATGAGGAATTCTTAATCTCAGGAAACAAACTGAGGGTTGCTGGAGTGGTGGGGTGTGGAAGGGATGGGGTGGCTGGGTGATAGACATTGGGGAGGGTATGTGCTATGGTGAGCACTGTGAATTGTGTAAGACTGTGGAATCACAGACCTGTACCTCTGAAACAAATAATACATTATGTGTTAAAAAAAAAAGAAGAAGAAGAAGAACATAGCAGGAAGGGAAGAAAGAAGGGGGGGAATCGGAGGGGGAGACGAACTATGAGAGACTATGGACTCTGAGAAACAAACTGAGGGTTCTAGAGGGGAGGGGGGTGGGGTGACGGGTTAATCTGATGATGGGTATTAAAGAGGGCACGTTCTGCATGGAGCATTGGGTGTTATGCACAAACAATGAATCATGGAACACTACATCAAAAACTAATGATGTAATGTATGGTGATTAACATAACATAATAAGAAAAAAAAAAGATGTCAGTTCTTCCCAACTTGACCTATAGATTTAACACAATCCCAGCCAAAATCCAAGCAAGTTATTTTGTACATTTCAAAAAACTGATTCTGAGGTTTCTATGAAGAAGCAAAAGACCAGGGATAGACAACACAGTATTAAAGGAGAAGAACAAAGTCAGAGGATGACACTACCTGACTTAAAGACTTACTTCATAAAGCTATGGTAATCAAAACTACATGGTATTGGTGAGAGAATAGATAATATACTAATAGAACAAAATAGAGAGCCCAGAAATAGATCCTCACAGAAATAGCCAACTGATCTTTGACAAAGGAGCAAAAGCAATTCAATGGAGAAAGGATAGTCTTTTCAACAAATCGTGCTGGAAAAACTGGATATTCACATGCGAAAGAAAGAAAAAAGTAGGAAGGAAGGAAGGAAGGAGGGAAGGAAGGAAGGAAGGGAGGTAGGGAGGAGAATTTAGACACAGACTTCAATCTTTTGCAAAAATTGACTCAAAGTGGATCATAGACATAAAAGTAAAGCACAAAACTATAAAACTTCTAGAAGTTAATAGGAGAAAACCCAGGTGACCTTGGGCTTGGAGATGACCTTTTAGATATAACATCAAAAGCACAATCCATAAAGGGAAAAAATTGATTAGTTGGACTTCATTAAAATTAAAGATTTCTGCTCTACAAAAGACACAGTTAAGAGAATGAAAACACAAGCCACAATTTGCAAAACATATACCTGGGATAAATGATTTGTATCTGAAATATTCAAAGAACTCTTAAAACTCAACAATAAATAAACAAACTACCCAATTTAAAAATGGGCGAGAGACCTGGATAAACACCTCACCAAAGAAGATATACAAATGGCAGATTGGCATATGAAAAGATGCTCAACATCACATGTCATTAGGGAATTGCAAATTGAAAAAGATACCAGTGCACACTTATTAGAATGGGGAAAATCCAAAACACTGACAGCACCAAATATTGAAAGGATTAGAGCAATAGAAACACTCATTGATGGTGGGAATGCAATGATATACACACTTTGGAAGACAGTTTAGTAGTTTCTTACAAAACTAAACACACTCTCAACATACAATCCAAAAATTGTACTCCTTGGTGTTTACCCAAATGAGTTGAAAATGTATGTGTGCACAAATGTTTATAACCTCTTTATTCATAATTGCCCAAATGACAAAGATGCCTTTTAATAAATGAATGGATAAATGACCCGTGGAATAGAAAAACAATGGAATATTATTCAGTGATAAAACCGAAATGAGATATCAAGACATGAAATGACATGGACAGTCCTTAAATGCATATTGCTAAGTCAAAGAAACCAGTCTTAAAGAGTCCACATACTACATGGTTCCAACTAAATGATATTCCGGAAAAGACAAAAACTATGGAGACAGTAAAAAGACCAGTGGTTGCCAGGAGTTTGAGGAGAAGGGGGATGAATAGGTAGAGCACAGAGGATTCTTAGAGCAGTGAAAGTATTCTGTATGATACTATAATGGTGGATACACGCCATTATACATTTGTGAAGACCTATAAACTGAACAAGACAAAGAGTGGGTCCTGATGTGAACTATGGGCTTTAGTTTAAAATAATGTATAAATTCTGGGTCATCAATTGTAACAAATGTATCACACCAATACAATATGTTAATAATAGGGGAAACAGGAGATGGAAAAAGGGGGTATATGGGAACTCTTTATACTTTCTGCTCAATTTTTCTATAAACCAAAATAAATATTAATTTTTTTAAAAGTTCCCCAGTTACTTCTCATGAGCAGTCCTGTTGCATGTCACCAAGCACACAAGGATTCTTTATTCTTCAGAGTTGGCATTTGCTCTTGTCACTTTCCATAAGGAAATAAGTAAATATATTATTTTTAAAAATAAATCATCATGTAAATTTGGTGCATCCAAAAAAACACATGTAACCAACATGTGAGTTGTATACCATGGTAATCATGGGACTACCCACTTAAAAATTAGAATATCATCAGTATTGTTGCATCTACTGATATGCTCCTCCCATATCCCATCTCCTTCTTTCCCTCAAAGAGAATAACCTTTTTCCTGAATTGTGTTCACCATTCCTTTGCATCTTATGAGACAACAGCGCTGGTGTTAGGAAGGTGGCTCTGAAGCGTCACTGCCTAAGTCACTGTCAATGTGGTAGGCAGATTCTAAAATGCCCCCAGTGATTCTGGCTAGCTGTATTTATGCCATGTGTAATCTCCTTCCCTGAGTAAGGACTGGACCTAATGACTCAATTCTCTTCTGAAGAGAATATAGCAACCACGATAGGGTATCACTTCCAAGACTGGTTTGCAGAAAGATTCTAGCAGCCATCTTGCCCACTCTTTCTCACTTTTTCTCTTGCTTGCCCGGATAGAAGCCAAGACCCAAATTTTGAGCTGTCCTCATGGAAAGGTCTACATGGCAAGAAACTGACAGAGACCCTCAGTCCAACAAGCTCAATGACCTGAATCCTGCCAACAGCCACATGAATGAGTTTGGAAATGGATCCTCCTCCAGTTGAGCCTTGAGTTGACTTGTACTCTTGGCAGATACACTGAAGGCATCCCTGTGATAAGCCCTGAGCCAGAGGACCCAGGCAAGCCACACCTAGATTTCTGACCCAGAGAACATATGAGATAAATTTTATTGCCTGAAGATGCTAAATTCAGGAGTCCTTTGTTTTGCAATAAGTAAATGATATGGGCACCATATTAGCTATGTGATCTTGGACAAATAACCTATAGTTTCTGTGCCTGTTTCACAGTTACAAAATACAGGTAATAATAATATATCCTCGTGATATCCAGAGAGAATAAAATAATACATAAAATGATTAAAATAGAAAGCTCAGTAAATGTTAGCATTCTCTTTTTGTTACATAATATATGTATAGATTCTTCATCAAATATGCATCTAAGACCCAACTTTTCCTCACTGGAGCACAAGTACACACTGCTGATGTTGGAATACTGAAAAATGGGCTATGTATCCACATTAACTATGCCTGTTTATAGGAACTCTCTTTTTTTTGTTGTTGTTGTTTTTTGAGGTAAGGGGACTGGTTTTAGGAACTGATTCCTCACTGATGAGGTGTGATTTATTGAAGTTTGTCTAAACAGACTACATTCAATGTTCGGGGGCTCCTTTGTCAAGAATTTAGTGAGTCTGCTAAGAAGATACTTATGTTGCAAAGAGAGAGATCATATTCCTGCTCAACCTCTGGTTTTCTTGACTGACAAACACAGGTCATTGTAACTTCTTATGGGTTATATCGACCATTCCTCTGGGGCATCACCAGGTCATCTCAGAATAGAGGTGACAAAAGCAATGCACAGGGATCTGAGTGTGAACATGTGGAAGTTAAACAGGATACTGAGATGTGTATTTCTAAAACTTAATGATTTGCTTATCCTTCAGTCATTGATTTATGCCTACTGCATGCCACACACTGTGCTAGTCCATGGGTTTCAACACCAAATATGTTTAGGGGCTTTGGTTAGGATTGGGGGATTCATACAAATCCTTTGCTTAAGTGTAAGGGTCTGGAGTCCTGTCTACTTGGGTTAGCCATTCTTCCTTTCTTTCCCCAGGACTGGGTTCTGTTGCTCCATTTTCCTGCATTTCCCCCTCTGTTAAGCTGGGATTCCTGGAAACCCACCCTCCCTTAGAATGGTGTTTCTAGACTAGCCTGATGGTATGAATCACATGGGTACTTACCATGTGCAGTATTCCCAGGCCTCACTTGAGACCTTTTGAATCCAAGTCTTCTGGGGAAGAGTCTGGACTCTATTTTTTTTTTTTCAAGATTTTACTTACTTATGAGAGAGAAAGCAGTGGGAGGAACAGAGGGAGAGGAACAAGCAGACTCCACGCTGAGCACCAAGCCTGACGAGGAGCTTGATCTCAGGAACCTGAGATCACGACCTGAGCTGAAGCCAAGAGTCAAACGCTCAACCTACTGAGCCACCCAGGCGCCCCTGGAATCTATTTTTAACAAGCATGTCCAGGTAATTCTTATCATCAGTAAAGTTTGGGAAACATTGTCTAAGAACATTTTACTTTCATCTTTCCCCTGGTTCTGGGGCTGGTGAATAACTGCCCATGGCAGACATCACTAATTGATCATAGGGACTCTTTCATACAGAACCTGGCCAAGGCCTCAGAACCCTTAATGAGCACTTCAGGCAGCCACCCCTCATCGGGTAGAATTGCACTGGAGATGAAATGTAATTGCCAGCTCTGCCTTAGTTTATATGTATTCATATGATATTGACATTTTCCTGATCTGTTGATGATAGCTATGCAAGACATGTAGGTGTAGGGACTATGGGAGAACCCAACTCCATCTGAGACTTTATGCTCAGGACTGATTGATACCTCCCCAGACAGATGTCTTCAGAGAGAGGTCAAAGGTCCTTATTGTGGGCATTTTCCTCCTGTCTCTCCAGATAATAAGTCCACTCTGGACATAAGGTGTGGTAGACAAATGATGATGTGAGTATATCTACTTGTTGTCACGAGAGGAGACTAAGAAAATGTGGGGTGGGGGTAGGCTTTTAAAAACTTGTATAAGTCTTGATCAAAATGTAGCCCTTTGAATTGAGTTTAGCTGCCTGTGATGGTAGCAGGTCCATAAAATCTCTCTGATTTCTGGAAATCACAGTGTCTCTATTTTCTCTGTATTACCCTCAAGATGCCAAGGTGTCACTATTGCTAAAGGAACTGGCCAGACCAGGACCAGGTAACAGAATAAAGCTTCTGCTCTCAAAAGACACTGAGGTTAGTGGAGGGGACACACAAGCAGGAAATCATAATGTTGCAGAGTGGGATGCCCATTAAGAGCCACAAGGAACCATGAGGGCAGATAGCATGGAGAGGCTAACTCTGTCCTGGAGTGGGGAGCAGGGGGAAGGCAAAAGAAGTGTGTAAACAAAAGAAGTGATTCTAACAGACTTTGTTAGGGAAGTAAGAGTTTGCCCTGTAGAGGAGTTGGGGAGTGAGAAGATGTATTCCAGCAAAATATCCACACAGAGAAATGTAACGATTCACTCCTTGGTATCAGTAGGGAGAAGCAGCATGTCTGCAGGGCCATGTGTACTTGGGTGGGGGAAGGGGTGGGGAGAGCATGGTATGGCTGGCCATGGGGCTGGAATGGGTAGCAACTGATCTATCCAAGAGAAGAGACTTTATGGTATTGGCATTTATGGGCTCCTACTTGAACACCCACATCCTGCCAGGTCATGCTAGAGGAAATCACCAATGCATAAACTTGCACACATGGAGCTTTCATTGAGCATTTTGGTGCCTCCCTCTTAAATATGAAGGGTATCAAATTTCACCAGATATTTGAGGAACCACTCTATTGTGGGAGGGAAGACTAACATAAGCAAACAGGAAAAAATACCATGGAAATAGCAACAATGTAGGAAGGGAAAACATACAGCCCTATAACTGATATACGTAGGGATATAGAGGGAAATATTGTATCCTTAAACAATAATATATAATTATTTAAAAAAGAAATAATAAAAAGAGCTCTTAAAAATTAAAAATATAGGGGCACCTGGGTGGTTCAGTTAGTTAGGTATCTGACTCTTGATTTTGGCTCAGGTCATGATCTCAGGGTTGTGAAATCAAGCCCCACCTCAGACTCTGTGTTCAGCACAGAGTCTGCTTGAGATTCTTTCTCTCCCTCCCCCTCCGTCCCTCCCCCTGCTCTAAATAAATAAATAAATTTAAAAATATGACAAAAATAAACAATTCAATGGAATGGTTGTAAGAATAAATCAAGGGAACCTCCAAAGACAAGCACAGAACTCCAAAAAGATGGAAAATAGGAGAAAGTATAAGAAGATTATAACACCTATGAGGAGAGCTAATATTTGAATATCAGAAGTTCCAGAGAGAGAGAAACCAAGAGGGGAAATTATTGAAGCAATAAATGCAGACATGAGTTTCCAGATTGAGAGGGTCACCAAGTACCAGAACAAAGGATGGAAAACATCCCTTGCTCACTGATTTTCAAACAATCAGGAAGAAGAACAACATAAGTCTTCTCAACATCAGCCCTGCAAGCTAGAGAAAGTGGTGAAATGCTTTCAAAATCCTGAGGGGGTAGAGAGACAGATGATTTCTATCCTACAAGTTTATATGCAGCCCAACTATTAATAAAGTATGAGGATACAATACAAAATCATCTCACATATACAAGATCTCAAAACTATTGCCTCCCCATGAATCTTTACTCAGAAAGCTACTGAAGGATGTTCTCCACAGAAACAAGGAGTAAATCAAGAAAGATGAAGGCCAGGATCCAGGAAATAAAGAATTTAATACAGGAGAAAGGTAAGGAAATTCCCAATTCGATGATGAAGAGAAGTTCCAGGATGATAGATGAATGACAGAACAAGTTAGAGCAGGGAGACCAAGAAAGGAATTAAACCAATACATAATTTTATATATGTCAACATATTTAAAAGAAAAGTATAATTCTGCCAGAGAGCTCAAGGATGAAATAGTGATAGGTACATAGAAAACCAAGTAAATGACAAATCAGGGTAATTACAACCCAAGAAAAACAACAAAGTTGTGCGAGAAAGGAAATATAATCATGGTACACCGTGCATCTCAAGCTGAGAATAATATCATAATAAAATAAATACTGAATACTAATATTACCAAAAGATGATGATATAATCATTTTGGGAGGATGGGAGGAAATGTGTTTGTGGGAGATAAGAGAGCTAAATCTTCTTACATACAAAGACGTTAGTAAGTGATAAGTAAATTAAAAAAAAAAACAGTAGACTAAGCCTGTTATTTAGAATCATGGAGTTAATACTGAAAGAAAACTAAAAGAGTTGCCTTGGGGGAGAAAGAATCCAGAGAAAGGAAAGTGCTGCCTTCCCTTCAAAGCCTTATATAGATATTTATTCTTTTAAACTAAGTCCCTGAAATTTAAATATGGATTGCATATGAAATGATACTGCTGAGTTAATGTGAATCTCTTAGTTATGATAAAGGTATTATGTTTATATAGGAGAACACCTTTAGTTCTCAGAAGGTACATGATGAAGTATTTAGAGGTAAAGCAGTACAATGTTGGTGACAATTCTTTTAAATCATTCAGAAAAAAATGATAAATGGACGTGAAAATAAAGAAATGTGACAAATGTAACTAGTGAAATTTAGTGAATTTCTGAACATCTGTGACATTTCTGTCATTTAAAAATTTTTTTCTAAGTAAAATGTTTGGGGGAGAAACCAGGTATCTGTATTCTGATAAAAATTAAAAATTAAAAACAACCACTTGGCCCAACACCTAACGTATTTAGGCATGGTAGCTGTCATTAAGATCCTATCATCATCATTATTTCTCACCAAGTGATCCAATTTAGTAGGAAAGATAGTGATAGACCACTGGTTGTTACACCTGGATAATTACAAGAAAAAAATATTGAGTGAAGACAATTTTCACTCAACTGTTCTATCCACCCAGCTACCCAGGGCCTGGGGCCTGTTGCATAGCCCTGGAAACATAATCAAAAATGTTCTTCCCTCTTACATAATGCTCATGGGCCACACCTAGGGGATAGTACTGGTCACCTCCAGTTTGAGATGGTACAGAGAATGGCCAACAGCCTGGTTAAAGAGATAGAAAGGAAGTAGACTCATAAATCTTGAAAGGAAGGGTAGTTTAGGGTGTCTCTCAGGTGTACAACTTGGGGGATCTGGGTGGGTGATGGGGTGTTGCTTCAAACAAGACTGGCCACCTTGACCTTTATAGCATATCGCACCAGAGTTAAGGGTCTCCACTGACCTTCCACCCCCAGGGCCATCCCAAGACCTGGAACTTGTTTTTTTATAACTATTCATTTCTAAATGTGCTACATTCATACCTGGTCCTGCTTTGTGTTACTGTTTTCTATCCACTTGAGAAGAGTTGAAGTCTTCCCAGAGCCTAGCCTAACAGCTTTATGACTCAGCTCCTAATAGGCTCCACAGAACTGCAAATTTAGAAACTTCCCTGTGCACTTCCCCACTCTGTGTCATTCGCAGATGCTTAAAGAAACCCCTTACAGGGGCAATCCTAGAGGAACTCCTCTTCACACATCTCTGAAGTACCAGGTCATTCCTAATCCATGTTTTCTGCCTCTAGGCTGTGTCCTTAGCCTTAGAGTAACATATCGTGTGTGTGTGTGTGTGTGTGTGTGTGTACACAGCTATATGTGCAAGTGTATATGCAGTCGACCCTCATTACTCACAGATTCCATGTTTGTGAATTCACCTGCTTCATAAAATTTATCCATGACCCCAAAAATCAATACTCACAACGTGCATGTTCCCAGCTGAGTTGCAACCAGGTCATAGTCTGATTTCTTATTTCAGTTCTCATACTATAAATAAGAGTCCTTTTCACAGTCTGTTTTGTGTCACTCTTTTTTGTTGTTGGTTGTTGTTTTGGGGTTTTTTTTTGCATCTGTATGCTTTTTGTCTGTGATTTTGCTGTTTAAACTGGCCCCCAAGCATAGCACTGAAGAGCCGTCTAGTTCTTAAGCGCAGGGAGGCTGTGGTGAGCCTCAGGGAGAAAACACACATTAGATGAGCTCCATTCTGGCGTGAGTTATGGTGCATTGGCCGTGAGTTCAATGTTAGTGAATCAACAGTATACATTAGATAGGGTGTCTTTAAACAGAAACACGCATAAAACAAGGTTACGTATTGACCAGTTGACAGAAATGTTGTGACCTGAGGCTCACAGGAAACTAACCCTGAATTTGCCCTAGAAGCAATGATTCAGTATTCACTAATTCAGTGTTGGTGGCGACTCTGTAGAACACAATGACCATAAATAAGGAGACTCAAATGCACACGTGTGTTTGTGTGTGTCTCTTTAGGTATGTATCAATTTTTCCAATGGCTTTTTGAAAAGCTATATTAACAGGTTCTCCTTTGTTGATTTGTTTTTTCAAAACAACCATCAAATTCACTTCCCCCAAGGCAACATGGTAAAGTCCTAGGGTGTGGCTGAAAAGGGACAGGAATGGCGTGGAACAAGTGTGGAAGTACCCAACGCCAGCTGACTGGATGAGGCATGTTCAGATCTCCTCAGCTGTGAGCTGCACGTCCATGAACCCATGGCTCTGGCCCCCAGTGCCAGCACCCTACTGGGGTCCTCTCTGGCTGCTGCTGAAGTGACCGGCTCTGGAAGCAGGGCCCCTATAGACTGAGGGTGAAGATTGCTTCCCATGAGAAGAAAGGATGAAGGTGAGAGCCTTCCCAGCCCTTCTGGACTCCGCCATGGAGGACTCATAGAATGTACAAATAAATAACTCCAAGGACTTCATCTTGACCCCTGATCACTGCCATTAGGTATGATTATTTATACCATGTCCCGTACATAGTAGGCAGTCAACAAATATGAATGAATAATCATCTTAACATAAATAGTGGTTCTTTCCCTTGAATACATGATTCTGAAAAATCTGGCCCATTTCTAATGATGGTTTGATTATTCTTAAGGACATTTTATTTTCTTTGCATCAGAGAAACACATCTTCAATTCTGCAAGGAAGATGATTTGATTCAGTGACTTTGATTTATTGAAACTGCTTGAGGAAAACATCAGTGCCATATACAGAAGCACGTGCAGTGAGCAGCTGAGATGGGGTCGGTCTCAACTAGGCTCACTCTGGCACCCCTAATCTCACAGCTGACACCCCAGTCTACACAGTGAGCTGGCACCCCAGTCCACACAGCTAGAACCAGGTTTGCACAGCTGGTTGGTAGTCCAGTTCCCACAGCTAGAACCCAATCCCCACACCTGGCTGGCACCCCATTGCACACAGCTGGCCCTCAGGTCCATACAACTGGCTGGCACTTCAGTCCTCACAGCTGACTGGTAATATAGTCCACACAGCTGGAACCCCAGCCCACACAGATGGTGACCCAGTCCACACAGCTGGCTGGAGGCCAGGTCCTCACAGCTGGCACCCATTTCACACAACTGGTACCCCAGAATGGCTGCTATACCCGCTGGGAAGCTTCTTCTCACTGTTCCTTGCTCTTTACCATGGAGTCTACAACAGCTTCTGAACACGCCTCAAATGACTATTCTGTTCTCGCCAAGTAAAATGAGCTTCAATTAGACTGAAAGGGAGCTGGATAAGATACCCAGTAGAACTTCCTAGCGAGAAGAGTTTAAGATACGACCACAAGGAACTTCTTTCTTTGAAGATTCCCAGGAAAGCACGTACAGGCTTCCCAGATGAGGGTTCTCCTCAGGGGCTTCTTGGGACTTCTTTGACCTGGGCTGGGAAGTTGGTGGGTCCCTTCAAGGGGTCAGTGCTAATCCAGACACAGCAGAATCAAAAGCATGGCCCACGCTGGCATCAAGAGCAAGGGCCCTGGGAAGTCAAGTTCTGACCCTCATGAAGATACAGTGACAGTAGAGTGGGGACTCCATGTTGTCCAGAAACCCACTAGGCAAGCCTAGCAAAGAAGAATACTGGAGTCAGATTGCAGGTGGAGAGGAGCATCATGGGAATCCAGGATACTGGACCAGACAGTGCACAGTAGACTCAACAGAATGTCAGGAACAGAGTTCTTCTGGGAGAGAACATACTTTGAAGGGTGCACATGCCCCCATACCTAACTCTTTATGATCTTAAGTTTGATGATTTTGAAAGAGACACCTAAATGCAGCACCCATCAGAAACACCTGGGGAGAGAGACCCAGCAAGTGCATTCCTAAGCCCAAGCCAGAATGTCCCTAAGAGAATCTCCAGGGAGGGTAGCTCACTTGAGCTCATGGTTCTTGGTAATTTATGGCACAATGGCACTGCCACTCTTTATCTGTGTTACCTTGGGCATCCATCTTTCCCTTGGTTTGTTCATCTTGAAAATGGGGATGATGATGCTTCTCTCCCAGAAGTTCCTTCTACTGTTGCCTGAGCCTGAACTACTCCAATTTGATTCTCTCTTGGGCATCTGAAAGTGAGATGGGGAGCCCACATTAGTTGCCCATGGATATTCTCCATTTGCCCCTCCAGGCCCACTCTCCATCCTTCTCTGCCATACTCTATGTCCTGGAGGGCTGACCTCAATCTGTGGATCATATCAACTGGCCTCCCTGACCTCCTGGATTCCAATCCTACTTGGCCTATAGGAGGCACAGCAGGAGACTGAAGAGGAGAAAGAGAGAGAGGTAGGGGATCTATTCCCACAGCTTCCTCCCTTTCAGGCTATGGTTTGGCAGCAGCTGAATTTTTCTGCCTAAGGCCATGACTCTTGTCAGGAAGTCCTTCTCCCATTGCTACAGCCCTTTCCAGGTTCAGTAACACCACTCCCTCTCCTTACTTCTTATCTACCAGAGGAAATGATTTCCTACATTGCCAGCCCCCGGGTGCTTCAACATCCCTCTCTGGTTTACCTTGAACCTTGCCCTAGTAAACCATCCCCTCCTTAAACTTTCTTTGACAACCCCTTTTGAGTAGGTCATCTGTGTCCTCATGGCCCAACAATGTAGGGAGCCAAGCTGGAAAGGCCCAAAGATGTAATAACTTGAGCTCACCACTTGGGGGCAGTTAGGATGGCCCTTGTAAGAAGCAGGACCATGTGACTGTAGAAGGAGTCAAAGGGGCACAGCCTGATGACTTTACAAGACACACAAGGCCTGAGCGTGCATCCCACACAGGAGCCCATGAGTTCCCTTGGCTGAGCTCACTTGAGTGGGCTTCTGATTCTTGTGCTCATTGACCTTGTGCTGATTGAAACATGGGCTTATCCTTAACCCCCTCCAGGAGAAATCCTGCTGGTAAAATCATCTGTTGGTCCTTAGATACCAAGTGCTGGATGAGCAGGTTCTGTTTCTGGTCTAAAGCACACTGTTTCCTCAGTATCCAGCCTAGTATCTGGGCACTCAGTACATCATATTTAATGAATCAAAAAAATAATCTCAAACAAATATATTTGTTGGTTGCACAAGCATAAGATCATTAAAGAGAAGATGCTCAGTTAAAAAGAAATGCTGGACATTTTGCTAATTGGCTGAATACACACCAGAGTCACTTTTCTCTTCCATCCACAGATTTCCAGTGCCTTTGATTTATCAATGTTCTAAGAAGCCCGCTGCCCGTGGCTGACCAGGAATTCCTTCCCAGCCTCAAAGGGGCACTAGAGGAGAAGGAACTTGCCTCTGGGTACACAAAATCTGAGTGTTTTGCTTTCCGGTTTCCAAATACCAAGAGCAACAATAAAAGGTAAGAGAAAAAAATTTTTGCTGTATGTAGAGAATAAATATTCCTAGAACAGTAGCTTTTCAGAATTGGAAGGATTGTTCAAGGTCTGATCTCCCACAAATGGTAAAACAGCCTTCTGTAAAGCCTGGGGACCCCTCTTGGCCAGCTTGAAGAGGTTCTGTACCTCCTCAGAAGTCTCTGTTCCCCCCAGAGATCTGGCACTCCAAAGGCGGCAAGGCAGATGGGTGTCCAAGCCTTACCTGCCAGTGCAGACCATGTGGTAGTGATGTCCTCTTTCTGGGCTCCACTGGACATGCACAGCACATAGAAGTGTCAGGGACTACGTCGGGGTGGGCAATCATGGTCATATTCTTCCTATGGCTCCATGAGCATGGGATCTCAAAGGCAGGGGCTTCAGCCAAGCAAGCCCAGTCATGGGTGTCTGTCCACAGCAGGGTCCTCCTCACAGAACCCAAGCTAAACATTGTCACATCTGTGTCTCTTGGCTTGCAGTTGGTGGGTACAACCTCTGGAACCTGGCCTGGCGCTATTGCTGCCAAGAACACACCACCTCCACCAGCATGGCCATCAGGACTAAGCCTACAGTGCCAGGTCCATCACATAGAGGCCCGCTACTGCTGAGAACTGCTCTTTCAGGAGTATGGGCTACATCACATTACATTACATTACCCCATTTTACAGATAAGGAAACCGAGGTCCCTGAGGGGTTAAGTCATCTGTCCATGGCTAGGGAAAGGGGAAACAAAGATGTGAATCCCAGTTGGCTCAAAATCACATGATCTTTCAAGAGTGACAAGCATTAGGGGCACCTGGGTGACTCAGTCAGTTACGCATCTGCCTTCGGCTCAGGTCATGATCCTGGGGTCCTGGGATCCAGCCCCGTGTTGGGCTCCCTGCTCAGCGGGGAGTCTTCTTCTCCCTCTGTTTCTCCCTCCTGCTCATGCACTCTCGCTCTCTCAATCTCTCTCTCACTCTCAAATAAATAAATAAACTTTAAAAAAAAAGTAGCAAGCGTTTAACAGAGAGTGAGGGGGAAGCAGGTGGAGGGAGAAACCAAATCTGCCTAGAGGACAGGAGAGACTTTGAGGAAAATGTGGGCTGAGCCTTCAAGTTCAGCCAGAGTTCTCCTGGTGTCGGGGAAAGGACAGTCCAGTCAGGGGCACAAGAGACACCAGCTCTCCTGCTGAGTTGGAGACACTGAAGTCACTCAGTAAAGACTGGGCCTACAATGGCAGCCCCCACTCTGTACAGGACCCCGTGCCAGGCACTCTCAATTCATGGAACAAACGTGTATCGAGCACCTCCTAGAGCCAGACTCTGTTCTAGGATGTGGGCATACAGCCTTCAACAAGATAAACAAAATTCCCTGCCCTGAAAGAACTTACACTCTGGTGAAAAAGGCAAATAATAATAATTTATTCTGTAGTGTGTTCGGTGACAAAAGCTATGCAGAAAAATAAAGCAAGGAAAGGAAATTAAGCAGGGAGTTCTGGAAGAATGAGATGGTTAGGGAAGGCTTCATAAGAAGGATATTTGAGCAAAAACTTGAAGGAGTGAGAGAGAGGGAGCCATTCAGATATATAGGGGGAAGAGCTTTCCAGGCAAAGGAAGCAGCATGAGCAAAGGCCCTGAGGCAGACATTCTCATGCCTGAGGAGCTTCAAAGAGCCAGTGGAGGAAGAGGAAAGAAGGTAATGGCATTGAATGGACTCCAGTCACCTTACTGGGGACCTTTTTGTACCTCTGTCTATTCATCTGTATTAGGGGCGCACCTTCCCCAGGCACCCAGTGACCAGAATGCTCCCTGCCTATGGTTTCCACTGCCCTCTCCCTTAGGGTCTGAATCTTGTTCTGTCTCAGTAAAGGGGGTCTGCAGTGAAAGCCGAGGGGCAGCTGGCTGGGAAGCCAGAACAGAGCAGTGCTGGGAAGTAAGGGGGTACAGTGTGATCTGGGGAGAAGGAGGCAGCAGACAATCCCCATGGTCTCTGGACAAAACCCACAGGCCAGGAGGAAGAAGTGAAGAAGAGGGTAGGGAGGAGGCCTGCTCAGCTTCCTCAGTCCCCAAGGTGCTATCTTGGCCAGGGTAAGAGCCCTTCTGGGAAAACCAGGATCAGGAAGGGTCTTACCTCTGGAAAGTGAGCACTCTTCCCCTCCCTAGGCCAAACCAGAAGAAGGGAGCAGAGATCCAGGAGAGTCTCTCAGAGACTCCAGCTGAGCCTCCAAACTCTGATTGCACCTGCCTTTGTTCTACCCATGTCTATCCCGGGTCCCTCTCCTGCCTGTCCCCAATCCACCAATGCCCTCCCTAACCACCAGTGTGGGGCCTGGTTAGCTGGGCCCAGGCCCACAGCCAGCCCTGGGATTGAAGAACAGACATTTCTGGCGGCCTCACCCTCTGGCTTTTAGAAGGGCCCCCAAGTGATGGAGCATTTCTACAAAGAGGAGGATGTCCCAACAAAGTTTGGGGATGCACAGTTTGAATTACGCCCCCTCTGTTCCCCCTCACTCACTTAGTTTCCTAACAGAGACTAAGAGGCCCATGTCCTGCACCCAGAGGGGAGACATCTGGAGAAACAGGAAAGACAGACCAGAAAGGTCAAAACTAGCATGACAAAGACACTGAGAGAGAGCAAAGTGGGGACAGAAACAATGGCAGGGCTAGGAGGGACCCTGAGGCAGAGAGAGAGTAGCAGAAAAGTGGTACAGAGAGAGGGAGTGACACAGAGATGGGGGAGACAGGGGCAGACAGAAAAATAGAGCGAAGGACAGAAGAAAAATGTTGAGAAAGCAATGAAACAGAGACAAGGACAGAGAGATGAAGAAGAGGACAGACAGATTCAGCAGAAGAACCCATGACAGCTGTCCCTGCCAGGAGGACAGCTCATCTGCTTGCAGAGGCCACAGAAAACTTAGGAGGATATTTCCCCACCCAAGGCTGCCAACAGGTCCTCTTGGACAAAATCCTCACCCCAAACCTGGAGGGCCTTTGTCAATCCCCCTCCACCAAATCCAGGTGGATCCCATCATCTGCCCTTCCCAAACGTTGCCCTAAGCACCCACACAGGCTCTGGGCTCACTGTGTAGTGGGGCAGGGCAACGGGGACTGTCCACCCTGGTGCAGGCGACACTGGGATGGGCTCTCTATGCAGATGCTCCCAACAGTAATAAAGCCAACTGCAAGTTTGTCTGTTATCACCAGGTATTAAGGCCTAAACATAAAAGTAATAAAATACTCTTCCCCGAAAAATTCCTTGGTTGATAAAAATGCTAATAATTGTGGCTACCGTTGGGTTTTAATATATATGTTTAATATATATACAACATATATTCAAATTAGCTCTTTTTTATTGCTTATCCTTTAATGGACTTTGTATTCTTCGTGGACATTAATCCTGAGTCCCTTCGGTCACACAGGTGGCCTCTGAGTGTGAGGCTTCAGCTACACATATTCATTTCCAGAGTGTTCCACGGTTCGGGATCCTTCAAGCTCACTTCGGGTGCACTTGATGTCTCCTCCTCCCATGATACTATATGTCCCTGTGTTTAAACAGAAACTTCTAAATAAACAACCACCGGGCAATGATGGGAAAGGTACTCTGAAAAACAAAGAAACTGAACTTGAGTTGCTTCCATTCTGTCCTTCTATGCACCCACATGGAATTTTTATTTGTGTATAAATTTTTAAAACAGTGAAACAGAATACAAACTGCAACCTGTACTATCTTTTGTTTGGAAAGTGCAAATTTCAGCTTCCGTGCAAACTGTCTTGCTGAGTTTGGATACTATCTTTAACACTGAAAAACAGAAATTGTAATGTTATCATTTGTTATTGGGACAGACCAATAAGTAGATATAGGCCTTCCCCCTTTTTTTTCAAAACATACATTAATATAATTAAAAAGCATTAATCTATTACTTTCTAAAACTTTTGTACTGTAATGTTTTATTAATTTTTACTTTTTTATTGGCGTGATGATATATATGAAGTTCAATACCAGATAACATTTTACTGAGTATCTTTTCTAGCTATTATTATTATTGTTTCATTTCATGATTAGGACTGAAAATAATTTTATTGAAGAGTGGAGAGTGTTTAAAGATTCATCTACTCCAGATGTCAAAATGCACCATTAGCCCTGACCAAACTTCAATGGATTGGACCGACCTCCCCTGCACACCCCACTTTCATGTCCTCTCCCCTGCCCAGGTGCCCCCTCCACTTCCCGGGGTAACTGAGGCCATCTCTGCTGCAGGCCTCACTCCCTTAAGCCCCCTGACCTCCAGGGTAGAGGAGTGGGAGGGCGAGAGGAGCTCTCCACCCTGCTCACCTCGGTTACCATCTCAAATGGGAATGCCTTCCTGGGGGCTCAGCACTCTGCCCCTCCTCACTGCAGCTACACCTGGTCTTGAAGTCACACCTCCACCTCCCTGAGGACTCAGGCCCTGGTTCAAGGTCTTCCTCTCTGCTCTGCCTCAGCCAGGAGGCACTGTCCATGTGAACTCAACAACCCCTGTGATTTTCCAGCAACTTGACAATCAGAAATCTTGGAAAGGTCTGTATTCCATGCAATGCAGCTCAGTGAATGGCACCCCCATTCACCCAGATGCTGGAGACAAAACCCACATTCTCTCCCACAGCTGATCCAGCAGCAAGGCCTGCAGCTCTACCTTCAAATGCAGCCCAAAGCCAGCCCATCCATTCCACACCCCCCAACCTGGTCACCACCCCCCAATTCCTGCATTGCCTCCCCACTGGACTCCTTTCTTTCACTCTTGCCCCTTCTAGTCTATTCACCACATGGCAGTGAAGGTGACCTTTAAAAACATTTATCAGATGAGATGACTCCCCTGCTTAAAACCCATCAATGGTTTCTCATTACACTTAGAACAATTTCCAAGTTCCAAACATTGACCAACAAGGGCCAACCTGACCTCTCAGCCTATTTCCTCTAAACTTTCTTCTCTGGGTATCCCTGCCATTCACTTTGTCTCTGCTATGCTGGCCTTTTTGCTCTTCCTTAAGCATACCAAGCTTTTCTTATCTCAGGGCCTTTGCGCTCACTGTTTCCTCTACCTGGAATGCTCTTCCCACAGATTACTGCATCATCTCATAGGTCTCCATTCAAATGTTACCTCCAGGCCCTTTCCTGACCATTCTGCCTAAAATATAACCCATCCCCCTTTCCATTCTTTATCCCTTTACTTTGCTTTGTCACTTTGCATACTATCTGCAATTATAGATTTTTTTTTTTAAATCTATATAATAGTTTAATCTGACTCCCCTAGTTGAAATCAAGGACTTTGTTTTATAGGCTAGGCCCATATCCTATAACAGTACCTGAAACATAATAGATGCTCAGTAAATATTTTTTGAGTGAATTCATCCACCAAATCACAAGGCCATCTCTGGACTTGGCTGTCTCCTAGAACTGCCCAATATCTTTTCTCTTTTAAGATTTTTTTATTTGAGAGAGAGAGAGAGAGTGGGAGGGAGAGAGAATCTGAGCTCTCATGCATGCTGAGCTCAGAGCCAGACGTGGGGCTCGATCCCACCACTGCAAGATCATGACCTGAGCTGAAATCAAGAGTCGGATGCTTAATTGACTGAGCCTCCCAGGCCAATATCTTGAAATCTTAAATTCCAACATCTGAGGATCTGGCCTTAGTCTTTGATTTTTCCAACTCTCTCCCATCCACTTCTGTCCTTACGTACACTCCTTCTCCAAAGTTCTGTTTTCAGCGAATAAACCACCATCCAGTAGTTTCAAAAGTCAGAAACGTGGGACTGATTCTTGACCTCTCCCCACTTCTCACCCTCTACTTCCAAAACTATTTCCACATCTGCCAATTCTACCTCATCCACATCATTTGGATTCATCTGCTTCTCCATGTCCACTTTACCACCTGGGTCCAAGGCAGCACTATCTTCAAGCTAGAAAACAAAAGCCCCTGAACTGGTCTCCATCCCTCCATGTTCCCTACCCCAACAAGTTGTTCTTTCCACGGATTCCAGGAAGAGTTTCTAAAGTGGACATTTTATCACAATATTCCACTTTAAAATTTTCAGTGACTTTCCATAGCTCACAGAATGGAGATGAAACTCTTGAATAAAGTTTACACTGCCCTCCAATGCCCTGGCTTTCACCCACCTGTCTCACCTTTTCTCTTGCCATCCTCCCTTTTACACATTGAAGTCCAGCCACACTGGCCTCTCTTCCATTCCTAGATGTACCTTGCTCCTTTTAATTTAATCATTTAATATATATTTGTTGAGGCAAACCTATATACTAGACACTGGGGTGGATATACATTGGTGAACAAAAGAGACAAAATCATTGCCCTCATGGAGCTTATGTTGTAGTGAGCGAAGACAGATCATGAACAAATCACTGTATACAAAATCAGGGGGGAACAGTGCTGTGAAGAAGCATTAAGTAGGTAAAGGAGATAACGAATGTCTCCAGGTGCTATGCTGGTCAGAATGCCAGGGAAGGCCTCTCTGAAGAAGTCATCTTTGAGGAAACAGTGAGCCAACCATGTTATCTGGAGAAAGAGCTTTCCAGGCAGAGAGAAGAACACATGCAAAAACTGGAGGCAGGAAAATGTTGAAAGTATCTGAAGAACAGCAAGAAACCCAGGGCACTTGCAGGGGTTGGGAACACTTTTCCTATACCCAACTTCTCCTATTTCAATTCCCAAATGCCCTTCAGATGTCCCATCAAAGATCATTTCCTCAAGCAGCTTTTGTGACCCCATAGCCTAGATCAAATCCACCATTCTAAACATTCATTGTTCCTTGTTCTCTTCCTTAGTAGCCTGAAGCACCATTTAGCTTGTACATGTGGAAAATTATTTAATTAATGTCTGTCTACTATCTGGCTCACACTTAACATCATGCTACACTGTGCATTAGCCTTTCTCCCCTGGCCAGAGCAGAAGAGATGCTGCCATTCCTTGCTCTCTGATTGACCACTTGCTATCTCCTCCCTGCTGGTTAAAACATACTATTTTCAAACATGGTTCAATATAATTGATCTGACTATAACTCTCTTCACCATAATCACATCTTCCTGAGACTACTGCCTCATTCCCTTGATTAGACTTGGATGTTTTGTCATCACTTAAGATGGGTCTCTACCTTCTCAAGATGCTGATTTATTCTGTCAAATGTTGAGTCTTCATAGTTTCACTCTCAGAGATTGTTTTGAATTTAGCAGTCTCCTTATTTGCCCTTATTTAGAAATTACTTCCGAAACTCTGCTGGCCGCCTTCCATGTTTTATCTTACCAGACCATTTTTCTGACTTGCCATATTTAAGGGGGTTGGAGCATGGACAGCTGGACAAAGGCCAGAACCACCTTAGATCCAGAACCAGCCACTTCTTCCAAGCCTCATGGAGCCCAGCCCACTCTTCCTCCTGTCCTTGGCTTGCCTTAAGAGTTTCCATCTCTTTATCTTCCTTAAAATCCATGGGCAAGCCAGAAATTGTGTTGCTTGGCTTAAAAAAAACAAAACCAAACAAAACCGAATCAATTTAATCCCCTTTCTTGAGACTATGACACAAGAAAAACAGTTTACAGAATGGAGATGAAACTCTTGAATAAAGTTTACACTGCCCTCCAATGCCCTGGCTTTCACCCACCTGTCTCACCTTTTCTCTTGCTAGCTCTAGGCTAAGGGAAAATTTGAAGAAAAAAAAAAAAAATACATTTAGTGGAACAATGGCAAACCAAGGCCAAATGGGATGGAAAATTATAAGGAAAGAGAGGAAGCAGGCACTATGTGGAGTAGCTAATACATATTAGTGCAGAGCAGAAGGATTTTGCAGCTAGCAGAAGAATCCAGAACCATCTTAGATCCAAAAGCAGCCACTATGTCCATCCTCCTGGAGCCCAGCCCAGCTACTTCTGTTCTTGGATTGTCTTGAGAGTTCCCATCACTTCATGTCTTAAAATAACCACCTCTGCTTGAACCAACTGAAGGGAGTCCTTGTTCATTCATTCAATGATATTTATGAAACATCTACTATATGCAAGACATTGTTTTAGGAACTAGGGACATAGCAATGAATAAACCAGTCAAAATTCCTGCTCTCATGGGGCATGCATTTTAGCAAGGAAAGGCATAGCATAAACAAATAAACAAACAAATATGTAATATGTTAGATGTTTCCTAAGTGCTATAAGGAAAAATAAAACTGGGTAAGTAAGGGGTCAAGATAGTGAAGATGCTTCCACTTTTGGGATAGTGACCAATGAGATACACCGCAAGGATCTTCTACTTGCAAACAATTGTATGCTGCACAACACATAGTTTTTGCCATATTACTGATGCCTCAGGAGATGGGATAAATCTCCAAAGGGCTGGAAGAAGGCCATGAACTATAAGCAATAGTGAGGTATGAGGTTATAGTAAAAGATGCAATGTAGGGACTGAGCCTTGAGTCAGTGGCACAGTAGGAGATCTGAACCTGAGACTCAAATTTAGCCAAGAATCTTGAAAGAGGCTAACAATATTTGTGGTTAATGGTACCTTCTGATGCCTGGCACAAGTAAATATAAATCTTCTCTGGAGGAAAATATCCTCAGTTTATTGATTATTAAGATCAACCACATGGAAACTCGCATTCAAAGAACACCAAACACACAAGGAAACAAAGCACTATGAGTAAGAGCAGAATCAACAAACAACAGATTTAACCCCTCCTGGCAGTGAGAGAAGTACAGACAAAATAGATGGCTAATGAGTTGTGCTGTGAAAACAAGCAGGAAAAAGCGATAGAAACTACAAGGAGATGTGAATGTCAAGGTCGGCTTCTGGCAACCACAAAGGGACTTGACTTAAGTAGAAGGTAATTGATATCCAAACCACAAGGTTCCCAACTTGACAGGCTGTGTGCTGACTGCAGAGCTCTTAACCAACTTGTTGCAGACTTAGGTGGAGTGTGAACACCAGGACCTCGCAAGCTCCGCCACCTCTCCCCGTCACCACTGCTGGTCAGGCTCTGAGAACCTCAGTGTTACTGAAGTGACTTGAAAATATAACTGGAGTGAGGCTCTGTGGTTGAAATTACAGCCAGAGCAGGCTTCACCCCTCCTTATCCTTTGTGATGGGGCCAGGGAGAACTCTGCTCAAAAGACCGGTGTAATTGATAAAGTGATATAATGTGGGGGGGGGGGGGCACTGCTATCTGGGGAGAGGAATCATTATATTATTTCACGGCTCTACCAGCAGCCCAGCATGAAGGCAGAGACAGGGAGTGAAGCAGCAAACACAATCTAAGCTACTCCCTGAAGGATTGACAAAGCAAAGGACCAACCTCGAAATTTTCAGCAAATATTTGCAGCTGATAAAAACATCTGGCACTTGCTCTTACACAGACTGAGGAAAAGGGAAACCGAAGCAGACCCAGGGTTGAGCACCCTGTGTATACTGGGCTGTGGGTCATCACTATGCTGCATCCTCTGCACACATTTTGTCATTTCATTCGCACCACCTTGCCCTGAACTCTATGCCAAGGGTAGCATTATCCTCATCCTGCAGATGTGGCTCATAAGTAAGGTGTTGCCAGTAACAGAACTTAAACCATACTGGACTCATGCACTGTGTAATTTCGTTAATCCACCCAGCAATTCTGTCAGTTAAGTGTTATCATCCCCATTTTACAGAAGGAAACTAGGGCACAAAGAGGCTAGGCTGGGGTGACACAGGGAGAGACGGTGACGCAAGGTGACTGGGATAGTACAAAGGTTCCATGGCTCCTAAAGAGCAGAGCTTGGATCTAAACCCAGAGAGTTCAGACTCTGAAACTCATGCCCTTTCCCTACACTGTGCTGCTTCCTGCCATTTGTCCCTGCCCATCTGTGTTTTCCCACAACCCAATTCCCAAAAGGGCCAACACATGGGATGACTGAGTATGTGAGCCAGTGCCCACCAGAACTCTTGACCCCAGCATCTTGCAGCCCTGAATTCCATCTCCTGTGGAGCTACAGGAGGGAAGGGAAGCTGTGCCATCCCCAAGGAACTGGAGAGAGCTCACCCTCCCAGAAACAAGCAAGACGATGCCCTGTGCCTCTGTAGTTGTCTTGTCTTAGCTTCATTGTGTCTCCAAGCAGCACCCAGGACCCAGGACGACTCTCCTAGGCAAGAGAAGATTTTTCTCAGTTTTCAGGAAATGACCTAGCAGAGTGAACCTGACTTGCAGTCCCGAAATGACTGGGGGGAGGGGGGCCCATCCCAGTTGCACCACTCACTTGGTGTTCTTGGATAAACTGCTTCACCTCCAAGGTTAGCTTCCTTATCTTTAATGAAGGTAACAGTCCCTATCTCCCAGATGTTCAGATGGGATTACGTAAGGCCAGCCCCAAGCTCTTTACCTGGAATGTAGAAGGCACTCACAATGCCAGTTCCTCTCTCCATTTATCTCTAAAATGAGACTTGTTCTTCGCATGCCTCAGAAGGCTGCTGCGAACATGACGTGACATAATCCAGTCTGGCAAATTGTAGGCACTCAGTAAATGTTCATCAAAATCAAACGCCCTAACACGATTGACTTCATGTTGCCATCATGAGGCATCAGCCCATGCACAGTGAGCTAGAGTGACTGGAAAGAGAGGCTGGCCCTTCTGTGCGGCCAGGCCTCGCCCAGACCTGTGCTCTTGGGTCCTGGCTGGGCTTTGCTCTTTCATCACAGAGGCTCTGAAAGGGAAGGACTTGCCCGCACACTGAAGCCAGTGATCTTTCTAGAAGGCAAAGCTAAGCATGCCCCTCCTCCAAGCTAAGAACTCTTGACTGGCTCCCCGTGGCCTTCAGGATCCAGTTCAAATCCTTGAACATATTTTACTAGCTTTTGTGATCTGACCTGTGTCCATTTCCAGCCTCACCTCTGTCACTCTCTCCCTCCTCTGCAACTTCAAACAGATCCTCAAGGGCTGCGGTCTTCCCTTTCTCAGACACCCCCAGAGCATCCCAAGTGTCCCCTTTCATGACACCCATCACATGTACCAGGCTTGTTTTATGTCTGTCTACATCATAAGAACATAGGCTGCACAAGGGCAGAAGAGTTGAGTCCTTGCCTGCTTTGCCCATTGTTATATTCCCAGTGCCCAGCACAGAGCCTGGCACTTGGTAATGATTGAGCATATTACCTTTACAAGCAGAAAAATGTTATTATCCCTTCGATGTTATAAGTGAGTGAAAAACGTCACTTTCTGTATGTACCCCCACCATCTTACTCAGTCTGGTAAGCCAATGCAGAGTTCTGAGCCTTACTTCTGCAGACATAGCAATTCTGAACCCAGCCCGGTCTCCTGGCATAAGGGGGCAGGCAAAGGAGGAGGGGGTAAATACAGACTGTTTCCATAAGCTTAGACAGCAGCCGTACCTAGTGCCAGAGAGCATGTGTATTCATGTGCACGCACACACACACACACACACACGAATTCACTTACATGCATCCAGATAACTCTATGCCTGTGTGTGAGAGTGCACATGTCTCTACGTAACATCTCTAATATAAGGTTCCATCTCTGTGTATGCACGCTAATCTGAGCAGCGCAAATGCTTTATTTAAGTCCCTCTCAAAGGTTTCCACCCTTTCCCCAAAGTCTCTTCTCTATTGGGCCACCCCTTGGCTCTTTCTTCTTTTTTTTTTTTTAATTTTTTTTTATTATTATGTTATGTTAATCACCATACATTACATCATTAGTTTTTGATGTAGTGTTCCATGATTCATTATTTGTGTATAACACCCAGTGCTCCATGCAGTACGTGCCCTCTTTAATACCCATCACCAGGCTAACCCATCCTCCCACCTCCCTCCCCTCTAGAACCCTCAGTTTGTTTTTCAGAGTCCATTGTCTCTCATGGTTCATATCCCCCTCCGATTTCCCCCCCTTCATTCTTCCCCTCCTGCTATCTTCTTCTTCTTTTTTTTTAACATATAATGTATTATTTGTTTCAGAGGTACAGATCTGTGATTCAAGTCTTGCACAATTCACAACGCTCACCATAGCACATACTCTCCCCAACGTCTATCACCCAGCTGCCCCATCCCTCCCACCCCCCCACCACTCCAGCAACCCTCAGTTTGTTTCCTGAGATTAAGAATTCCTCATATCAGTGAAGTCATATGATACATGTCTTTCTCTGATTGACTTATTTCGCTCAGCATAACACCCTCCAGTTCTATCCACGTCATTGCAAATGGCAAGATGTCGTCCCTTTTGATGGCTGCATAATATTCCATTGTATATATATACCACTTCTTCTTTATCCATTCATCTGTCGATGGACATCTTGGCTCCTTCCACAGTTTGGCTATTGTGGACATTGCTGCTATAAACATCGTGGTGCACATACCCCTTCAGATCCCTACATTTGTATCTTTGGGGTAAATACCCAGTAGTGCAATTGCTGGATCGTATGGTAGCTCTATTTTCAACTTTTTGAGGAACCTCCACACTGTTTTCCAGAGTGGCTGTACCAGCTTGTATTCCCACCAACAGTGTAGGAGCGTTCCCCTTTCTCCACATCCCCACCAACATCTGTCATTTCCTGACTTGTTAATTTTAGCCATTCTGACTGGTGTGAGGTGATATCTCATTGAGGTTTTGATTTGGATTTCCCTGATGCTGAGCGATGTTGAGCACTTTTTCATGTGTCTGTTGGCCATTTGGATGTCTTCTTTGGAAAAATGTCTGTTCATGTCTTCTGCCCATTTCTTGATTGGATCATTTGTTCTTCAGGTGTTGAGTTTAAGAAGTTCTTTATAGATTTTGGATACTAGCCCTTTATCTGATATGTCATTTGCAAATATCTTCTCCTGTTCTGTTGGTTGTCTTTTGGTTTTGTTGACTGTTTCTTTTGCTGTGCAAAAGCTTTTTATCTTGATGAAGTCCCAATAGTTCATTTTTGCCCTTGCTTCCCTTGCCTTTGGCGATGTTTCTAGGAAGAAGTTGCTGTGGCTGAGGTCAAAGAGGTTGCTGCCTGTGTTCTCCTCAAGGATTTTGATGGACTCCTGTCTCACATTTAGGTCTTTCAACCATTTTGAGTCTATTTTTGTGTGTGGTGTAAGGAAATGGTCCAGTTTCATTCTTCTGCATGTGGCTGTCCAATTTTCCCAACACCATTTGTTGAAGAGACTGTCTTTTTTCCATTGGACATTCTTTCCTGCTTTGTCAAAAATTAGTTGACCATACAGTTGAGGGTCCATTTCTGGGCTCTCTATTCTGTTCCACTGATCTATGTGTCTGTTTTTGTGCCAGTACCATACTGTCTTGATGATGACAGCTTTGTAGTAGAGCTGGAAGTCTGGAATTGTGATGCCACCAGCTTTGCTTTTCTTTTTCAACATTCCTCTGGCTATTCGGGGTCTTTTCTGGTTCCATACAAATTTTAGGATTATTTGTTCCATTTCTTTAAAAAAAGTGGATGGTATTTTGATGGAGATTGCATTGAATGTGTAGATTGCTCTAGGTAGCATTGACATTTTCACAATATTTGTTCTTCCAATCCATGAGCATGGAACGTTTTTCCATTTCTTTGTGTCTTCCTCAATTTCTTTCATGAGTATTTTATAGTTTTCTGAGTACAGATCCTTTGCCTCTTTGGTTAGATTTATTCCTAGGTATCTTATGGTTTTCGGTGCAATTGTAAATGGGATCGACTCCTTAATTTCTCTTTCTTCTGTCTTGTTGTTGGTGTATAGGAATGCCACTGATTTCTGTGCATTGATTTTATATCCTGCCACTTTACTGAATTCCTGTATGAGTTCTAGCAGTTTTGGGGTGGAGTCTTTTGGGTGTTCCACATAAAGTATCATATCATCTGCAAAGAGTGAGAATTTGACTTCTTCTTTGCTGATTTGGATGCCTTTTATTTCTTTTTGTTGTCTGATTGCCATGGCTAGGACTTCTAATACTATGTTGAATAGCAGTAGTGATAGTGGATATCCCTGCCGTGTTCCTGACCTTAGGGGGAAAGCTCTCAGTTTTTCCCCATTGAGAATGATATTCGCTGTAGGTTTTTCATAGATGGCTTTTATGATATTGAGGTATGTACCCTCTATGCCTATACTCTGAAGAGTTTTGATCAAGAAAGGATGCTGTACTTTGTCAAATGCTTTTTCTGCATCTGTTGAGAGGATCATATGGTTCTTGTTCTTTCTTTTATTAATGTATTGTATCACATTGATTGATTTGCAGATGTTGAAGCAACCTTGCATCCCAGGGATAAATCCCACTTGGTTGTGGTGAATAATCCTTTTAATGTACTGTTGGATCCTATTGGCTAGTATTTTGATGAGAATTTTTGCATCCATGTTCATCAAGGATATCGGTCTATAATTCTCCTTTTTGATGGGGTCTTTGTCTGGTTTGGGGATCAAGGTAATGGTGGCCTCATAAAACGAGTTTGGAAGTTTTCCTTCCATTTCTATTTTTTGGAACAGTTTCAGAAAGATAGGTATTAATTCTTCTTGAAATGTTTGGTAGAATTCCCCTGGGAAGCCATCTGGCCCTGGGCTTTTGTTTTTTGGGAGATTTTTGATGACTGCTTCAATTTCCTTAGTGGTTATAGGTCTGTTCAGGTTTTCTATTTCTTCCTGGTTCAGTTTTGGTAGTTGATACATCTCTAGGAATGCATCCATTTCTTCCAGATTATCTAATTTGCTGGCATATAGTTGCTCAGAATATGTTCTTATAATTGTTTGTATTTCTTTGGTGTTGGTTGTGATCTCTCCTCTTTCATTCATGATTTTGTTGATTTGGGTCATTTCTCTTTTCTTTTTGATAAGTCTGGCCAGGGGTTTATCAATCTTGTTAATTCTTTCAAAGAACCAGCTCCTAGTTTCGTTGATCTGTTCTACTGTTCTTTTGGTTTCTATTTCATTGATTTCTGCACTGATCTTTATTATTTCTCTTCTCCTGCTGGGTTTAGGCTTTATTTGCTGTTCTTTCTCCAGCTCCTTTAGGTGTAAGGTTAGGTTGTGTACTTGAGACCTTTCTTGTTTCTTGAAAAAGGCTTGTATTGCTATATACTTTCCTCCTAGGATTGCCTTTGCTGTATCCCAAAGATTTTGAACAGTTGTGTTTTCATTTTCATTGGTTTCCATGAATTTTTTTAATTCATCTTTAATTTCCTGGTTGACCCATTCATTCTTTAGTAGGATGCTCTTTAGCCTCCATGTATTTGAGTTCTTTCTGACTTTCCTCTTGTGATTGAGTTCTAGTTTCAAAGTATTGTGGTCTGAAAATAGGCAGGGAATGATCCCAATCTTTTGGTACCGGTTGAGACCTGATTTGTAACCTAGGATGTGATCTATTCTGGAGAAGGTTCCATGGGCACTAGAGAAGAATGTGTATTCTGTTGTTTTGGGATGGAATGTTCTGAATATATCTGTGAAGTCCATTTGGTCCAGTGTGTCATTTAAAGTCTTTATTTCCTTGTTGATCTTTTGCTTAGATGATCTTGGCTCTTTCTTCTTTCCACTAGCCCCATTAACATCCCTCTCCCCCACTGTTCAGAATAATCAGCTCTGCTCCCAAACTCACATGCCCCACTCAATCTCTTTGCTGAGCAAAACAGAAGTCCTGCAGTTAATTGGACCCACCCTCTTCAGAGGGCAGTTTAGCTCTAATCTGTTTTACTTAATGATAATCCCAGAGATCTCACCCAATCCCCAACCCAAGCCATTTATCAAAGCAGCTTGACCAAGCACATCTATCACGTGCTCCAAGAATCTTTTATTCCATCTGTTCAGAGGGTAATATGAAACATAACACCCCCTCTTTAGAGTTACAAACCCATACAAGGGGGTTCAAGGTGGGGTTCTCTCCCACGCAGCAGTGCTGCAGATAATGAGGATCCCGTGAATCTGGGCAACAAATTCATGCTGGGTGAGCACCTGTTTGTTCTGCCTATTCCCCGACAATTTATGACACTGCCTAATTTCATTCTCACGTTATTCCTAGGCTTAGATAAAGAGATGGGAGTCAGAAAAGGCAAGTAACTTATCCAAGATCCAACAAGGGAAAGGCAGGCCCAGAACTAGATCCGCCTGACTCCCCAGTCCATATTCTTTCCACTACGCCAGGATGCTTCCTCTCAGAATGTGGAAACACACCAAGGTGAACATTGTGATTGAGGGGTCTTCAATGTGCCCATGCACAAAATACAAAAGTCATATTTAGAGAGGTAAAGAGGGATAAGGTCTTAGGTTTGATCACTGAGGAGGCACAGATCACAACCTGTAGGAGTTAGGCAGGACCTCAGATTATTTTGTCTAACCACCTCAGTGGTTACAGATAGGGAAACAGAGGTCCAGAGAAGAAGCATGACTTGCCCATGGCCACACAGTAAACTAGTGCCAAGTTAGACTAGGTCTCAGGCCTGACAACAGCTTGGCCAAGGTTTTGACTACATCCCCCTGCTGTTCTGCAAGTAATTTACATCTTATTCTGATGTTGACTTGCATAAAAGTCTCCAGTTTCTTCCAGAACTTGAGACCAAAACTTTGTCTGTCCCATCCAGGAAAAAATACTGGAAGAGCTGTTCCCTGGAAGCCCCCACATTTCCTGCCTCCTGAGCACATTATTCAAGGTCTAGGAGCCCCACCTGAAAAGCCATATCCGCTGTAGCTGTTGGATGGCCCAGCAGCTCAGGGTCATGACTGATGCTACAGATGCTAAGTCTTGGTCAGCATCCTGTCTGAGATATGGGTACCACTCTAGGCTTTCCAGTGGAAAAAGCTGGCACATTTCCCATCCCCAAAGGCAAATCTTTTCCACCTTCATGGGGCAGATCTAAGGCTGCCCATGGGAGGGTTGGTGATAGGATGGAGGTTTCTAATCCTGCAAACCAACTTTGGAACCAGCCCAGACCTCTCCATCTCTGGTGCAGTGTGGCACCCCTGAAAACCCAAGACTGAGTGCAGAAAATATGCCTTTGGCTCAATATGTAAAAACTCTCCAGCAATAAATTTAAGCAATTCCATTTGGGGCTCTCACAATTTCCTCCACTCAGGCAAACTGCTTTTTATTTCAAACTTTCCTGAAGGAAATTGGCCAATTGCTTACTTCAACTGTCAATGCCATTATGCTGAGCCTGATGGCAAGACACAAATGCAAGCTGGGGATTTCTCTGCATTGGATCTTCACAAAACTGGCCACTGGACCAGGGGTCCGGCCCAGAGGGGCCATGGATATTGACCTTCTAGAAACTCTTCAGAGCTCCCACAGAAGAGAACAAAGTGGCTGAGGCCAGGGCAGGGCTCCGGAGAACTAGGCATAAGGGAGTATAACATTCAGCCTCGTCCTTTAGATTGACAATAATGTCTTCAATCCAAGGGGGCGAGGTCACCTCCAGCTGGTCTGGGAAGGCATTGGCAGTTAAGGGGACTGACTGGAGAAGGTAGGAAGTAGCATTAGTGCCCAAGGAGTCTGATATGAACAACAGTAGCTCTGTTTATTGAGCGCTTCCATATTCCAGGTACTGTGCTAGGCATTTTACGTGCACATCTGCAGTAAATCCAAACTCCTTACCATGTTCCCTGGAACCATGCCTGGTACCTGTAAATACTTACACAAGTGTTAGCGAATGCTGTGGTTGTTAACAAGGGACTCCCAATGAACCTCCTAAGCCACTGTCACTGGCTTGGGATAGACAAGCTGATTCTACAACTTCTTAAGTCACCTTAGCATCAGAGGTGGACTTGATGGGAGGCACTGATCATTTGAACTGTCCCCAGTTTGGGTGAGGAACTGATTGGTCAGTGGTGTGGCCCCTGGCTTCCTAACCCTGACAAACAACATGTTCTGAGTGCGTGTCTCCCCAGGAGCCCACCCAGGCTGGCTCAGAAATGGTGTGTGCAGGTCTAGTCACCTGCACCCATAGGGGTGCTTCCTCCACATTCACCCCACAGCAGGAAAGATTTCGCCTGACACTTCAAGAAAAAGGAAAGAGGCATTTACTTTTTACAGTCAAAGCAGAGTTGTGGTAAGTGACTCCTGCCTCCAGCATTGCCATGGCAACACCTGGGAGACATCCTGGCTGAGAGCTGAGGTCTGTGAAGCTGAGTGGCTGTCTCAGGTTAACAAGGTCTGGAAAGACTTCTCCAGGCCAAGCAAAAGGGAGCAACCAAGGGCTTCATAAATTAGTCACTCCCCCTTCATAGGGTGGGCCTGGGGACATGGAATCAGGTCCCTTGCTGACCAATCCCTTTTGAAATGTGCCGTATACAGGGCTTCAGAGCTCCACTCCCCCCACCCCCAGCCCAGAGGGCACCTGCTGCTCCCTTCTCTCCATAGCTTTCCAGCCTTCAGAATGGGTCTTGGGCCCCCCAATGCCAATGTGGCCCCCCAATGCCAAAGCTGGATCAGGGTCACAAGAATACATTGAGCATCTACTATTTTTTGGCACTAAGCTACATAACTAGGGATACAGTGACAAAAAAACAAAGGGATCTGCCTGGGTTCTCCAGGAAGCAGAGCTTAAGGCCAAAAAAAAAAAAAAAAAAAAAAAACAGAGACTTCCATCAATGTGAGCATCCAAGGGGAGGGCAGAGAACGTGAAAAGGGGGCAGGTCAATCAAATCTGGGCCAAAGCAGTAGAGACACAGAGACATCTGTAGGTACTCAGTGATAATGGAGAAAACCGTATTCACAGAATGCCTCTCCAGGAGAATACTCTCTGAGCTCGCAAATTTTGATAGATTTCGATATGCCAGTTGTGGGGTGGAACCTCAAGGACATGCTTAAGATATAAAAGGTGCCTTAGTGTTTTCGAAGGAGGCTGAGTCTGGTTAGCTGCGGCACTTGGATGGTGCTGAGTGGGGCCACCCTGTTCAAGACAGGAAGGAGCAGAGCCACGCCTCCCCTGCCCACACCCCCGCCTCATTACAGATGCCAAACAAACCTGGGAAGAGTGTTGATTTGAAGGGTGCCAAATTTTCATCCCATCTGGGATACCCACAGCCTGACTCCATTGTTGGGAGCCCCACCAACCCTAGGAGACAAAGTGGCTATAAGGCAGATGCCTGAAGGGTGGCCAGCTGTCCACCTTACTGAGCCCTGAGGAGTGAGGCGGCTGGAGATGCTCAGATGGACCTGTGGCCTGCAATGCTTCAGACTTTAGAGGAGGCCTCACCCAGTGGCTAAGCATGCAGGGTCTGCCCTGAGCCAAGGAGGTACCAATGCCAAAGAACCAACAGTGACCAGAATTGCTGGACTTTCCGACAAGGTGGACTGCAGTTCAGCTCACAAAAGAGACACACTGGCTTCTCCATCCGGGGAACCAAGTATGTAAAGTAAGGACTCTTCTGCCCTTGAGTTGCTCAGAATGATTGAGGGACACAGCTATGTAAACAGAAAATTAACACAGGCATTGAGAGTTCTGGTCACATCATACTTGGTGCTGTTGGAGCACAGAGAAGCCCTTTTTGGAAGGACGGGAGGAGTCAAGGCTGTGGTGGAGGGAAGGGGACAGGGGAGGTGAGGGAAGGAGTGGAGGAGTGAGGGTAAAGCAGTCCCAAACAAAAGGAAGGGGATGAGCAAGAAAGGTATGAAATATAATACATACAAGGAACACGCCATTGGGGATGTTGGAAAACCAAGTCCGTGCCAGTGAGTGATGGAAGATGATTCTGCCCAGACAGGAAAGAAGGAGCAAGACTGGGAAGGGTCTTGGATGCCATATGTTACCTGGGCTTTCATCTTGGAAGACAATGGAGGCCACTGAAGGATTTTCAACTTGGGGGTGACCTCGTCCCATTTCTAAATTTCTTGATACTAATGCCCTGTTTTGTTTTGCTTTTTTCTTTCCTCTTGCCTGCCCCTCACCAGACCGTTAGAATCCTAAAAACCAGGCTTGGTCATAATCATTCCCGTGTTCTTGTTCCTTGTACCGCTGGGAGAAGGCACTCTGAAATGGAAAGCATTGCATACATGTCTTCTGCTGCCACCACTATAAAGACAACTATTATTCTTTTCAGCATTAGTTGCATTACTGGACTTCTCTAACTACTGAGTAATCCCTTAGCTGTAAGGATACAATCTCTGCCTGTGAACCCTCATTCAAACAGACTAACCTATAAATGGAAAGAGCTTAAGATTTATAGGCTGAGGAGGTGAATTAAAATCCTGGTTCTACCACTAACCACATGGGGAGACCCCACCTCACAGAATGTCTGTTGAAAGAGAACAAAGGGTTAAGAAGGTGCTGGGGGTCAGATTCCCCAGAAGAAATACCTGATAAAACCTGGCTCCTTCTTCCAGCTGGCCAAGAGGATATTCACACATCAGAGGCAATTTGGGCAGCCAGTCCCCAACTCCAGCCCAGTGGGACAGACTCTACCCCCAGCACCTTGCAATTGAAGCCGGGGGTCTGCCCCAGGACACCCCTTTAGAAGCCTCCAATAAGGTAAAATGGATGCTCTGGCAGCCCAGCCATAAGTTCTCAGAGACTGGGCTAAGACACGTCAGGTCAGAAGTGTCCACAGGATCAGGAGAGGCCCAGACATCAAGGGATCCCTGTGACCTGTGTCTTCTTCCGTCCCCCAGAGATTGAGCAAACGGGAAAACCATGACAGCATAATACAGGAGGAGGTGCAAGCTTACTGGTCAGTCCTACCTGCAGCTCCTTGTCATCATCACAGGGCAGACCTGCCTGCAGGGTGCTCATGTATAGAAACTGTCAACAAACACCAACACAATCATATGAAGGGTCATCTGGCCACAGTCTGTGGCCTCCTCCATTGATCATCAAAGTGGACACAGCTGAGCTGGCTGACCCACCAGTGGCCTGTCCTCCCACTCCCTTCCAAAGCTGCTGACCCATCAGAATCTGAGGCTTACTCTGGGAGAAGAGGGTGCCCATTACCCCATTAAGATAAAAACAAGTGCATGCAATATGAACTGAGCAGAAGGAAGCATAGTAAGAGACAGAGGAGAGATGGCCATTCACATGACCCTGGGCCACTAGGAAAATACCCCTTCCAGGCACTCCTCCCACTTCTCCACCATTTCCAGGCCTGTTTAAGGAACACTTGCTCAATCAAAAGGGGCCTTACCAGACTACCTATGAATTTGAGTACCATTCACATTTAATCTTTGTGTTGTTTTTTAGGTGAAGAGCCTCAGGAAAAGTCTAATTCTTTTTCTGAATTGAAGTGGCCCTGATTTGGTGCCTGATTCTCATACCTTCCCTGCTCTGGTTCGTTTTGGGGGGCTCAAGGCTGGCACAATGACCCAACTGCAAAGGAACCTGATGAACGGGTCAGTGCCAGCCTGAAGGGGGAAAGATTAAAGGCCAGTATATGGAACATCTTTCTAAGCCTCAGAAGTGCCTGAAGAATGAGCATGTTGACCTCGCAGGTAGGGAGCTCCCTGTCACTGGAAAGTTTCAAGCAGAGGCTGGATAACTACCTGGTGGAGAAGTTGTGGAGGAAAGGCATGAATCTGTAAAGGTCTCTCCCAGCCCTGAGCCCATGATTCTGTGTCTCTTACAGCCTCTGCACTTAAGAAAGGCTCCTTCTGCTCAAGTGGTGTGTGCCCTTGCCACTTTGAGGAGCTAGTTCTTTGGCAGAAATGAAACTGTGCCAAATGGCAGCAGGAGCCTGCTTTCTCTCTGTTTTCTTGTGTGCAATGCCTCCCCAGAGGCAGGCAACACCTCCCTTGTTCTTCCTGTTCTAAACACAACTAGGGTTTAGTCCAAGGAATACAGTTGCTTTTTGGTTTTTTGTTTTTTTTGTTTTTTAAGGCTTGTTATCCTCCAAGAAATAAATAAAGATGATGTGAGTAAGCAGACGAGGCAGGGATCCAGGCAATCTGCAGTTGTCCCCCAGGATTTTGCTTCCTGGGAAGCTACTCAGTGGGATCACCCTAGGCTGTCCCTAAAGATGCAGTGATTGGATCATAGGAGGACATATGCCCAAGATGAGCCAATCCATTTTCCATTCAAAAATCTGAACTGGGGGACAGAGCTGCAAGTTGAGAGCTGAGTCAAGCTAATAGCAGTGCTCTTGGGCCAACCAGGTGGGTGGCATCACCTAGGAACGAAATGCCAATTCTTGCAGGGATTTGGGTCCAGCCAGTCCACCAGGTGATTCTTCTGTCTAAAGTTAGAGAAGCTCTGCCCTGGATAGAAGGAAGCCCATGAATTCAACTAGATTGTTCTATGTTTCTTTGAATTCTGTGAGACACTGGAATATATTTCCAGTAAATCAAATACATCTTTCCTCATACTACTTCAAATTGGTTTCTATCACTTGCAACCAAGAGAACCTTAACTAATGCAGCTGGTTGAGCCTGGGATAACAGAAGCAGATCTCCATCCCCCAAATCCTCACCACCGCCTCTCAACACTGGCCCACAAAGGAAGGTGTCCCATTCCCAGCCCACCTCCTGCTCCTCCAGGGGGAATCCCCCCTAATGCCACCTCCCTCCCCTTTCCCACCTCAAGTTCTTTGGGTTTGCCCTTTTATTAACTTGTTTTTCAGTTCACTTTTACCCCTGATCCTTTATTTACCATCTCAACTTAGAATCTAACGTGTTACTATTAACACCTTGAATTCCCCTCCTTTAGTCAATGCTGTAAAGACTCCGCCCAGATTGTCCCTCTGTTCTCCAAAGCAGAGGCATTCCCCACTTTGTCCTAGGAATGCATTTCTTTCAGGAAGTTGGAAGCTTCTCACAATAGCACCCGGGTTCACACAACTAGTAAGGGACACATTCAGACACCAAACCAAGTCTTCCTGACTGCAAAACTCATGTTCATTCCACTGTATCACTGCTCTCGATCTGCAAACTGTCTCCTTAATCTTCCTTCCTTCCCCTGAGTGAGGAGCAGTAGCTGAGCTGAGAGCCTCCCCTTCCCTCCCCCAACCTGAAGATTGTGCTCTGCAAAGCAACAGATTCTGCTCTTTCTCTGCCCTCCTTTATTTGTGTGTGTGTGTGTGCACACACATGTATACAAGCACACACACAGGTATACAAGCATGTGTGTATATATGTGTGAACAGTAAGTTCAGTTCCAAACAGCTATTTGAAAGTCCATTTGTTTGCAAGTCCAAAGAACCTGGTGAAGGTTAAGCTTATAATCCCCAGGTACATTTTCCACCAAATAGAAGAGTGAGTTGGCGTTTTGTATAATCTTCTGTTTTGCTCTGATAGGTGTTCTTTTTCCAAAACATCCCTGGTTCTCTAACTTTGAAAATCCTCTGAGGCAGACCAGCCCCTCCTTCCAGATCTCTGTGAGAGAAGTCCTTAGCAGTCCCAGTACCAACGTCACTTTGACCTTGTGTAGATGGTAGGGACCCTGAGCCCTGTGGCGTCTTCATGGCTCACAGCAGCTGTAGCACTTCCACTGTGGTCACGTTCTCAGACCCCTCAGGCATCTCCTGGGCTCACGTCAGGCCAGTGAGCCTCCACTGATGCTGCTCCTCCCTAGCCCTATACCCAAAAGTTTTCCTACTTCTTTGATTTTTCAATTGCTTCTCATCCTATTTTGCTGATCATTGTCAATGGCATGGGCACAGCATTTTTTACATGTTTCCTGATTCACTCTTGGTCCTTTACAATAACGCCATTGTCAAAAGATGTATCCCACTTTCACTTGCAACATCGATTTTCTCACCACTTCCAATTTCTGAAATTATTATGCCACTTCGGTTTCCATCGTAACCATATGTCTCTTCTAACTAGCATTTTCAACACGCGCCCTCGCTGCTTCTCCACTTATTGGTCATGATGATAACAACGTTTATAAAACACCACCAGTCTAAGCACGTTTATAAAACACCATCAGTCTAAGCACGTTTATAAAACACCATCAGTCTAAACATTCCCTAATAAATCAAGCGACAACCACACCAACCACTGTTGCCACCTGTTGGTGGCAGGAAGAGTTGACATGCTTTTGCTGTGGAGCAGGAGGCAGCAAATTTTATTTGTAAATAAAGTTTTATTGGAACACAACCATGACTAGTGTATATGTCAGCTCTCAAGTTAAAAATGGCAGCGTTGAATAGTTGTGACAGAAATCATGTGGTCCTCAAAGGCTGAAGTATTTATGATCCGGTCTTTTGCAGAAAAAAGTTTGCCAATCCCTGCTCTGAAGCATTTATGGAAACTAATAATTTTAAAGTTTGTAAGTAGAGGAATATACAGCTTGAGACCCTGCGTGACTCAGATAAATGACCCTCGTGAAGCTCATTTGCATGAGAACCTTTGAGAGAATTCATCCTAAGGAGGGAAGGGACCAAATTCAAATGGCCTGACCCAGTCAGACAGTTTTAGTCAATGCACAGAAGAAAATTTCTCATTACTACATAGTGGCTGTAACTCCAACCCATCCTTAGCCCATTTCTGTGGATACCTGTTTGGGTCTGGATCTTGGAGGAAAGAGGGCTTATCTCAGTCAGCTATAGCCTAAATAATTCTGCATAACAAACCATCTCACACCTCAGTCGCACACAGTCATAAGCATTCATTCCTCTCTCTAGCATCTGCAGGTTGAAAAGGGAGGTTCCCCCTCAAGCCACAGGTCTGCTGTGTCTGGTGCTGATCCCCATATCTCTCATCCTTCCAGGACAATGGTCTATCCAGTAAGGCATGTTCTTCTCCTGCCAACGGCCAAAGCCCAAGAAGGCAAGTCCAACTGTATGAGCACATTTCAAGCCTTTTCTTGTTTTACATCTACTTCTGTCCCATTAGCCAAAGCAAATCACATGGCCAAGCCCAACATTAATGGCTGGGAAATACACTCCTTTCATATAGGTTCGGGAGAAGGAAATGAATATTTGCTGAATGATAAGATACTTCAGTAAAGACTGGAAAGACTGTTTCATCAAGCTCTATAGAACTTTGGGATGTCTCCAAGACAGTGCCACATAAAAGAGAGAAAGGCTTTCTCCTTTTCTTCCCACCTTCACAGCAGACATCATTCTGCTTTGGCACTCAAAACTATGTCCCTGGAGAGATGGCCACAGTTACCCAGTGAAGCAGCAGTGAGGCAAGGGTGGGCCTGGTGGACACCACCAGGCAGGGCAGAACAGCAGTGGAGCCCAGTAGGTTACCCAAGAGTGCAGAGGGAGAGGTTGCAGTGGTCAGCAGAGCAGCACCTGAAGATTCCAGCACCTGCAGAGTGGCACAAGTGTCTACAGGGGTCAGCCAGGCCCAGTGGAGCAGCAGCACCCCATAGAGGAGGACATGGTACTGGTGAGCCAGCAGCATCCTTGTTTAGACAGCCCAGAGACACATGTGGGGATTCTCAGGAAATCATGAGACTTCACAGGAGGCTAAGGTGGAGATGCAAGGCAGTGAAACCTGAATCAGCTCATTGATACCCACAGATTGATGGACCCTGGAGAAATTTAGATTTAACAAATTGGGATCTCTGACCCCAAATCCCAGGCTCATTCGAGCAGAACTTCCCTTAAACACACATACATGCACACGTGTGCAAACACACACACACAGCACAAACACCCTTAGGTCCCACCCATTAGAGAGAAGCAGAGTATTAGACTCTCATAACATTTTCTTCCTTCCTTCCTTCCGTAGACTCATCAAACATAGATTCCTACCAATTCTAACCAAGTCAGGCCAGTGAATTGTAACTAATCCTATACCCAGGGACAAAGCAGCCTCAATTCTGGAGTCTCTGGAGAAGTGCATTGAAATGCCTCTTTGTAAGGGAAGTTCCTCCCTGCTCTCCATCTGTCCAGCGCCACCAGGCCCTGTAGCTGGTGATCATTAAGCAGTAAGTGCGGTCTTAATGGTGGCTAATGGTGGGCTTAAGTACTCGTTACTCGAAGGAACTCCTGGGGTTGGCTCACTTACATGTATTGAGTGGTCCTACAGACCCATGGAACCGCTCCTCCTAATGAGATCGACCAAACACTGAATTAGAGTCCAGGAAATGTCTGGGGAGGGGAGGGGAGTCCGGCCAATGCCCTCTGTCCAGGCCCAATGTGAGAGCACAGTCTCCTTTGCTATTTCCTCGGGAAGGCCTGTTGCAAGACCCACACTATAGGGGTTGAATAGCTAAGGTGCTCTCAGTAGTTAATAGTTAAGGCTGCCTTGACCTCACCTCCACCTCTGCTCCACCTCAGTCACCATTCCCGACAACACCCTGTAGTTCGTGCTCACCCAGAATTGCCTTGCCTCAGAAATCCATTCTGCTCAGACTACCTGCCCTCCGGCTCTCACCCACCTGCCTCCCAATTCCCTGTCTTTCCTTTGATATTCTCTATCCTGGTCATGACCACACATTTCTCCCTAGTGTTCAAGCCAGAGACTTAGATACCATTCGAAATACCTTCTTCTCCCTGGATCTCTTATACCAATCCACTCCAAATCCTACTGACTCTTCCTCCTAAACATCTCTTTGATCTGCCCACTCCTCTCCATCTTCTTTGTCCAACTTTCTATCACCCTTGCTTGGACCACTTCAGTGGACCCCAATGGCAGGGACCCAGTTGTATCCATCTTTGTATCTCAAATGTTGCACCCAGGTCTGGCCCAAGATAAGAACTCAGAAAATTCTGGCTGAATGAATGAATGAATGAATGAATAGATAAAAGGGCGAAAACATATTTATGAGAAATTGTTCTCAGCTGTCTCCTCTCCTCAGTATGGACTGAATGTACTTGGACTAGTCACTTCTCTACTTTGAGCCTATTCCCACCCCCACCCCCCCCCCCCCCGCCATTAAAAAGAGAAAACTCCATGTCACCTAGGGTTGTTATAAAGATGAAAGGAAGTAATGCTAAAAGAATTGTGTTCTGCTGCTAATAATAATCTGAAAAACAATGACCTAAGCCAAGTGGAATTTTTCTTTCTTCTCTTTTAAGAAGCCAGGAAGACGCTGTTGCTAGTATTGGCCCAGAGGAAGACTTTTATGATATTCTTGGCCTTTTCCTTACGATTAACTCACATTTACAGAAAGGTAGCCATACCTCCAACATCAGCTCACATTCCAAGTACAAAGAAGGGGAAATGCCAAGGGCAAAGAACAGAAGGGGTAGATGCCAACTGAGGTGGCTCCTTTTAGAGAGCTCCACACACTGACAATTTGGTTAAAAAGTAAAGCTTTGGACCAGATTTCAAATATCTGCTTGAATGACTATCAGTCAAGGTTCTTCATTGCAAGCATTGGAAACATCTCTGGCTATATTTATTTTTTAAAAAGAATTTCTTGGAATGATATTAAAGGCTCACAAAATTACTAGGAGACTACGGGCCAGGGTTAGAAAATAAGGAAGAACCAAGGGCTCCCCCAAGGGCCAAGCACAGGAAATGATCTATCCAGGATGCTCTGGCCCCCACAGCAGGAAACCACTGACACTCTCCACAGCTGCTGCTGCCACGAGACACCACATGGCTACCACAAATGAATTGCCAACCATGGTTCTCTCTTTTCCTTCCTTCCTCCCTTCCTCCCTTCCTTCCTTCATCCCTCCCTCCCTCCCTTCTTCCCTTCCTCCCTCCCTTCCTGTCTTTCTTTCTTTCCTCCTTTCTTTCTTTTTTCACAATTTGCTCCAGAGTCAAAGTCCTGGGCAGAGCCCTGCGTATCAGTAAGGATCTTGGCAGGGATTGGCTGACTTGAGAGTTCAATCAAGGAGCTATTTATGAAGGGTTGGGGAAAGTGTAGGGAAACCACAAGAAGCGTCAACATTCTGGGGTTCGTAACAGCAAAGTGCTATGATTGACCTGAAGAGGCAAGAAGGGGAGTCATTGCTGAAACCCAGAATATCACATTCTCCGTAGGCCATTAGGTCCAGCTTTCCCTAAGCCAACTCAGTATACCAATACTTCTCAAATGTGGTCCCTGGACCAGCAGCAGCAGCAACATCTGGGAACTTGTTAGAAATGTAAATGCTTAGGCCCCACCCCAGACCTGCTGAATCAGAAACTTTGGGGGTGGGGTCAAGCCATTTGTGCCTTGTGATTCTGATCCTAAAGTTTGAGAACCACTCTAGCATACCAAAGGTTGGCAAACTTTGTGAAGAGCCAAATCATAAACATTTTAGGCTTTGAAGACCATACAGTTGCTGTCTCAATGACTCAACTCTGCCTCTATAGAGTAAAAGCAGCCCTAGACAACACATAATGTAAGCACAGCTGTATTCCAATAAAACTTTACTTACAGAAACTGCAATTTGAATTTCATACAGTTTTTTTATTTTTATTGTTATGTTAATCACCATACATTGCATCATTAGTTTTTGATGTAGTGTTCCATGATTCATTGTTTGTGTATAACACCCAGTGCTCCATGCAGAGCGTACCCTCTTTAATACCCATCTCATATAGTTTTCATGCATCACTAAATATTATTCTTCTCAATTTTTTCAACTATTAAAAAAGGTAAAAACCATTCTTAGCACCAGGGTTACACACACACACAGTGGGCTGGATGTGACCCACAGGTGCAGTTTGTCGACCCCTGGAGTCAGTTGCTAACACCATCCACGGAGCTCAAGCTGGAATGTTCAAATGTGAATCCCAGGGGAACACACCCACGGCAATGAATTGGAAGAAACTGTGCAAACCTTGTTCTCCTCCCTCCCTCTATCTCCTGCCCGTGGTCCAGGGGCTAAACTGCTTCCTGAGACACAGAGCAAGGTGAAGGGTGGAGAATAGATCTGCGGAGGTGGGGGTGGCATATGGAAGATTCCATCACACTCAAGTCAGGGGCTAGAGGAGGGAGACCTCTCTCCTTCAGTTCCCTAGAAGGGACACTGGTTTGCAAAAGAAGAGGGTGGGGTATAGCAAAAGTGTAACACGACTATCCACTACAATTCTATGTTTTCATCAAGCGTGAGTCGGTTGTCTTAGAGTCCTGTTGATACAGCCCAAATTTCACTCAGACTGGATGTAAAATACTACCACTGGGTTAAGATAGAAAGATAGCCCTCCCCCACCCCCTGGGGGGCCCAGGAAGGGTTCCTAGAACACATGTCTTCCTGAAGATCCCCAGAAGAGCAGCACTGCTGGCTAGGTGGACTTCAGACCCCTTCAAAGCATGGGTGCGCATGCGTCCAACCTTACACATTGTCCAACCTCAACTGAAGGAGCAGACCAGGGTTCAGCACAAGCAACTGGGCACCATTTCATCTTCCCTGGACACTCAGGACTGAAATCAATGATGGTGTTTTCACACCCGAGGGGGATCCTTCACAGCAGTTCACTTGGAACATTAACCAGCCCTCCAGGCTCCTGTTCGGCTAAGGCCACCATGGGGACCATACTGTAAACAATCTTGTGTACACACGTACATCACACTCAGCACACAATCACCATTGTCACACCTGCACATCTGAAAGACTCCCCCAGACAGCTCAGCATAAGCAATGCTACACACGCTCATACACAAACACAGACATGTGTCTCTTTCTTTCAAAGAGAATTTTGCTACAGAAAACTCTATGAGCTATCTACTTAAAAGCCCAGAGGCCCTGTGTGGGAGGCAGGTCAGGGACTCAGTGAGAGGAGGAAGCTTGAAACCAGACATAAATGGAGTGGAGGCAGTCAGGTTTATCCTAAAGTTGCTTCATGCCTCAAACAATAGCTATTGACATCTCAGAAGGTAGGAAATGAGGAAACAAACATCTTTTTTTTTCCCCTGTGCTTAAATCTTTTTTTTATTTTTTTATTGTTATGTTAATCACCATACATTACATCATTAGTTTTTGATGTAGTGTTCCATGATTCATTGTTTGTGCATAACACCCAGTGCTCCATGCAGAACGTGCCCTCTTTAATACCTATCACCAGGCTAACCCATCCTCCCACCCACCTCCCCTCTAGAACCCTCAGTTTGTTTTTCAGAGTCCATTGTCTCTCATGGTTCGTCTCCCCCTCCGATTTCCCCCCCTTCATTCTTCCCCTCCTGCTATCATCTTCTTCTTTTTTTTTTTTTCTTAACATATGTTGCATTATTTGTTTCAGAGGTACAGATCTGAGATTCAACAGTCTTGCACAATTCACAGCGCTCACCATAGCACATACCCTCCCCAGTGTCTATCACCCAGTCACCCCATCCCTCCCACCCCACCTCCCACTCCAGCAACCCTCAGTTTGTTTCCTGAGATTAAGAATTCCTCATATCAGTGAGGTCATATGATACATGTCTTTCTCTGATTGACTTATTTTGCTCAGCATAACACCCTCCAGTTCCATCCACATCATTGCAAATGGCAAGATCTCATTCCTTTTGATGGCTGCATAATAGGGAAACAAGCATCTTACACTACCACTTAGTGGAATGGCTATCTGGAAATGAGTTCTGGGAGAGAAAGATGGACTAAGAGGGATCTGTCTGTAATTAAGACAGGCCCAAAACTGCAGACACCCAGATCTGAGTTCCCACTGCACTGATGAGCTGTGTGACTTTGGGCAAGCTACCGCACCTCTCTGAGCTGTTCCCCAGGCTTATAAACAAGGGTACTGTGCGAGTTCAATGAGATGACCAATAGGAAGCACTTGGCACAGAGTAGGCATTCAACAAATGCTATTTCTCTTTTCTCCCCCTTCTATGGAGGGAAAGAAAGGGACCTGAAACTCCTTCTCCAAGAAACACTGAGCCTTATCTCACACACTCAGTCACCACATCCTGGCCATTCTACCATAATTTCATTTGTTTCTAACTTGATCCATCCTGGGATGTAGGATCTGCTTTTGCCCCTGCCTTTTTGGGTCCCTGTCTCCTTTTTAGCTCCAATACTGGAATTTCACTTTCTGTCTGCGAGCCCTGACTCTGCATCCAACTTCAAGTCTGTTTCCCTGTTTGTTTCTCTCTCCCTCTTTCATTCCTTCCAACCTCCCTTCCTTCCTCTCTTTCTTCCCTCCCTCCTGTCTATGATAGCTATAGAGAATCTGCAGCGTGTCCTTTGCTGAGCTTGAAGCCTAACGGGTTGTCCCAGAAACAAGACAAATGTGGTCCCTGAACTCAAGGGCCTTCAGTCAAGTAGGAGAGACAGACAATGAACAAATATATAACAGGATGTTTAAATGAAAGTGTTAGCCAGAGCACCGAGAGACAATAGCTCCCATATTTCAAAGAAGGTGCTAGACCATATGTAGAATTTACAAAGGAGGTTGTCAAATCCAGTATCACATCAAGTGTACATACAGGTCAAAAGTTGGATTTGGGGGAAATATTTTAGCAAAGAATTTCTTGGTATGAGCTGTACAGTGCATCCCACCCCTTCCCAGGGAGAGGAGTGAGGGGCAGTGGTAATCACTGCTACTATTCACTAGTGTTAGGTTTTTCTCTACTTCTGGGCACCAGAGATATTGTACCCCATCCACCTGCCTTGGAGTTAGAGATGACTGTGTAATTTGCTTTGGCCAACAAATTTCATGGAAGAGTACAGCCCTCCAGCCCCCTCTTCCCTCACTGTAGCCACTGTAGAAGCATTTTTTCTTATTATTTAATTCTATTGAAGCTCTTCAACTCATCAATATGTATGCCGAGAGCTTAAAAGAGAAAATATTGACAATATCTGAAGGAATATCTAACATCTAGTGAACGTAACAATCATTTTCTCACATGAAGCAAAAGCGAAGTTCACTAAAAATACTTTTTCCCCCATGTCACATTTTTTAAATTGTGGTAAAATATACATAACATAAAATTTACCATTTGAACCATTTGTAAGTGCACAGTTCAGTGGCATATATCCACACTGCTGTGCAACCATCACCACCACCATCCATCTCCGGAACCTTTTTTGTAGATGCTTTTTTGATAGGGAGATGCCATAGACTAAAGCAGCCTGGAATGCCAAATCAACACTTAGAGGACAACTCTCCATCAGGGTTTCTGGAGCCACAGGGAACTGAGAGCCAGAGATGAACTTGTGTGGTATTAAGCACTTTGGTTGGAAGCTGTTAACTCAGCATAACCTAGCCTGGTCTGATGGATGCATAGACGCTACCTCCGAACCCCAGGGTGACAGGAGAGTGGCTTTGAAAGACCACTTGGAAAACTTAAATGGGATCCCTGTAGTCTCACTTGAGAAATCCAAATGTCAAGAGGCTAGCTGCAGCAGAGAGGGCTGTAGCGCAGAAGAGAGGGCTAGAATTTGGGAAGTAACTTGCTTCCAGAGTGTATCAGAGCACAGGAATGACAAAGGTTTAACCAGACTCTGAAGTAAGTCAAGTGCAAGAGTGAGCCAGTGTGGATGTCATCTTAGGTCTTGTCAAAAAGAGAAAACAGTCACTGCTGGGTACCCAGGAGAAAGCAAATAGCCAAAATAAAGATGTACGTGTTCTAGACTGGTATTTGCAGGTGAAAGATCCCCCAGTGATGAGGTGGGCATCCTCAACACCCCACAGAAGCACCCATCAGAGAAAGAGTTCACCTTCAACATCTGCCAAGTCAGAGAGTGTTGAAGCTGGTCACCTCCACGAAAACAGTCGAGTGAGACTTGTCTGCTTCCCTTATCTCTCCTGGCACTCCCTTGTCCCATCCCAGAACTGCTATAAACATGACTAGCAAGATGGGGGAGGAGTAGAAGTACCAGGTGAAGAAAGGAGAAGATACACCAACCATACATCTCCCTTCCCCGAAGCTTGCAGCCCTCAGCAGTCCCCCTTGGAGGAGGGAAGACGGCATGCCTTTAAGAAAGATGGCGGTCGGTGCTGCATATTCTAATTACCAAGTTAGAAATAGAGTCGGAACTTAAAGAATGCATGGGACTTTGTACTGCTTAATAACAGCCATCGCTGTCAGGGGCCCAGCTGAGTTTTCATCCAGAGTCAAGGGAACGAGCCCCCACAGAATGGATTTAAACTGGGACAGCGGAAGACAAAAATAAAGTTGCTTTATGATTCCATCCCACAAGTCATGCTTATTCAACATAATGATACAAATAAATCTACAAATATTTTCCAAGATCAGCAAAGTCAGGTAAAAGATTTGATGGGAGTGCTATGGCTAAAGAAACTATTTGTGAACAAAAATAGGAACTGGTCAGCCACAATCCCAGAACAAGAGGAGAACTCCTGGAATGTCCATGCCACTCAGGTCACTGTGTTCCATGGCCTTGATCCTTCCGTTTCCAGGGGCATATTTGTGGCAAAGGCAGAGTTTGGTTCTTCAGGATGTCTTAGCTTCACACAATTCAGCTTTCAAATCACATCATTAAATCCTATTATTTGATCTCCACATGTGCCAGGTGTGATGGAAATGATCCGTTGGCTTTCTGCATCCATTCCCATCTCCTTCTTCTGGGCGTACCAGAAAATCTGGAATTTTTTTTTTTTTTTAAACCTAAATTTCCCAGACTCCCTTGAAGGTTGGGTTCTGAGTAAGAAATAGGTTTCACCAATCAGATGCACTTAAAGGAGATATTTGCAGATGAAAGTAAAGCAGGCACCATCTTCCTGTTTGTGAGCAAGGGGGTCAAGACACCAGCAGGCTTTTGTCAGACTATGTCTCAGTGTCCAGGAAACAGTGGTGGCATCAGCAGCAGATACTGAGTCATGGGTCATATAGCTGTGTGCTCTTGGACTCTGTGACTTCAGAGTCAACCACCTGAGCTCCCACAATCCAGATTTATCAAAGGCAACAGATCTTCTGATGGATCCCTGCTACTGGAAGTCATTCCTAGAGGCCCAGCTTCAAGTCTCTCCTCCAAATCTTCCAACAATTTGAGGAGCACCTAATTCCTCATAATAAATAGATCTCTTTCTTCTTAAAATATTCAGAATTTCTGTTCCAAGCACTGAACCCTGGCTTATGCATGACAGCACCTGCTGATTGTAATCTAACTTCTCATTTAGCCTCAGAGAGAGAAGGCTCTTGTCAGAACACAAAAGTAACCATTCCCCTGAGAAATAACACTTCTCAATGAGGTCTAATGTTATACACCAGAGTCTTAAAAAGTTCATTGACATAAATCAGTATTCCTAAATTTGAGTAATTCTGTTTCATGGAATTCTGTGTTTCTATACATGATTTGGCCTAAGTCTGGACAGGGATGAATTCCCCAAGGAACATGCCACCTTGTAAGGCCTTGGGGAAACAGGACATTTAGCTTTATCTGGTGGCACCTCAACTTTGCACACACCTCAACATTCAAATGCCCCGTAAGTCCTTGGTTCCTTCCACGTCTCCATATTGCCACTCCACTCCTGGTAAGAGCAGCCCTATCAGGCTCTCCTGTCCTTGTAGCAGATCTGGACAACCTGACTTTATTCTCCATCTTCCATCTGCTTCCTCCTCCTGCTGCTACTTCCTCCTATGACAAAATCACCACACAGCATGATGGCCTAGTTAGTGGCCCATCAGGGAACCCTGTCATTTTGGCTGGAAAAGCCCAGTGCTCAGGCATTTCCACCCAGGCATAACACACTCAAGAAACAAAGAATGTTGTGCTTCCCTCAACCACAACAGGGAGTCATGTATCAAAGTCAGTGAGTTGGCAGAGACCACCCCAACAATTTTCTCTTAACCATTCCTTTGCTGTTTTCCATGTGAGCTCCCTGGAGAGTAGAAGATTTTGAAGACAGAAACTGTCCTATTTGTCTTTACATTCCCAACACCCAGCTCTGGACCATGCAGAGAGTAGATGCTTCATGATGGTTTGTTGAATGAATGAATGAATGACACTTGTATTTCTCTGCCTCTTTTCTTCCCACTCTCCTCTTGCACTTTACATACCAGCCACACAGGATAACTTTCGTTCCCTGCTCTCTCCTACCCTCTCCTCACATACTCTGTTCCCCCTATACTACATACATCCCCATTTTCAAGTCACCCTACACTCCTACACCTCCCTTTCTCCAAGAACCTTCCCTGGCTTCTTAGACTAGTTTCTCCCATTAGACATTCCCATAGCTGCCTGTACTTCCTTCCTCATAGCACTCATCATCCCTGAGTGTAACTACTTGTCCAAGCATCTGTCTTCCCCCGCTATAGGTAAGCTGCAAGAAGGCAATGGACCAGACACCATAAATATTTGCTGAATGGATAATAAATTTCTCTTTCAAATGCATGCTTTAAGAGTTCAGACATTTCTCCCAAGTACTCTCAGCCAGATTCTCTAACCACAGAGCACAGAAGAAAATGCCAGTCTAAATCTCTGCCCTCCTAGAGGATAGCCCACCTTGTCCCTGGCCTGCTACCAGGTCTGTCATGCTGAACTCACCCACCAGGTACCACTGGTCCCTTAGGGATTGATATTTGTGTTATCTTTTATGCTGTGTTTAGTACAGCAGTTTTGCTTTGATTCTTTCTCTATTTTCCTTTTATTATGCCATTTTTAGCCTATTTCATTCCTTTTTATTGTGTTTTTCTCCTGTTTTCCTGTTTTCTTTATTACTATTTAAGAGGATGTTCCATAGTAAGAAGGTGTAGCTCTAAGCAGCTGACTTGTCCTAAATCATGAACACTAAAATGTCACTCTCTCTCTCCTCCCATCCCTCCCTACCAGCTGGAATTACAGAGCCATTACCTGGGTCCAAAGGAGGCTTTCTGGTCCAGTCCTGGGAGAGTCCCTAGACTGTAAAGACTTCTCAGTGGGATAGTGAAAAGTTTCCCACGACATCTGATCACAAAGGAGGGGAAAAGGTCAGGATTCCCTGACCCCAGAATGCAAATAAGTGTAGCCTCCAACTACTACCTTATTGTCTGTGTAGCCTTCTGTGTTTCCCCAGAGCCAGCCTCAAGAGACTTCATCTCTGAAGGGTCAGAAAATCTCTAAAAAGTGAATAAATTAACAGAATTAAGGAATGAGCAAATGAGTGAGAGAATGAATAGATAGATGGGTGGATGGTAGATGGGTGAACTAATGAACAATTGAATAAATAAAAGAAATGAATGAATCAATGAGTAAATAAAGGGGTGAATAAATGGAAGAGATAGGCAGAGATATGGATGAATGAATGAGTGAGTAAGAAAGTGAATAAGTGAATTAGCAGATCAGTGGTTAAATGAGTGAGCAGACGAATGAAGATAAATGAGTAAATAATAAATGAGTTTGACTGAGCCCTATATAACTCAGGCATAAACCAGGAATGAATTCCTAGCAGGAACCATACACCAAGCAGTTCCAGAAAATGGAACCGAATACTAAAAATACAATAAAGAAATTAAAAACAAAAAACGGAATCAATACAGCGCTCATTGATCAGTGTCCAGAATCAATATGCTCCTAAATGAGTCTCCTATGTGGTCTCTTGGCCCCACCCATTGACTGTCACTGGAGCTGTGGACATTCCTGAAAAAAAGACGGAGAGATAGCATGCAGGTGTTGAGAAAAGTTATACACTCGATTGGGACAGTGGTTCTTTACCTTAGCTGTGCTTGAGAGTCACAACTGGGGAGCTTTCAAAAAATGATAAGGCCTGGTCCCCACCCCCAAAGATTCTGATTTACCTGGATTAGGGGCAGAAGGAAAAGGGAGGCAGACTGCTTTGTTTCTTTTTAAGCTCCAATAGGATTCTAATGTATAGCCAGGGTTGAAACACTGGTTCCATGGTAAATGGAATTTTGATGTGAGTATTTAAACAAACTCATTTAGATGCCAGTGACATCCTCATGTCACACAAAAAATTAGCCTGTATGCTGTTGTTGTTGTTTTTTTAACCAAGTAATATGTGAAACTTATACCCTTACTCTCCAAGACTTCCTTCATTGCCTACCCTGCCCACACCTTCTGGGGGGAGCAGATTCTCTTCACAAACCTTCCTTCCTCACCCTACACTTTGATTTTACAGGGCTGGACAGTTGGCCCAGCGTCAGAGTTCCAGAGTAGAGCTCAGGTGGAATAAGACTCAGGAATGGAGCACAATTCTAGAAAGGAGGGAAACACAGGGGCAGAGAGGCTCATAGATGTCCAAAAATCATACTGCCTGCTCATTAAAAACATATATTCACATTTTGATGTAGCCATTTGACATGGTAACATGATGATCAACACAAAATGTTTCCTCTGTCCAAATGTCTTGCTTAGGAGAAAAACATGACAGATGAGCTTTTTCCATGCAAGGAAACAGCAAGATCCCTGGTGACCACCTGGCCAAAGAACAGGCAGGAAATCAGGTGGAGAACAAGCCAACCACTCAGGAAATAAACACAGGGTTCTTGGTGCCTGGGAACCAGAGGCCTAGGGAAGTGCTTCTCTGCTTCAAAGAAGGGGCTTATGCTTGAATCATTGGACAATTTCAACGCTGTATTTTCTGATTCTTTCCTGTCTGGGTTGCCTTCATTTTTAGGACAGTTATTTTTGAAAGGCCATTCTACTATCTCCACAATGCCAAAGAAATGAAAGGAGAAGTATGGAGAAAAATGAAAACAGAGAAAAATCTCAAGATCTCTAGGGAGGCACAGTAAGATAGATGCAAGGTAGGAGTGGAGCATAGGAAATTGCTCACCCTAGCCCCAGATACTAGTTCCAGAGAAAGATAAAGGAATGGGGAGGGGAGGAATCTTGGAACTTGAAATTTGCAGGAGGTAAATTCAGGATCAATAAAAGGAAGTGCTCCTTCACACAGCAGGGAACAAACTCACAGAACTCATCATCCCAAGAAGAGATGCAGCTGGAAAAACAAATAGGATCCCCCAACTTGCAGATATATATGGATTATTGAAAGAGGGCAACATTGACATCTAGGGAAGCAAACCTGTTCTTCCCAAATTTGTTTTTTAGCATCCTGGACTAAGACAAGATCCTGGACTGTAGGCACCATGAAAATGACCTAGTGTGGTGAACCAGTGATTTCATGTGTGATCTGGGGTTAACAATTGCCTAGGAAACTAACTTCCTTTTTTCCTGCTTCCTCCTGAAAAGTGCCAGTGACAGATTCCATCTGTTAAACACCTTCTATTTTCCAGAAACTATTACTTTACACCCACTGTTTAAATTTAAATCAAGCACCCAAAAGCACTTATTCAGTACTTTTTTGCGCTCACCACTCTACAAGGTACTATGGGTGGTAGAGAATGAAAAGAATGCATCTAGGTCTTTAAGGAGTCTGTGATCCATGTGAGGAAACAGAATAAATATGCATAATGTATTAAACAATTGACAGAGATACAAAACCACTAACAATGAGTGATAGACACAGGAAACCACTACGTGTTTCAGGTGCGTCAGATAAGGGAATAGTGAGGGCAGAGGATTTAGCTATTCTGTGTTTAATGGAGTTATAACAAAGTGGTTCAGAGTAAGGCCCTGGCTCCAGGCTGGCTGACTTAAAATCCCAGCTGTCCCATTTACTGGCTGTGGAATGTGGGTGAGTTACTTGATCTCTCTGAATCTCGTTTCTTTATCTGTGAAGTGCAGATAACAATACCTTCCTCATGAAGCAGCCGAAGGGTTAAATGAATCAATGCACCCATGGCCCGTACAACAATGCCTGGAACATAACAGGTGTTCGGAAAAGGTTCAATATCGCTATTTTCATCTCTAATAAGGGCCACCACGAGGAGAGTGGTGACAGAAGTCAGGCCAAGGGCTTCCTCAGCTATCAGCTCTGGTGAAGACAAAATTCAGATTCCTTGAATAGCCAGCAGAGTGCCAGATGCTCTGCCCCCTGACTACTCCTGCATCTCACCTCATGCCCTCTCCCACCCTTGCCATACCCTAGACACACTGCCCTTCTGTCCTCTGTTCCTTGAGCCCAACCATAAGCTCTTTCCCACCTCCCACTTTTACACGCGACTTCCTTCAGCCGGGAGCCTCACTCCCCCCATTCCTCACATGGCTGGCTCCCCTCATCCCACAAGTCTAGCTTAAATGTCACTTCCTCAGAAAGGCTTTCTGTTGCCATCTGTATCTGTCAGGGTGCTGGCGGGAAACAATGGCACACTTGCATGAGGATAATTCAAGGAGGTTTGATAAAAGGATTATTTATAAAAGCATGGAGCAAGACAAAGGGAGACCACAAGGGACAGAGCAGAAACAACCCTAAGCTGGAAGGATGAAAGAGCAGGACAATGGCTGCAGCCAGCCCAGGGTGATCTTGCACAGAGAAGCTAGGAGAGGAATTACTCCAACCTCATCCCCCTCTCTATGTCCTGCTAGAGATGCCATTGGCTAAACCTGTTAGAATACCTACAAGATACCGGGCACACCATCCAACCTGAAGTAGGTTGCCCTCAAAGTTAGAACCTTAATCTTTTTCTTAATCACAGTTAGAACAATTTATTATTTATTTATTTTATTATTTTTTTCCCTCGATTTAGACCCAGCGGAACTGAAGAGGCTCAATTTTGCCCCAGAAACCCAATCCCGCCTCTTTGTATCTAGATGAAGTATGCATGATATAGACATAGGGAGAGATATGATCTCTCTCCAGATGCCCTAGGAATAAATCCTCCTGACTGCCTTTTTTCTCCATTTTTCTTCTCACACAACCCTGACAAATTATCTCAGAAAAATCATGGTTAGGAGTTGGGTGGGCCATTGGCAAGTTGTAAGGTCACATTATGGAAGAACATGAGCAAAGGTCTCAATTTATATTTATTTAAAATCCATCTCGGGGCGCCTGGGTGGCTCAGTGGGGCGCCTGGGTGGCTCAGTCATTAAGCGTCTGCCTTCCGCTCAGGTCATGGTCCCAGGGTCCTGGGATCGAGCCCCGCATGGGGCTCCCTGCTCCATGGGAAGCCTGCCTCTCCCTCTCCCACTCTGCCTGCTTGTGTTCCCTCTCTCGCTCTCTCTCTCTGTCAAATAAATAAATAAAATCTTTAAAAAAATAAATAAATAAAATAAAATAAAATCCATCTCTCATAATTGCCATGAGCTCTAGAACCAAGTTGACTTTGCTTACCATTGGGTATTCACTTGGAGACATCACTGGGAACATAGTATATAATTGGTAAATGTTCAAGATGAATGAGTGAATAATATTGCTGCTACCCAAGAAGTGATAGCAAAAGGTCCAAACTGTATTGTCTAAAGATGTGCAGCCATCCCAAGCTTGACCCAGACCAGTAGACAAGAAGATCAGTATGCAAAAGACCCAAACAAGTAGACAGGGCTCCCATACAGGTATAGAGACTTAACCTGGACTGGCAGGATCCTAGTTCCAGGAGGGGGGCTGGCAAGAACCAGGCAAGGCAGCAGGACCTCAGCTGGGAGGTCAAACCCAGCGGGGAACTGGGATACTTGTGCAAAGAAGCAGAGCAGACTCTTTGTCATAGCAATTGATAAACCAGCTATCCTCCATTCTCCACACCAGAGCCAGTGTGATTTTTCTAAATTATAAATCTGAGCATGCCATTCCCCCACTGAAACACTCCCACTCACTTTCTTAACAAACATTTATTGCATGCCTGTGATGTGTGAGCCCAACGTTCTTAAAACATTATATACATCCTTGCATATCTTGGCCTCTGCCTGCCTCTCCAGCCTCATCTCACACTTCCACCTGCAATATATGTGTGCATGCACAAACACACACACATGCACACATGCACATGCACCCCTTCTCTCTCTCCACCCAGCTTTCTCATACACCATTCCCTCTTTTCCTTCAGTATCTTTTCATATATAGTTCCCTCAACTGGAACTTGGCTTATTCTTTGAGTCTCAGCTTAGACCTTGCTTCCTCTGGGAATTCATCCCTGATCTTCTAAGATGGAGTTAAGAGTTTCTTCTTTGGGTTTTTTGGGTTATCTCAGCACCCTGGACCTTTCTCATCAGAACACTTGCCACTCTGTCATAGTTGTCTGTGTAAGTGTCATCTCATACCTAGACCTTGACTTTGTGAAGGTGGGGCAGAGTCTGTCCAGCATGGTACACCCAGCACCTAGCACAGTGCCTGGCACAAAATAATCATTCAAAAGTATTGCTGAATAATTGAGTGGATGGATGGATAGATGAATAGATGAATGATGGATGGATGCATAGATGGGTGGGTTGGGTGGATAGATGGCATGTGGCTGATGTTCAGAGAAAGCTTGATTCAGACCAGTTTGGCCAGAAACTCATCAAAACCTACTAAATAATGGGCCAAAGAGGAACAGAAAACACTTGTCACTCCAGGCCCAGCCATGGGGACAAATACTTTAATGGGACTCTACTGAGATCCACTAGGTGAGGTTTTATTACCTGTGAGTGAGCAGGGTCAAGGAAGATGAGGTCAATGTTACTTAGGAAAGACTTCTTGAAAGAAGTGAATAGTTGCACTCAAAGGAAGTGATGCACAGGGGTAATAATACTGTCACAGCCTGCATTATGGAGCACTTATTTTAAGTCAGGCTCTGTGCTAAGAGCTTTATAAATTTTATTTCATGTAAGTGACAGAGACAGGATGTGAACCCAGAGAGTGTAATTCGATGGCTACACACTTAATGAATATACTACAAAGCTTGGGTAGAGAGGAAACAGGAAGATGTCCCAAGCAGGGATAGCCAACAAAGACAAAGATGGCAGTAAACAAGTCTAAGACAAGATCTGGCAGAGTGTCAACCCTCAGAGGTATAGAGAAGCAAGGGGTAGAAGAAAAGAGAAACACTGATGCATAAGACTGAATATCAAACTAAGAGGACTTTAGGGCTGAGCCCATAGGCAACAGGATGTCAGATGGAGTCATGATTACCTGGTGCTTGAGACATAACTTTTGTATGTGTGGGCCTGCGATTCTGTTTTCACTCTCAATGCAAACTAAAGCACTGACTCGGTCCTGGCTCCTGCTCCAGACCCAAAAGCTGCTTCTGTTTCCATTTGTCAACTTAAGTGGAACAAAACTCACCAACATTTGGTTAACTGTCTTGCTGCTGTGTGGAGGGGTCCATGGATCTCACAGTCATTGGCCAGGTCTGCTTTCGGAGTCATTGACCTCCAGTCTCTCCAGGATACTGAAGGGGAACTTTAATTTAATTGACCTGATTTAAAAAACAATTTCTGTGATGACTTGCATGGAAATAGGCCACTAGCAGAGAGATCTTGGTGACAAATAAAAATTCAAATGCCTGGAGAGCTTCAATAAACAACAGGTCTACCACTGTGAGCCTGATTTTCCCCCGCAGCTTGGCTGGCAACCAAGAGTGCCAACTCTCCTCCCAAGAGTGCCCCCTTGGCCAAGTGGGAACAGCCCACAAGTAAAGGGTAGATATATGGGAACGTGACAGAGAACACCCAAACCTTCCCCTGAGCTCCCTGTGGAGCTACCTGTAAAGGGAACCAGCACTTGCTCCAACACACAAGCAGAAACTTGGGACTCCTCCCTCTTCCTCACCGATCACACACACCAATCACCAAGTCCTGTCTATTCTAGCTCTTTATCATCTCTCAGAGCACCCACTCGTTTCCATCTGTACTATCACTCCTCCATTGGTTACTACAAAATAGCTTCCTACCCATAGAGTCTTAGATTGTGTGCTTCAGCCAACAGCGTGTGGCTTTCATGTGCCCCTCTTTATGCTCTATCATTGCAACAGGGACAGGAGGCCACATGGGCATCAGACACCCCAACAATGGGGGCAGATGGAGCAGTGGTAGACGTCAGTGACCTCACACTTAACTTCGGTGCCTTGCATTCATTTTCTAGGGCTACTGGAACAAATTAACCACAAACTTGGTGGCTTAAAACAATAGAAACTTATGTATAATGATAAATAATATAATAATAGAAATGTATATCACAGTTCTGGAGGCCAGAAGTCCTAAATCAAGGTGGTAGCAGGACCACGGACCCTCCAAAGCCTGGAGGGCAGGAGACTTCCTTGCCCTTCCAGCCTCAGGTGGCTGTCAGCATTCCCTAGCTTGTGACTGCGTCATCCCCATCTGCCTCAGTCTTCACGTGGCTTCTCCTCTTCTCTCTCTGTGTCTTCTCTTCTTTCTCTCATAAGGACATTTGTCATTGGATTTATGGCCCACCCAGATAATCCAGGATGACCTCCTCTCAAGATCCTTAACTTAATTACATCTGCAAAGACACTTTTTCCAAATAAGGCCACATTCACAGGTTCCAGGATCAGAACATGAGCATATCTTTGGGGGACCTGACCAGAGAAGGATGTGAGGGAGGTAACTCTAGCACAGAAGAATGGCTGTAGACTGAATGTCTGTGTCACCTCAGTATGTTGAAACTTAATCCCCAGTGTGATGGTGTTTGGATTTAGGGCCTTTGGGAGGTGATTGGGTCATGAGGTAGAGTCCCCATGAATGGGATTGGCGCCCTTGTAAAAGCAACCCCAGAGAGTTCCCTCCCCCCTTCTGCCAGGTGAGGACATATTGAGATGACTGCCATCTATGAACCAGGAAGCAGCTTCTAACCAGACACCAGTTCTGCTGGGACCTCTGTCGTGGACTTCCCAGCCTCCAGAACTGTGACAAATAAATTTCTGTTGATAATAAGCCACCCAGTCCAGGGAACTTTGTTATAACAGCCCAAATGGATGAAGATAAGGACCTTTCTGGAAATATAAGTAGCAGGTGAGGTATGGCAGTATGACCCAGGGAGGTGACTGGAAGGCCAAAGGTGTCAGCCAATTTGTCCTCTAAAATGTACTCCAGTTTTGCCCTGAAGTCCTGAGACTTCCCCCCGCCACCCACCCTTCAGGAACCCTGGAAGGGACCAGAGTAGACCAGAGCCTGCGACCTGAGCCTGTGCCTACTTCCTCTGGAACACAGCCTGCCAGTCACCAGCCCTGGTCCTAAGAGCTCTGAGGCCCCAGGTCCTTAAGCTTATCTTATGAGCTTAAGGAAAGGAACTGACAGAGAAGAAAGACCATAAACTTGAGAGTCTGCAGGCTGGGTTTGAAACCTGGCTCAGCCACTTCCTAGTTGCTTTGGCTTCCTTTGCCATTGGAGAGGATAATGGCAGTGACCTCTCCAGGCTGATAGGGCACATGAAGTATGAGCACCATGCCTGGCACGTAATGGGGGCTCTAAAACTGGTTAGTCTCCCTACCACCTTCAAAAGTGACCCATTCCTTCTGTTGTTATCCAAGAAGGATGGTTCCACACCTCCACCACCCTGAAGGCATTCCATCTGCTGGGAACGCTAAAAAAGATAGATAATCAATGAGAAAAGGAAGCTATAATAGACTCTCCATTTAAGCAGCACCAAGCAAGCTTGGGCTAAAACTCCTCCTTTGTTCTTTAGGACCAAGCAATGCTTCAGCCCCTGCCATCCTGCATTAAGCAATGTTTCAACTCTCTGTCCTTCTTTATCTAATAAATGGGGCCACTGGGTGAAAGCCTGCACTCCCTTGGTACCTTAGCATGCTTTTCATTTCCCTCCTGGTTGTTATATAGGATATGATTTCATTCACCTAATTTACTGTTGCTGGACCAAGACTGAGCTGTCCAGGTCATACTCCTGGTATTGAAAAAGTCAAGCAAAAGCTCATATCCTTTGGGTATGACAGGTGCCAAAGATCCCAAGATCCCATAAGATGCTTGTGAGTTCAGAGACAGAAGAGGACCAGTGAGAACAAACATCGCCAAATGAGGGATGCAGTTCTCTGGCATCCCACCCCCACGACCCTACCAGCCCCATTCACTGCTGTGCACTGGGAAATGTCATGGCATGGGAAGATGGGTGACATTAGAAGAGACTGTGCAATGCTTGGCAATGACTATAAGATGTTGCCCAGGAAAGGGTTTTTAGCATTCTGTGTAAGTCTTGGGGAGGATCATCTTCCCTTAGATTTGAAGTTTTACATTGCCTCCAAGCAACTGGCTTTTGGGCCCCATCCAGATCATCAAATTTCCCAAGTTACTGTAAGATAGAGAGTATTTGTCATTCTTAAGCTACTCCCGTGCCCCAAGAGCCACAGTGACTGAAAGATGTCCCAGTCTAGCTGGTACAATGCACTTTTACTGAAGAACACTCTGGTCTGGAGCCATGGTTCTCAAGTCGGGGCAATTTTGATGACTTCTATAGACACTTTTGGTTTTCACAACAGGAGAAGTGCTTCTGGCATCTAATGGGTAGAGTCCAGGGATGCTGCTAAACCACCTACAATACACAGGGCAGTCCCCCACCAGCCCAGTGTCTGTAGCCTGAGACTGTAGTCTAGACCATTCAACCAGAATAATGCAGAAATGCTTCTCTGAGTCGGATCCAACTCTCTCCAACCGCATGGGTCATGCCCTGGCAAGGCAAGCTTGTTGGGTAAGCTGGTTTCCCTCCCAGCGCTGGGCCCACCCCACTCTCCCCCGCCCCCGCAGCCCCACCCCCTCAGGGACAGCACTCATGTGGCTCAGATGAAAGACTGGTGCCGCAGGCCCCCATGCCAGCCCGCCACTTGATTGCTTTTAATTAATTCTGCTTGATTACAGCACATGGGAGTCACATCGGAGAGATAAGACAGGCTCTTTATATTCTGTCTTCATTAAAAAGTTTGGATCTGGAAGCTTTTTCAAAGAGCTATGTGTCTCCTTTACTTTTGTGTCATTTTTAATTGGGGAGGGCACAGGGAGATAGTCGAGCTGTGCTGAGCAGAGACTTTGCAAATGAAAGAGGAAATGTCTGCGACCCCTTTGGGGAAAACCAGCTAGGATTGGGATCGGGGTGACACAGCCAGGACAGAGTCAGTCCACTGTGGCTGAGAGAGGTGTGGGGAGAGAAGTATCCCCAGTAGTGCGTTAGCCCACATCTATGGAACAACATGGCTCAGATTCTCTGCAAGTTGCAAAGGACTCTAGGGGAGGAGTTGGGAGATTGGAAATAAGAGAGAAGGAGCAGGGAGGCTGGCTCACCACCAATTACCTGTACCCATCTTCTCTAAAGAGAGCGCCATCCCCTCCCCAGGGAAACCATGCCCGACTTCTCCATGCAGATTTAATCTGTACTCCTACAATATATCTTCATCTCTCCAGAAAAGCATCGTGTTGTATTAGTTACCTATTGCTGAGTAACAAATCACCCCAAAATTTAGTGGCTTAAAACAGGAAACATTTGTTATCTCACAGTTTCTGTGCATCAGGAATCTGTACGTGGTTTAGCTCCATGCACCTGGTTCAGAGTACCTTGGGATGCCGTAATCAAGAGGAGTAGGATCCATTTCCAAGTTCATTCACATGGCTGTTGGTAAGCCCCAGAAGATCCACTTCTAAGCTCATTCATGTGGCTGTTGACAGGCCTCAGATCCTTACTGGCTATTGGCCAAAGATCTTAGTTCCTTGCTATGTGAGCCTATCCATAGAGGAACTCACAACATGGCAGCAGGCTTCCCCTAGAGCAAGTGAACAAGAGAATAAGAGGGGGCAGCCCAAGATGCAACAAGAGATTTTTGTAACCAGATCACATATCCCACCACTTTTCCTGTATTTACTAAAAATGAGTCACTAGGCCCAGCCCACACATAAGGAGAGGGAAGTACATCTGGGCATGAATACCAGGAGGCAAGGACCAGTGGAGGTCATCTTAGAGGCTGTCTGCCACACCTGTTGCACTGTAATGATCTTCTAGAGCAATTGCTCCTTGAAGCTAGGACCCCTGTTTGCTTACCTCTGAGTCTCCAACATCTCACCCAGTGTCTGGAACATGCTAGGCACCCAAATGGTGTTTGGTAGAATGAACAAATGCGTAAATGCATGCATGCATGCATGAATGCACAAATAAATGAAATAATGTTTTCTTAAACCTTATTTACACTCATCAAACCAGTCCTTGGCAAAGAAAACGTGTTTGTCTCCAAAACTACTGTGGCAGGAGCAGATTTATTCAGGTCATCTAAAAACCCAGTTAACTTATTTAAACATAAATTTGAAATAACAGAGTACAATCATATTTTCTTCCATGTAACATGGGGCCATTACTATCTTCTTCTGTTATGGTTTAGTCTGAGCTCACTCTTAAATATTTTCTCTTTGGGGACTAATGACTGATGGTAAATCAATAATGCTGAAAAAAACAGAGCTTTTCATTATTTTAAGCTGCTATCTGGGTGACACTAAACAGTACAGCAATGATCAGGAGGGAAGCAGCTGTGTCCAGACCTAGTTAGTTTTCATGCAAGATCAATAAACAGAGGAACTGGAAACTCAGAAACAGAAGTTTGAGTGGGACCAGGAGAGGCTGTAGCCTGAAGACCCACCACACCAGCTGGAATGAGGCCAGGGCTTAAAGGTAAACCCAGCTAAGCTGACTGAAATAAGTCAACCCATGCCAGTATGGCCCAGGATCTAGAGAAGGGCTAGCAAGTACTCAACAGATGAACAGTTGTCCAAGCAAGTTCAACTGCAAGAAGGTTTAGGAGACAGTATGCTTTAAAAGTAAGTGGATTAGGGGTGCCTGGGTGGCTCAGTCAATTAAGCATCTCTGACTCTTTGTTTTGGCTCAAGTCATGATCTCAGGGTCAAGGGATCCAGTGCCACGTCTGGCTCTGTGCTCAGTGTGGAGTCTGCTTAAGAGTCTCTCTCTCTCCCTCTCCCTCTGCCCTTTCTGTCTCTCTCTCTCTCTCAAATAAAGTAATTAATTAATTTTAAAAAAAGGTAAGTGGAACAGGCAAATGCAAAGAAACTGGCAGGGAGTAAAGAAGCTTAATGTCCCAGGCCCTGGGCTCAGAAACAGAGTCCCACACCCATAAGGAAGGTCTGAGCCTGGTAAGGCCCTAGTGTTAGTAGGACTAGGATAAAAGGCCAGAACATAAGGTGGGGAGGGAGGGCCATGCAAAATCAGCCCCAGCTACCAGGGGTACAAAGAAGGGCTTTGGTTTCAGGATTAAGTGAGGGTTTGTCTCTGAGATTGGACTGAGTCCTTAAGATATTGAATCCTAAATGAGAGCTCCTAGAACTGAATTGGGCCCAGGGGCTGGAGGGGTAGGAAGGGAGATACTGGGCTCTAGGGAGGATCAAAGAACCTGTACCTTCCTGTTCACCTGGTTCCCCACCTTTTGGAGGAGGGGTGCTGCTCTGCAGTGCTCAAATTCAGGACCAGCATATTGGGCCACAGTCCCACTGAATGGGGCTTCAACAAGGTCAAGCAAATATGGGTGTGGCCATTTTATGGATATTCTCTCTTCTTCCACAAGATTGGGGAAGAGGTACTCAAAGGGAATGTCCTTGGGGGTGGGGGGAAGCCTTGGTCTGTGATTTAGGTGAACTCAGCCTTAAGAATTGAGGTAAATCCTCTCTCGGTCCATCTTCTGATTCCACTCATTGACACTGAAGCTTTAGACTAGTATTTCCTCCCACTGAAATGGTAAGAGCTAAGATTGGGGTCCAAGTTTTAGGGTAGAAGGAGATGAACCAGACCAGACATTTTAGAACATTGATACTAGTGTAGCTAAGACGAAGGTAGCCTCTCATGGCCAAGGCTAGCTGACTCATGCACCCCACTGGGTTTGGAGCCAAGGTCCCCAGTGATGCAGCATTCCTGTGCATAGAACACCCTTGGGTTGCCCTGGGTTTCCAGACTACCACCATCACACTAGCATATCTCAGTCACAATGCACTATTACTTCCAGGAGTCAATGAGCCCAAACTTCATGCCCAGGAATCAAGCTGGGAGACAAGGAGGGCTCCCAGGTGGAGAGTGGAGCCAACCTTTACAGTTCAGGATGCAGAGACCTGCACAAACAGATTGTGGAGAAGACCAATGGTATAAAACCTGGAATGGCCATATTTGGCGTAGAAAAAGGCAAAGGCTTTTAGAAGATGGGAGAAACCACATATTAAATCCATCCTGCGGGAACTACTTCCGAGGAGTTAATTAGGATAAATCGTTCAGTGTGGGTTATTTATTTATTTATTTAACAACCCTTTATTGATGCCTGCCTGCAATGCGGCAGGCACTGTGGGGAATACAAACATGCTCCAGGTATGGTCTCTGGCCTCAAAGGAGCTTGTAATCTGGCGGGGAGACAGATGCCTACACAGTTAACACAAGGGAGGACGGAAGTAGGGGGAAGGGGATGAGCGTGCAACTCATCAGTCTCCTAATTCCAATTAGAACCCTTGGGCTCAGATGCTAGGGACCAATTTAGAATTCCAACTCAGTGGCAGAATTGATAAGACAAAGCTCTCCCAGGTCTGGGGGTAGGGGAACACCCTGATTTACAAAGAACTTGAAGGCAAAGTGCCAAGTGGTCCCAGTCTGAATCTGATTGTTCCTGGTAGATTTCTAAGTCATGTTGTCTGGTTTTGTGTAGTGTGGCAAGGTCTCACCTCAGGCAAGAGATGCTGTGGGTAAATTTAATTATTGAGCTGCCTTAAACACGGAGTGTGGGGTAGCCATGCAGGAAGAGGGAGCAAGGAAAAGGGTATTCATTTATTCTTTCAAAAATTATTTCTTGTTTTGTGATATGAAAATGAGTTCTGGACACAGGTGGTGGTGATGGGCACACAACAATGTAAATGCACTCAATACCACTGAGCTGGACACTTAAAACATGTTTCAAACAACAAATTTTATGTTGTGTGTATTTTACCACAATTTTTAAAATTGAAAAAAAATCAACACAAATAATAATAATTAATATGTGCCAAGCACTATGTTGTATGCTGGCCCTGATAAAAATATGAATGACACAGAATCCCTGCCCTTAAGAAGCTCACAATCAGAGAGGGAACAGGAAGAAATAGGTAAATCTCAGCTCAGACATCACCTCTGCCAGATGCCTTCCTTGACCCTCCCATCCTGGGTTAGGACTGCTTCAGGTTCTCCCTCGATAGTCTGTGCTGGTTTTTTATAATTATCTTCATTTACTCAGCAAACCTTTATTAAGCTAGGAATTAGTGACACAAAACCAAATGAGGTTTTCAATGTAAAGGAAGACACAAACATGCAGATGAATCCATGCAAAAAAAAAAAAAACACATACACACAGAAACCATTACTGCACCTTTCTAACCTACACACGGAGCTTCTGAAGGTAGTGCTGAGAAAATATTTACTGGATGGATGAATAGATGGCTGGCTGGCTGGCTGGCTGGCTGGCTGGATGGATGGATGGATGGCTAGATGGATGGATGAGTATCTGTGGTATGGAGGAGTGAGCAACAAACTACATGCCTGGGAATATGAATAGGGATCATTTAAACTGGGTTTCAGAAGATGAATAGGAGTCTGCAAGGAGAAAGAAAGGAAAGGCACCAAGGCAAAAGCATGGATGTGGGAAGCAGTGGAGAGTTTGGTGCTGGGGGTCTGGAGGAGAGGCAAAGGGACTCTGATCGGGAAGGCCCACATTTCTAAGGAGTTTGTAGTTTGTTGTGATGATAATTGAAGACTATGAGAGGTTTTTAAGCAGAAGAATGTGACCTAACATTCTTTATTTCAGCTTGCTCGCTCTGCTGTGGGCTGGAGAAAGTGAGACTGAGTGAGTCTACAAAAGTAGGTAGAGGGGACCAGGTAAGGAATTATCTTTACCTACATGGCAGAGATAGATACAGATTAAAAGGTGGCTGAAATTAACACATGTTGAGGAAGTATGGTAGATGAATTTGGTCCAACAAATTGGACCAGAAGGTTTATTCTCTTATTCAACAAATATTTATAGAACATCTACTATAGGGGCGCCTGGGTGGCTCAGTCGTTAAGCATCTGCCTTCAGCTCGGGTCATGATCCCGGAGTCCTGGGATCAAGCTCCGCATCGGGCTCCCTGCTCCGCGGGAAGCCTGCTTCTCCCTCTCCCACTCCCCCTGCTTGTGTTCCTGCTCTCGCTATCTCTCTCTGTCAAATAAATAAATAAAATCTTTCTAAAAAAAAAAAAAGAATGTCTGCTGTATAGTAGGCACTATTCTAGACACTGGGAATTCAACGCTGGTCCAGAGAGCCAATGTCTTACCCCCATGAAACATATGCTTTGGTGGGGTGAAAAAATAATAATAAAGAAACAAACAGAAGTAAAGGTGATAGAGATGTGTAAGCTTGGTCAAGTCCCTTAATTTTTCCATGCCTCAGTTTCCTCATCTGCAAAATGGGGGTCACCAATAGTATCGGCCTCATAGGGTGGTTGTGAGCATATAATGGGTTAATATCTGTAAAGGGCTTAGAACTGCACCTCACCCATAGTAAGCACTATGAAAGTATTAGGTATCATAATTAAGAAAAATTACACAGGGAAATGCATTAGAGAGGGACGTTAGTGGTAGAAGTAGGAAAGGACTGTTTTGGTTAGCAGGTTAAGGAAGGCTTCTCTGGGTTGCTGACTCTTGAACAGAGACCTTAAAGAATGGTTAAAGGAGCCAAAATTGCTAATTATCTGGAAGAGTGCTCCAGACAGAGGGAAAAGAGCTGAGTCTGGAATTAGCTAGGAGCATCTAAGAAATAGAGATAGGGAGCATCTGGGTGGCTCAGTCAGTTAAGCATCTGCCTTCAGCCCAGGTCATGATCCCAGAGTCCCAGGATGAGTCCCGCATCAGGCTCCCTACTCAGCAGGGAGTCTGCTTCTCCCTCTGATGCTCTCCCCTGCATCCTCTCTCTCTCTCGCTCTCTCGCTCTCTCTCTCAAATAAATAAATAAAATCTTTAAAAAAGAAAAAAGGAAGGAAGGAAGGAAGGGAGGGAGGGAGGGAGGAAAGAAATAGAAAAAGGGCCAGTGCAGCCAGAGCACGGTGAAGGATACAGGTGGGTAGGTGTGAGGGATAAAATTAAAGAGGTTGGCAGGGGGCCAGATCATGAAGGACCTGCAGGACCACGGATTTGTATTTCAATCACAACAGGAAGAAAACCATCAGAGGGTTTTACAAGGAGAGAGATGTCCTCTGATTCCTATTTTCAAAACATCACTCTGACTGCTAGTAATATATGTTGCAAAATATGGCTACAATTCCTTCCAATCTCCATATGCACAACCTGGGCCGTGTGATATTGCCACTCCCTCATCAAGAGAAGAAGTCTGTTCTCCACCCACGTGTATGTGAGCTGGCCTCGGGACTTACTCTGATCAGTAGAAGGGAGTGCAAGTGATATTTGGGAGTTTCCAAGTTAAGCCTCAACATAGACACCATACAGCTTCCACGTCTACCCTCTTGCTACCCTGTGTATTGATTACATTTTTATATAATTAATCTGGGGCATCTTTGGGGGGCCTTGCTGGCTGGGGAGAAACTGCCCCTCCCAGAGCTAGCTAACTCCTGGAGATAGTAAACAACTCAGTGGGCCTGCCTCTCAAAAACAAACCAACCAATCCCAACCCCATGCCCCCAGCCATCTCCTTTGTCTCTCACCCACCAGACCCATATTTCCCCTGCCCTTGGTCAACCAGTCCAATGTCCCAGACAACTAGGGACAGCCCCTATGCCTCAAAGCCCTCCAGAACTATTCAAACTAGCTAATCCTGAGCTGTTTGCCCTGCTCTGCCTTGCTTCCCATGGAAACCCCAATAAAGGCTGTGGCTTTTGTCTTCCCCTCACTCCTTTCTGCCTCCTGATTGACAGGGGCACTTCCCCTGTGGCCCTGCATGGAGTTCTGTGCATAACATTACATTTCCTTTCCATGTGGTCACCCAGACATCTTTATAAATTAAGACCCAGGCACAAATCTCCCTGCCATGTGAAGAAACCGAGGGTTTCTTCCCTCCCATCCTGGAGGATGAGAGCGAGTAGAACAGAGACAAGCCCTCCATATACTGAGGGTCCCCACACCAACCAGCCCAGCTGATCTGCCAGCTGACTGCAACAGAATGAGTGACCCCAGGTACCGCCCAGATGAGCTGGGCCCAAATTGCTGGAATCGTGAGCAAATAAGATGGTCTAGGACTAGGAGTAGAAGCCAGTCTTGGAAGGCATTGGTCCAGGCAAGAACTGCCATGACTTGGCCTAAAATGGTAGCAGTGAGATGAACAGAAGTGGCTGGAATCAAGATATAGTCTGAAGGCAACCGGCAACGCTTGCTGCCTCCGAGTGGGTGTAACAAGAGGAGAAGACTCAAGAAAGAAGCCACATTTTTAGCCTGAGGAACTAGGCAAACAACACTGGCATTTACTAGATGTGAAAAACCCAGGGAGGAGTAGATCTGGGTTAGATGTGGAGGGAGATCAGCGGTTCACTCCTGGATGGGTTTAGGTACAAGTGTCTACGGGCTGTCCCAGTGGGGATGCTGAATTCCAAGTTGGACATGCACACCGGAACTCAAGGGAGAGGTTTATGCTCGAGGTACAAATATGTGAGTTACTCAGCTTATAGATAGTACCTACAGCCATGGTGTTTAAAGCCAAGTCTTGTGAGATCACCTAAAGAGACCATGGAAAGAGGGCACAGAATCCCCAGGGTTTTGGTTTAAGGAGGAGAGATGAAGGCAGACTGAGAAGGAGCAGCAAGTGGGTAGGAGGAGGGCTGGGCTGGCGTGGGGGAATAAGGAGTGTTAAGGAGAAAGGGGTCAACTGCATTTTCTGCTGCTGGAGGTTGGGTGAGATGAGAAAAGAGAAAGAAGCATTGGTTGGATGACATGTAGGTTGTTGATGGTGATAAGAGCCATTTCAGTGGCAGAGTGAGGACAGAAGCCAAGTGTAAGTATGCGGAGGAGAGAAGGGAGGGTGTGTGTGCAAGTGAGGACAGTGAATCCAAATAACTCCTTTGATAAGTTTTGTCATGAAGGACAGTAGAAAACAGGCAACACAGGGACGGGCTGTGGGGTCAAGGGGAGGAACTTTTGTTTTACTTTTTTGTTATTGTGAAATGTATCAGACATCCAAAAGAATAAAACAGCATATATGTTCTGTTTGAAGGGACTTTGCTTTGCTTTTTTTTTTTTAAGATGAGAGGTACTACAGCATTTTGTATGCTAATGGGACTGATCCAGTGGAGAAACTGATGATGCAGGAAAGAGAGAGGATATTTACAAAAACAAAGTCCTTGAGAAGGTGAGAAAGAACAGGATCCAGGGCTGATCGGAGGCGTGGGCCTCTGTTAAGAGTAGGGACACGTCTTCCATTGTAGCAGGAGGAGGTTTGTCAATTTAGTGATAGGAAGACGCAGGGGTTCTTGTGTGACTGCTTCTATGTCTCCGTGAAGTATAAGGCAAGGTCGTCAGCCAACGGTGAGGAAGGGAGGGGGAGGGCTGGGGGGTGGAGGAAAGAGAGCCTGCTGTCTCAGAGTGGGGAAGGGAACAGAGGGAGATGTGTCGTGGCGCTACTGGGCAGTGCCCAGTGCCCATCTGAGATTTGTGGTCATGAGTTCAAAGCAAGACTGGTCAGTAAGCTTATGCAGGTTTCTTCAGGTTAGGTGCCAATTCAAGTAGGACCAATGAGCGAGGTTAGCCAGGATGGGTGTTTTGCCAGGATGGAGGTTTTGCTGGGAAGGCCATTAAGGACTTTTACGGTAAAATGATTATAATACATCTTGGGCAAGCTAAGGAGAGGGGTGAGGGAGATAGAGGGCAACTCACAGGTTTCTGCAAGGTACCTACAGCACCTGCAGGTAGGTGCCATTTGCCAAGATGCCATTCCCATCTAGGAGGAAGCCCGGGGTTTGGGGAAGGAAGGACTCTGAGCCCAGATGCAGATAGTTGTATCTGCAGGGATGCAGGTGAACAGGATACCTCTTCCCCTACACTGGCTCCTCCCCCTCACCCTTGGCCTCTGGCTGGGAAGGTGGAAAGCCAACTTGGTGGCCCCAGCGCCTACTCCCTTGCCTAGCCTGCTCCAGCTTCCCTCCTTCTTTAGGAACCTGTCAGGGCCTGTTTGCTGGTCTTTTCAGTTTAATACATTTTAATCAGAAAATTAATCAGGAAACACCAGTTCAGCAGATAATTGAACAATGAGAAGACACGATAATTGCTGTTTAGTCTAATTAACTTTGTTAAGTCTTTATTGGTAACAGAGACTTCCTGAGTGAAACTTATTAAATGTCCTTCCCTGGAAAACGATTCCTATTCAAAGGAAAAGTTATATGTTCTGTCTTTGCATTATTTCCAGAAGAAGATCGTGGGTCCTGCAGCGGTCCCGTGGGCAGAGGAGACCATAAATCTCTCTTCGGGCTGTGCCTGGCTTCCTTCTCGCTGGAGCCAAGAGCCTCGGGGCTCACAGGAGCGGAGCTCCCTGCTCCACCAGTTCCGGGAACCACATCCTGGGCCACCGGCTCCCTCCCAACCACGTGGCCTGCAGCCCATTAGTCCTGCTCTCCAACGCTTAGACTTTGGGGATCTTGAATAGGGCCACCCAGAGGCGTGGGGAGAGCACCAGGCCCCCTCCAGGGCCGGGGACCATCTGTGCAACCACCTATAGATATAAGCTGGCATACATTATGCACCAACAGGCGTCAAGCTCCATGTTGGGCAAATGCAAGATGTTGACCTGCATTTTCCAAATCACAGCCCCTTTGTAAAGGAGGTGGTGCCTTCAAGGCTTCTAAAGGCGTGCGTGCGAGGTGGTTGGTTTCTGCACTAAATATTTTTCTCCTTGGGGTCTCTTCTCGCTTTCCTCTGTGATCATTTCTTATGTAGGTCCTCTTAGAGGGGACTTGCTTCTAATCTGCTGCCTTACCAGACACAGCTGGTTCCTGCCAGAGAGCAGCCTGTTTCCCCCGTGGAGGATGATCCCAGCACCAGCTCCAGTGGACACAGTTGGATGTCTGGCTCATGGAAGCCCTGGAGATTTTACTGAAAGACTCACTGTGGGAACTAGAGAACAGGTGTACCCTGCCAAGCTCTGGAGGGGTCGTTCAGAATATGCTTGGGTACAAGAGAGAAAGCCTTTCACTCCCGCTGCAACTCTGTACCATCGCCTTCAGTGTCCACCCATATCACCACCATGACAATTTCCAGGAGGGCCACCTGTCATTGTGACTGTGGCCCTGACTTCAGGGATGCTTGTCCTGAGAGGTCCCCTCTTCGTGAACTCTTGGCATCCGTGACTTGCAGCCCTGTTTATGAGTACTGAAGGGTTTGGGTGGTTCTGGACAGTCTGTCACAGTGGTATTATTTTAGTGCCCTCTGTCATCTTCCACATCAATAGGCCAAACAGATATTAAATTTACTTAGATCCTGCATGTCAGCCAGGGGAAAGGTGGCAGTGAACTAACTACTCCAAGACAAAAGGAAGTACAGATCATTACCAGACGGTTTTGTTTAACAGGTGCAGAAATGAAGGGTGACAATTGACTGGTTTCACCTAATCTGGGAGAACATCCCCTAACTGCTGGAAATTAACCCCTCAACCAGCTCTTTCTGAGCGTTTCCTGAAGTACAGCCTGGGGTGCTGCAGAACGAGTTGCCGCTGTGGTCTCCAGCAAGGTCACGAGGCTGCAGAGCCCAGCCCACCTCTCCTCATGCCACCAGATGTCCACCTCTGATGCCCTCGGTCAGGATGTGGCTGTTCCTTCTGTACCGTGGGCCACCTCCTACCCAAGTCTGCCACCCTTGATTGCCTACATGACTGTTGCAGACAGGCTAGAACTTTAGCAAGATTTTCCTGAAGATTTGGGACTAATGAAAAGAAGTACAGCATAAAGCATAATTCAAAGCTACTCCTGCAAGGGGCCACTCTTGGAACATCCAGACCCAAACCCAACCTCCAAACTTTTTACTGGACTGGTTCCCAGCTGGCTGCCAGCCAGCCTTCTCTCTCAAAACACAGATCTGCCTCAAAGTCCTCAAATCTTATCCCAAAATGATGGACAGGGTGGACCCCACTGAAACTGACATGCACCCACCCACAGGGGCACAGTCTGGCATCAGATCCCCAGCAAGACAACCCTGCAAGAATCCCACAGCACATTTCCCCAAGTCTGGGTCTCCCCAGTCCAGCCCCTGTCCCGGTTCTTCCCTCAGTGACCAGAAGACCTGCAATCGGCTGCACATCCCTCCTGTGTTCTCTCAGCCTCACCAGCGCCCACTTCCCTTCCAACAACAGCTCAAAGAAAAAAATCTCACCATCTTGGTACAAATGCGATAATTTACAAGCATGGGGCCGTGTGAATCCAGAATTAGAAAGGAAACATTTCTGTAAAGGAAACATCATTTGCAGAGCATGGTTCCACTAAAATACTCTCCTGATTTACATTACTAAGCAGCACACCTAGCATCTCAGTCTGAAGCAATTGCATTTAAGTCCTCTCCAAGATCTAAGGAGAGCAAGGTTGGCTTCTCATTTACATAACTACAAGGGCCCATTCAAGAGGTTCTGCCAAGAACAAAGGGACAGTCTGCCCTAAAGGTAAATTCCAGTCTCTACCCTAAAAGACAAAAACTGCACACAATTTTCAAAGTAAGTTTTTCAGCTTCAAAAATTGTAAGGTCCAGTCTTCCAGGTGCCCCGTTATATAAGAAGCAGAAGGAGGATGATGGCTTTGAAGACAGAGATGGTGTCATGTCTATCTCTAGACAAGCTAACGCCCAGCTCAAGACTCTCTGCACACGTAATAGGTTCTCATTAAGTAAGAGTTAAATGGGATAAAGTATACAGGGGCAGGTGTGAGATCCAGGCCCAGAACAGCCTGAAAATAAAGACTGGAGAGACGTGAACACCTATCTATGCAAACCACAGGTAGCCAACGGAGGTCTTCTCTGGTAGGAAGATGCTATAGGTTTAGTTCCTCCATTAAAGCTGAGCACTCAGGCCTTTGGCCTGATCACACCCTCAACTGAGAGCACATGGCTCTGGGTCCATGGAGTTTGGTTGTGGCTTGTATAATACTACTAATGGCCATGTAATAATAATACTAATAGCCAATGGAGGATCATATGCATCAGCTCACTTAATAATCACAACAACCCCATTGCAATAGGAAGAAGGTACCATGAGGAACATATCATTAACATTCCCAATTAATAAATGGGAAAGTAACACACAGAGAAGTTAAGATATTTGCCTTTTCTGTGGCAGATTGGACAGTAAATGTTTCCAATTTTGCAGGCCAAACGGTCTCAGTTACAATTCCGCAAATTTACATTTGTAAAGCAAAAGCAGCCATAAACAATATGTAAATGAATGAGTGGGACTGTGTCCCAATAAAAGTTTATTTCCAAAGTCAGGCAGTGGGCCAAATATGGCCCACAGGCTGAAGTTTGTCAATCCTTGAGCTAGGAGGTAGTTGGACATTAGAGTCCAAGTTCTTAACCATTCATTACCCACATCCTTCTCTAGAAGCTGAAGTGAGCAAGTCCCAGAGTACAGACCATGAAGGATGTAGGAGGCAGACTTCACTTATCAGCCTGGACCTGTGGTCCCACACCTGATGATCCCAACCTTTGTCACACCACTCACTAATGATCCTTTTCTGTCTTGGGAATGGCAACTGAATCCACAGGTCAGGAAAGATAGGAGGTAGAGGTTAAAGTGGGGCTTAATAGGATAGGGAGCATTAGGGAACAGGCAGGTTATTGAGGCTAAAACATAGCATGAGATGGGGCAGGATGTTAGGAATTATGCTGCTGACAATGGTGATGATTTCCAACATGCTCACTTTGAGCCCAGTACTAAATGTTTTGCATGCAGTATCTGCCTCATGAGTTGAATTGTGTGCCCCACCCCCAAAATTCATAAGCTGAAGTCCTAACCCACAGTACCTCAGAATGTGGACCTTAATTGGAGAGTGGGTCTTAGCTTATCTTTACCTAAATTAAAATGAGGCCACTTGGGTGGGCTTTTATCCAATATGACTGGTGTCCTTATAAAAAGAGAAATTTGAAAGCAGACACACATACAGGGAACATGAACATGAAGCTGAACATGGACATGGAAGTGGCCATCTACAAGCCAGGGGGAGAGGCCTGGGACAGACCCTCCCTCACGGCCCTCAGAAGGAGCCTACCCTGCCCACACCTTGATCTCAGACCTCCAGGCTCCAGAGCTGTGAGACAATCCATTTCTCTGGTCTAAGGTACCCAGGTTGTGGTACAATCTCTCAGCCATCATTACCACTCTGGGAGCTCAGCTCTGTTATTGTCTCTATTTTACATAAACTAAACTTCATGGGGGTTGAGTGACCTGCCTACAGGCACACAGATAGGAAAAAGTGGAGTTAAAATCTGAACCAAGCAGGCTTTGCCAGATTCCAAACAGATAAAGGTTCCAAACTGAATGTGTCACCCAGAATATGCTTCTTTGGCCTAAGGATTATTTTCAGCTGAAGTAATTGAGAAGAAGCAGATACAAGAAAAACTCTCTCTCCTTTGCCTAAAAGCAGGACACAAATTTACAAAGGTGCCCCTACTCCCCTCTCTACCAAGAAGGACACAGGTCAATCCCCAGAGACATCTTTAGGCCCTTACCAGTGAAGAAGACACCAACTTAACTCTGCATAACAAACTATATTCTTGATTACTGTGCTTTTCCTGGTCACCACTCCCCTGTCCCATAACTGACCTCCCACGCCTTTCTTTTGCTCTGAAGAAGGCATTTAAGCCTGAGTTCCAAACCACCCCTCTGAGTTACTCATTTTCCCCTGGGGATCTCCCATACAGAGATGAGGTACACATGTTAGTAAACTTCTATTTGTTTTTCTCTTGTTAATCTGTCTTTTATTACAGGGGTCTCAGCCAAGAACTCAGAAGAACAGAGTGAAAATTATTTCTCCTCCTCTACACATATTTTAACCAGTAATCTATCCCACACTGCATGGGGTGCTGGAGTCAGGGAGAGGGTGGAATGGCTCTTATCACCTCTCACATATATCTGCTCCCTGCACCCCCACCCTTGAAGGTAGACCTTGACCTTTCAAACCTCCTGAAGATCCCACGCTTGCCACCCCCCATGCACTACCCATGTCTGTCTTAGGGGAAGGCTTTGCTCTGAACTCGGCAGAGTTGGTTCCAGACAGTAGGGAGCTTGGTGACTATGTAATGTGCTCTGTCCCCACTGGAGGAAGGTAATTTCCCCGCAAGCACCAAGGGGTCAATGGGACTGTTAGCTTGCTCAGGGAAGAACCCACCTTGTCCCCACAGACACCCCCGGCCAGCAGACACTGTGGTTGGCCTGTCTCTTCTCATTAGGCCTGAGGGGTCAGGAGGCAGCTTGGCCAGTGGCTTGCTGTAGCAGCTTCTGCCTGGAGAGCAGAGCTCCACTGTGGAGACACTGTGGCTTCCAGCCCCAAGTCACCTTGTCTGCTCTGAGAGCTTTGGCCTCCCTGGCTAATTAGCCCAGGACTGGTGCTGTCCAGAGGCCTTCTGCACAGAGACAGCCACACGCTTGGCCTTTCACAGACAGGAGGGGCCTGTTGAGGCTGTTTTAAGAAAACAGGATTGTCAGAGTCCAACAGATAATTAGTATTTAAGAGGCACAAGTTAGCAAGGTTAAAAGCTGAAAAATAAACACACATGTACCACATACACACACAATTTCAAACAATCCTTAAGACTAAACAGGAAGCTGTGCCTGGGAAATCATTAATAAAAGATAAGATTTCACACCAAGGAAGACCAGGCCCTCTCAGGCATCACTGCTCAGCCAGGCACCTTTATGCTGTAGAGCTCTCATCTTCCCCTAAAACCTGTTCTTCCTCCACCCTCCTTACTTCTGCCAGTGGCTCCACCATCCTGTAGCACACAAACAACATCCTGAGAATCCCTCACCCCACTGTGCATTCAGCCCCCACATTGCAGGGATTTGCCCTTGGCAGGGCAACTCCTATCTTGTCCCCCACACCAAGCCTGTGGACTCTGCCCTCACTCCGGCCCCATCTCTGGCCTGGATCACTATGACTTCTATCTGGTCACTCCCCCACCATATCCATCCTCTGTAAAGAATCTGATCATGTCATCCTTTTGCTTTAATCCTTTCACGGTACCCCACTGCCAAGATGCCCCCATGGGATAGTAATTAGTATTTAGAGGCACAAGTTAGCAAGGTTTGCCTTTGATCTTCAGCACTGGGTTTGAACTGAAGCTCTACCTAACTTCCATGTGGCCATGGGCAAATCTCTTCAACTTCGGGCTTCCCCACCTATAAAATGGGGATAATCTTATCGACCTCAAATGTCAAACCACTGCCTTCAAATGTCAAACCACCATGACGGGTTAAAGTAATCAGCACCTTGAAAATGTTAATGACTCAGTAAAGTATGGCTTTTATGATTATCAACCCGGGAAGGAGAAGGGGCTTGTCTAGGGTTACCTGGTCGATTAGCAGCAAGTCCAAGTCTCCCAAACCCCATGATACTCCAAGCTCTCAACAACTGTTTGTTGAGTGAATGATCGTCAATCAGTCAATCTCAGCCTCTTCTGCTACTCCTCTAGGCATTAAGTCCTGTGTCTATTAAGCTTACTAAATCTATTAAAATCCATGCAAGACAAAGGTAAGGAAACTCAACTTCCTTTTTTTGGCCCAGGATAATCTTTCTCAAGACTCAAGTGAGCCACCTGGTGCTCCTATCTGGGATTGTGTGAACAAACCCAAAATGGCTCAGACCTCCTAAGCCATGTGCTGGCTCAGCTGGACTTTTGCGACTAAAAAGGCACTGTCCCTCTGTTTCCACATAAGGGTGCTTTATTCTGCACTGTAGCTCAGCAAAGATTTCCTGAGCTCCTGTAGTTGACCCAGGGTTAGGTGGCGAGAGAGTTGCACACAGAACTGCTATCTGTAATGGAATAAATCTACCTGTTAAGAGTGACACTAGGTGGAGCCACTGAGCCCTTGGATGTGGGCAGTCTCAGGAACCAAGCTCAGAGGACTTCCTCTAAATGTGTGGAAGGACATCCAGAGCCCAGTGGGAACCAGGCCTCCACCCTGCTACAGTGAACTAGCCTGTACCCAGTGCAGTCCTACTGAAACCCACAGCCCTTTGCTACCTGGGCTTGAAACCTGAGCATCTTTCTTGACACATTTCTCATCACCAACACCCCCTAAACCCTGTCCATCCTATCTCCCAAATTTGTCCATTTCCTTCCAACACCACTGCCACCAGCCTATTCCCAGTCAGCCTGGCTTCTCTCCTGGATTATTGCAATCACCTCCTTCTGCTGTCCCTGTTTCCAGCCTCACCCCTTGCTACAACCAAAACAACCATTCCCTTAAAACCTAGCAAAGTCCATATTCTTATTGCACATGGAAAAAAGTCCAAAATCCTTAACTGGGCTGACAACATCTTAACATTCTATCCTTTGGCGCAGTCTGACCAGACCCCTGATATACCTGCTTTGAGAGTGTCGATTCCATCTCTGCTCCAGGCCTCAGCATGTGTTATTCTCCCTGCCTGAAACACCTTTGCCCCTTCTTCTTCCCTTCCTGAATTTATTCAGTGAGTGTCTATAGAGTGCTGGGGATATGTCAGGCACTGTCCTCATGAGGTTCAGAGTCTCATGGAGGAGTCATAGATTAATCAAATAACCACACAGGTATATAATTTAAAACTGAGATCAGTGCAGTGGAGGAGAATGACACAGAGACCTAACCTTGCAATCTGGGAGGGCTTCCCTAAAGAAGGGATCCTTTAGCTGAGAGGTGCGTAGTCGTTCAGGAACTGGCGGGATGGGAGGCTGGGGTTTTGAGTGGCCCCATTCCGCACTATGTGTGAAGAGCCCACCTGCCATGAGAGTAAAGGAAGCAAGCAGGTGAAAGGAAAAGAGGGTCTTAAAGGTCATTGTGCCCCTGGTTCCTAGCCTGAGGCTCCTGAAGCTTCTGCTTCTTATTTTCATAGGCACCCCATCTTTCTTTCATAGGCTAGTAATGAACAAACCCTGACCAATAAAATGATGATGCTCCCAACAGTTGTTGGCAGGGCCTTTGAAATCACAGAGACTTGGGCTCAAATCCTGAAACCTCCACTCTGCATTATGTCCCTGGGCCAGTTACTTCTCTGTGTGAGTTTTATGCACCTTAGCTGTAAAATGGGACAATATTGTTTCCTTTGCAGGGTTCTCTTGAGGATGAGTTAAGATGGAAGGCATGTCCCTTCTATAGTGAGCTGCAGAGGGATCGACAGTCTCATGCAATCTGCAATCTGAGTGAGGGTAAAAGAGTTAGGGGTCTCTCGTGCTCTGGGCCGGAATCCAGACATGAAACTTGGGTGGGCTCAAAGAGGCAAAAGCAGAGAGCTCAAATTTCTCATCAGGGAGAGAGGCTGGCAACACCATTTAAATTGTTGATGTATTCCATTAAAATTGACTAACTTTCTGGTGGAGAAAAGTGTAATTGAATCCCTGGACCACTCAATATTAAATAGGTTCCCTGATTCCTTTTCCCCACCCCCAACCCTCCAACTATGAAGGAAAACAGGCTGTATATAAATGTCTGCTACTTAGCACTTGACCATCCCTCCAAACTGATAATCACTTGGCTCTGGTCCAGCAAGCAAAGAAATGAAGGATGGTTGATAAGGCCATGTAAAATCTGGACCCTTCCCTTAGAACCCAGTGACATCCCTCTCTTATCCTGCCTGAATTTATAACCTTAGGGAGTCCAGAGAATGTGCTGTTGGTGGCAACACTGGGCTCCCTAATTATACCTCAGCAGGTAGCGACTTCACACATCCAGCCGCACAGAGCAGTAGAATGGCAGGCTTCCCCCACAGAGGCAGAAGATCCCTAAAGGAGACAAAAGGGGTGGCTGAACCCAATATACTCAGCCCCTTTTCCCAATCTCACTAGTGAGAATAATCACTTGTCTTCTCTAAGAGGAGAGAGGAAGGTGCAGAGAGAGGTCAGGAAACACCAGGAGTGGAAAATAAGCATATGACCTTAACATCATTAACCCCATTCTGTGCCATTTACGCTGGTCTTCCTTTTGGCTCTGCAAAAATGTCATGCTTCTTTCTACCCCAGGACCTTTGCACATGCTTGCTTTTGGCATTGAGCGATACTTGGAACACTATCTTCTTTTCTCCCTTTGTCTGGTGGCCCCTTACTCATCTTTTAGGTTTTAGCTTAAACATCAATTCCCAGGAAACTCTTCATAATCTCCCACACAAGGTCACATGCCCCTGTTATATGCTCTCCTGGCTTCTGGACTTCCTCTTTGAAGCATTTGTCAGGATTTTAAGTACATAATTATTTATATGATAACTGACTAATGTCTGCTTTCTCAATAAGACTACGTGCACTGACGGCAGAGGCTATGTTTATGAGGATGTCTACTTTATCTCCAGCCACAGTTTCAGCACTGGCACATGGTAGGTGCTCAAAATATTGTGTTTTTTACTACTTATTATTTTGATATACTTTCATTTTGTTTGAATTTCATTTCTTTTTTAACAGCTTTATTGAGGTATCAATATACAAAAATTCACATAATTGGGGCACCTGGGTGGCTCAGTCAGTCAGCGTCTGCCTTCAGCTCAGGTCATGATCTCGGGGACCTGGGATTGAGCCCCACATGGAGCTCCCTGTTCAGTGGGGAGCCTGCTTCTCCCTCTGCTCCTCCCCAGGACCTCCCCCCCTTCATGGACGCACACACTCTCTCTCCAATAAATAAAATATTTAAAATTAGAAAAAATTCACATAATTAAGGTATATAATTTGATGACTTTGGACATAAGCATACACACATGAAAGCATCACCACAATCAACATAATGAACACATCCATCACCTCCAAAAGTTTCCTCATGTCCCCTTGGTTTGGGTTTTTTTTTTTTTTTAGGGTTTTTTGTTTTTATTTTTGTGTTAAGAACACTTAACATTAAATCTATATTCTTAAATGTTTTAAGCACACAATACCATATTGTTAACTACAGGCACTATGTTGTATAGCAAATCTCTACAACTTTTTCATCTTGCTATCTGAGATACTACACCCATTGAACAGCAAAGCCTCATTCCTCACTCTCCAGTCCCTGCAACCACCACTCTACTCTCTGCTTCTATGAACTTGACTATTTTGGACACCTCATATGAGTGGAATCATGCAGTATTTGTTCTTCTGTGACTGGCTTATTTCACTTAGGATAATGTCCTCCAGCTTCACCAGTGTTGTAGCATGTGGCAAGATTTCCTTCTTTTTTAGGGCTGAATACTATTCCACTGTAAGTATACACCACATTTTCTTTATCCATTCCTCCAGCAATAGATATTTAGGTTGTTTCCATTATTCGGGCTATTGTGAATAATGCTGCATTGAACATGGGAGTGTGGGTATCTCTGTGAGATCCCCTGATTTCAATTCTTTTGGATAAATACCCAGTAGTGCAATTACTAGATCGTAGGGTAGCTCTGTTTTTCATTCTTTGAGGAACCTCCATACTGTTTTCCATAGCAGCTGCACCATTTTACATTCTGTGGTGGCTTAAAAGATTAATGAAAGAAGTAACTGTAGTTAGCTCACAGTCATTTTAAGTACTTTACACACATTAACTCCTGTAAGGTTTATAAGAACGCTGAGGGGTATATTTTCAGTACCTCCATTTTACAAGCAGGGAAGCCGAGGCACAGAAAGTTCAGAAACCGTGCTCAAGGTCACACAGCTGACACTGGAGCTGGGATCAGAAGGCAGGCAGACGAACTCAGCGACAGTATTCACAATGCTCTGTGTCACCTCTTGAGGAAAGGGGTGTGAAAGCTTCCCAGGACTAGAGAGGTGGGGGAGGGCAATAGTGCAGAGACCAGCCAGAGGGAAACAGAGACTGGGAGAAAAGTCAGAAAAGAACATCCTAGCCGCGACACTGAGGTGCTGAGCCAGGGGACACTTGTGATCTGGGGGTGAAATGTGGGGACACAGAGAAACCCAGAGCTCACCTCTGCCTCTGGAATCATAAGCCCGGCCATCAGCTTCCATCCTGGGAGTAGGCACAAGGGTGTGCTTCAGGGGGGTCCAGCTGTGGGCACCTCTGCCTCCCTGGGGTTCTTGGCACACCTGAGGATAACCCCTGCCTCCTACCGGTTGTCAGGAGACGATAACGCACAAAACATTTCAGCCCAGCGCCTGATACAGTAAACATTTGATAAATGTTTTTAAAACCTTTCAGAAGGGCCCACACATGTGCCATAGCCCTGACCAAGGCCTAACAGATGCCATGGGGTGCCTCTACCTGGAGGGGATCTCCCAGGGGGCTAATGGTGAACTAACTCCGCCACTGAAGTCCTATGGAGATGGAATGCTGCCGCCTCCACGGCCGCACCTGCGTGGTCAGCATCTGGCAGGCTCATTGTTTTAAGTGATGAGCAATTGTCATTTTCTGTCGCCTGCATGATAAATCACTTTAAGAACTCCATTCTCTCGACAGCATAAGTAATTACAGCCCTGGTGTCTGGGGCCCTGGCACCGATTAGGAGGGAAGCAAACAACGTTGGAGCTGATGCGGACTCATTTTTCTTTTTCACAAGAGTCTGGAGGCCACAGGGTCAGACAGGCAGGCAGGTCCCTTCCTGGGCTGGAAGATGCACCCCCTCACATGCCTTAGCACCTTCAGACCTACAGCCTGGAGACAGCCCTGCACTATCCGCCCCGCAAAGCCCCTCACCCCATTTTCCCTAGCTATCTTGGAGACGTGATTCCCAAATGGACCAGTGATTAGGAGGAAAATGTATTATATTATAATAGGGAGAAATAATTCGGCTAGATAATAAGGGAGGGAAGAGTACCTTATAAGAGGTTCTGTGCGTGGTGACGTGCGCTTGGGAAGATCTTATCTATTGTGTTTTCTTGGTAGACATGGAATGTATTGAATTGGCGGAATTAGTCAACATCTTGGGGTCAGTAAGCATCTCGGTGACCCAGGAATGACAATGAGGATAAGACTGAATGATCCTGACATTCTTGGAACCTGAGATGGAAATCCCAGAACAAACCTTGGGAGCCATTTGTGCACAGGATAGAAAATCAAAGCACACAGGGACGGGCTTGGCTGGCGTAAATGATGTATGAAACCGAAACGCTCAAGAAGGTCTTGGGCACGGTCCCTGCCAGCGCTTCTTCCACCACCATGGTGCTACGGGTGTAAATAATCTCAGGGATCCCACGCCGTGCACCTGCGTGCCTACTGCCGGCCAAGAGTTGGGGGAGGTCATTCCCCTGGCAACCTCTGTGATTCCACTTGGAGCCTATCCTGAGAGCCTCCTGTCTTGACGACTTATCCCAGCCCCTTATCAATAGCCAGAGAGATGTGAGCTTTTCCAGAAGTGATTAGCTTGAGAGTCAGCAAACAGTCCTGGGCAATGACACCAAAAATAAAAGGCTGGAGAGATGTACATGATTAAATAAGTTTGGGAAATGCTGCATACCAGTAAACTTCTCTAGGAAAGTCGCAATACATTAGCATTTTAAAAGCTCTGAAAAGTCCTGCAGTAAATAACCTGTTTAGCTTTTTTAACCCCTTGTTTCCCAAGCTGCTTTGGTTAAGGGACCTTTCTCATGGATACCTAGGAACATTCTGCTGAATCCTTTGGGAAAATGTTTCTTGGCACAGCTAAGACCTTTGACCGTGGGTAAGAGAGGAGGACTGGAGCCTGATTCCATGCAGGACCTCAGTGACCTGATCAGAGAGGAGATGCTGAAGCCTGCTGTGTTTACCTGAGTAACTCACATTTGCTGGGTACTTACTTGAGCTCATGGGTTTCTGGGTGCAGAAACTGAGCTGTAGAGGAATCAAAGTAATGTGTGCAGTGATATATATATAGGAAGTGGTCAAGCCAGGATTGGGGGTTGGCCTTCCAGACGCATATGCCACACAAACCCTCTGGGCTTTAATTTCCTTATTTATAATATGAGGGAAATGACCATTGTATCTACCCTTATAAGGTTGAGATGAGGATTAAACGAGGTAATAAAGGGCTTAATGCAGGGCTTAGCACATAGTAAGCGCTTAAGAAGTGTTATCAGCACAACAGACCCCACACAAAGCCGTACTTACCCTCTCTGGGAACAGGAAGCTCATTATCTTACAAAGCTCTTGACACTTTCAGGCAGCTTTAGGTATTAGAATAGCCACCTGCTACTGAGCCAAAAACCTGTCTCCCCTTCCCCTACGTCCTGACTCTGCCCTGGAAGCCGCTCCAACCCTCCTCCCCTTGCAGCTCAGAGACCACAGACCGGGATGGCATCCCTGAGTCCACTCACCTTTCCTCTCCCACCCCCACCCCAGTACACTGAGCTTGGATGACAAGGCACTTTGCTATCAGGTTAGGACCTCTGAGCCTTTCTCCCTCACCCTTCCTTTGGGCAAGATCCCTGGTTTCTTTAACTGGAAAGGCCAGCCTCTGCCACAGAGCACTCAGCCCCTGGAAGCTGAAGAAAGGTAAGCACACCCTACCAGCCAGCCCAACCCACCTGGGTGGTCAGGACAGGGATGGGTCAGCCTCACGCCTTACTCAGCTCCCCGAAGAGAACCAAGAGCAGGAGAAGGGATGCCGGCCAGGCCTCTCTGTGCACTTCCTTTCAGGCTGACTGAGATCAACTAACCATTGTCGAGGGCCCCAGGGAAGGTCCAGCCTGCCTGCTGGACCTGGAGCCAGTGGGCACCGGCTCAAGGAGGGTGAGGGCAGGACATGATGCACATTCCCAACAGCATCCTGAAGGTGAGGAGCCCTGGGGAGGCATAGGGGGAATGACCAGCATTGTGATGCACATTCCAGCCCTGTTCTACTTGCTTTATGTATCCATTAACTCATTTATCCTCCCAAGATCCTATCTGCTCCCATTTGAGAGATTAGCAAACCAAGCCAAGGAGAGGTTAAGTAACTTGCCCAAGACCACACACCAAAGAAGCAACACAGCTGGTGTTTGAACCCAGGCACTAGAACGTGTGTCTTAATCTCGGAACGACACTGTCTTCCCAAAACTGTACATCTGGAACAGTCTGGGGAAGAAGGAAACAGAGGATGGGAGGTTAGAACAGAGACTAGAAGGGTGTGAAGAATTCAAAAATTTAGAGACAGAGAAAGGCCATTGTTCAGGAGAACAGCAGGGGGATGGCAGGGGGACGGACCTGGCACAAGCAGCGGGCAGACAGGATGACCACTTGCCAAAGCAGAGGCCATGGGTGGGGAAAGGGTGATTTCACCCTCACAGAGGAGACAGGGCGGGGGCGGAGGCGGAGTCCTCACCACCCCAAGCAGCTCACAGTCCTATGAGAGGGCCTCTCCACAGGCCTAGCATCTCCCCAGGAAGGGAGCCTGGTAGCTGCTCAGCTTACATCCATAAAGCAAGTCAGACTCCAGTGGGAAAGCTTCTGGAGTCCCATTAGTGCCGAAATGGCCCAATGCCGCCCCACTCCACCCTCGCAATGAATTAGCTCCATGGCGGAGATGGAGGAGATGCCAGAGTCCCCTCTCATCTTCCCTAACCTTGGGACAAATTAAATCAAATTCCACTGCACGGCCTGAAGGCATAAACTCCGTTAGCTGCACCAATATATTCTGCCAGGCAGGCAGGCTCCCAGGTACTAATTACTTTATTCAGCAAGTTAAACAAATGATATGATATCTAAATTCGAAGGAGAGGCACCCAAGAGTTATGGAGCACATACCACTGGGACTTGCCAATGAACAAAGCAAAATAGAATTGCTAAACCAACAGCTCAAAGTATTTATCTGCGTATCCTTCAAGGTTGAGTTCAAGGCTTCTGTTCACCCCTCCTTATTGAGGCCATCTCCATGAGCCTTTCCTCCCCAGGAGGCTGTGTGGTCTGCTGGTTAGAGCACAGCCCTGGTCTCAGCTGGAGGGACTGCTCCCGTGGACTAGCTGTGTGACTCGGCTCATCCACATCACTCCAAGCTTCATGTGCGAGAGGATGGGCTGGGCAAGGAGTGAATCCTGGGTTGCGAGTCAAGGAAGTGCTGACCAGGGCAGACTTCTGTGCCCGAGGCGGCCCCAGCAAGACATGCAGCAGAGCAGAGCCCTCAGGTTCTCCTCTGGGCCAGACCCCTCCCAGCAAGGAGGAAGTACCCCATTATTCTTCCTAAATTTACCAATTGGAAAGACGTCATTCCATCTCCCCAGGGTGGCAAAAATAAATGGGGTGGAAAGGGACCTGGAGCTACACTAATTGAACTCCTTTTACAGGGAGAAACTTCTAGAGTTGGGGGGAAAACTTTTTCCAATACACATAGGAGACAATGAGAGGTAGTGGCTCTGGAGTCCAACAGGATGGATCTGAATCCATTCTTCCCTCACTTATATGTTACGTGATTTGTAGAAAGAACCTTAATCTCTTTGATTAAGGCCCCAATAAAATCTGGCTTTAGTAGCACACAAACCATTCCAAAAAAGTTGCCTGCATTTCCCTGAGCTTGATCCTTAGTCCTTTATTCCTAGAATCCAGAAACTTCTAGGACTCGTGAGCCTGGCATTGCCTTGGGACTTTGGCTTTCTGATCTTCCTCCACTCATGTCCTCATTGCTGACTCTGCTGTCTTCTTCTAGAGTTTCTAGAGCAAAGACAAAGCTCACAGGTACCCAGGGAGAGCCATGACAGGCCCAGCCACCCCACATATATGGATATCTTTCAGGGTTGACCATGGCAGCATTAATTGTAGGACATGACCTCATCCTCCTGGTTATGACTGATTGGATAGCAGTGAGCACATGACTCAACCTGAGCCAATCAGGTTCTCCTCTCAGTAAAGAGTGGAATTCATAATTCACACTGCTAGGAAAGTTGGAAACTGATGCCATGTGTCAAAAGCATAGATAAAACTGAACAAGAGAGAGAGATAGAGGGAGAGAGAAAGGTTGAAAAGTGAAGCACAATCCCAGAGAAATGCAAAGATGAAAGATCCTCTGGCTCCAAAGAGAGCGAAACACATAGACAAGGTGACTGCTATGGTTCTTGGTGGCTTCCAAGGATCTCTGCATTACTGCAAAAAAAAAAAAAAAAAAAAAAGCCACTATTTTTGTTTAAGGCAAGCTGGTCTCTGATACTTGCAAATTAACGAATCTTAATTAAAATACTCAGAATGGTTGAGAGTCAAGCCATCGAGCCTGGAGTGCATACTAAACCCCTCTAACTGCACATCCGCTGTCTCGGTGGGCTATGGGGAAGGTTCTGGAGGGACCTGGGCCCCTTCCCCAGAGGGAGGAACAAAGTCTGAAAGCAAAGCCGGTGAGGAGATGTGCTGACTCAAAGCCTACTCCCCGTATCCCAGACCTATTAGAATCTGGAATCCCCAATCAGAGGACAATCCTCATTCCAGGGCTCCTATTACAGTGGTTCTCCACGAGGGAAGATGGTGGTTCTCAGCTCTACTAGGGGCTTTTCTTCTAACTAGTTTTGTTTGAGTTTTACCACTAGAGGTACGATTCTGACAGTCCAGCGCTCTTACTTGCCCACACTGTTGGATCTGAAGACCTTCTCATTAATGTACCAGAAAAAGAGAAATTCACCTTTTCCTTGACTGAATTTGACATCAACCCACTGGCAGTCTGGGTGCTTTCAGTAAGAAGGCAATGGGGCCATTGGGTCACCCGCTCCCCACGTGTGTACACCAAGGGGTGGATGTGGTCTGGGGGAGGTACTCAGTGTTATTTTGGGGGGCAAGTCAGAGGCCATGGGAGGGTTCTGCATCTGGCAGGGGACCCAGGATTCCTAACCAGGCCCTGACACTTGTTTCTCAGTAAATGTTTGATCAATACATTAATCCGGTCAGTCACTCTGGCCTCATCCCCCATCAGCCCCGTCCCACCCACACTCACTCCCTTACTGTCCTTCAGATGTTGTCTTGCCTCCATCTGACCTGCCACTGCTCTTGATGAGACAGATCTTGAATCCTTCTACCAGAGACCAGCAAAAATAACTCTCTGGACTCCCTGTTTGCTCCCTCTCTCTGCCCTGATCTAGGTTTCACAAGAAGGGCTGCCCTGTGGTCTTCCTCAGAGAGCCCTAGCATTCCTCAGGTAAGTAGGAGTTCCCACCAAGGACCCCTGAGACCTGCTCCTGCCTAGCTCTGAAGCCCCATCTCTTACCTTCCCACCTGCACTGGAGGGGTATTGAACGGCTGACCTCACGATGTTCCTTCGAGACTCCATGCCCTTGTGTAGGCAGCTTCCCTCACATGGAGTGCCAAATCTCCCACTCTACCCTTTGCCAGTCCGGCTGCTAACTCTTACATCGCCTTCACGACTCTCCCCCTGCACACGTCCGACCCCTCTCCTCTTTCCCTCCCATGGGCCCCTCTCCAGCACTGCTCACCTCCTAAAGTAACTGATGGTTTACTTGCCTGTGTCCACCACACAGCTGTGAGCACCCAGAGGGTAAAGATGCAACCTATGCCTCTTTGGTACCAAGAAGAAACGATGATTGCTATTCACAATAAGAACTGACTATAGCTGCTTTTACATCCTAGAGGATGGCGAAATTCCTATCAGAGGAGATGGCTTTTTATTTAGGAAAATACATGGAGGCACATGTTTGGAGTTAAAAGTGAGACTCCCCAAGGCATGGTCTAGAAGGAGCAAGTACATCAAAATGGGAGGTGAATTGCATAACAAAGTGAAGAAACTCGAGTTCCGGGGACTGTCCGGGAGAGAAGGCAGGCAGCTCTTGGGAGAACAGAGGGAAGTGAGGAGTGTGAAAAGGGGGATAGGGGATGGGGGCCCTGTGGGGGGCCCGGATCAGATGGGGGGCCACCAAATGTGGGGCACTCCGATTGCGTGGAGGCGGGCAGCATAGGTGGTGATAGAATTCACCCAAGGCAGGTCAAAGGAGCTGGGAGCTAACTGAGTACAACAGAGGGGAGTGGCGGGCAAGACAGCAGAGGACAGACTGCCACAGGCCGTAGTGAGGGGCCACAGTTATGGGGCGGAGTAAGGGAGTCTGGGGTGTATGGCATCCCCCCTCCCCTTATTTTTTAAGATTTATTTATTTATTCCAGAGAGAGAGAGAGAGCAGGAGCTGGAGGGGCAGAGGAAGAGGGAGAGAGAATCTCAAGCCGACTCCACCTGAAATCACAGGCTGAGCCAAAACCGAGAGCCAGGCGCTGAATGACTACACCCCATCAGGCACCCCATGGAATTTTCCCTTTGTTGGTAATCTTAGGAACTGTGCCTGGTTGTCATTGGTCAGTTAGGGCCTATGGTTATTTTGAGCTGGGTGGTCGCTTCATGAGCCTGCTTGCGTTCAGCTCAGAAGTCACTGTGGGCCCTTGAGCCTTGCTCAAGTTTGCATGGCTCAAGCCTGTTGCCTAAAAACGGCCCCCACAGGCCCTAGCAAGTAGGCTGAGGGCCCGAAGAGGAGAGATGGACCGTAGCCATCTCTCAGGCCCTGTGGGCCAAGGCACTCAGAGACACAATATGTGGAATATTGAGGTTGAAAGTCTTTCTGACACTGTGCTGTCCTGTGCTATCACCCCTCGCCCCCTATTATTCCAAACCTTCAGGAAAAGTCCAACGGAGAACAGCAAGCCCTGGGGTGATGGTGCTTTGAGAGGGGGTAGTGAAAGAGACCTTGTCCAGCCATGGGGAGAGGCCTCACGCAGAGGGGCAGCTGCAGAGGGGAGCTGGTGAGGGCGTGACTCAGGGGTCAGGGCAAGCACCAGGTCAGAATTAAAAGGCAAGCTGCAGAACAAAAATCATCTCGGGAGTTTGCAGAAAGCTTGGGGAAGGAATTGAAAGACAGGGCCTGCCATTTTGAACACAAGCAGGGGGAGTGGGAGAGGAGAAAAGCAGGCTTCCCGCTGAGCAGGGAGCCCAATGCAGGGCTCGATCCCAGGACCCTGGGATCATGACCTGAGCCGAAGGCAGTCGCTTAAATGACTGAGCCACCCAGGTGCCCCACCATTTTCTTTAGATTAAAGGTTTACTGCTCCAATGAAATGAAACTCTGGCCAGCCTGGGGGCCTGTGAGGCTGGCCTGCATGCATTTGGGGCAGCTCTCTTCCATGACACATGGGAGGGAAAAGGAACATCCAAAATGCTTAGCCAGAACTGTTTTCCAAGTTGTAATAAGGGTGGAAGAGGTGCGAGGCTTTTGAGAGAGCTGAGCCCTGACAAGGTTTTCCTGGGAAGGGCTGGTGGGAACAGCCGAGGAGACACAATCTTCCAATGCCTGAGTGAGAGGGAACCTTAGGGAACATGTACTCTTCAGATGGTTAACGGAGCCCAACATAAGTGCCAACTCTGATGGACTGGTAGTGGCTGTCAAGAGCACGGCCTTAGGAAGAATTTGAAGGCTCTGTCTGAAGTCAGCAAGAAAGAATTCATTGATCAGTGAATACTGTCTGCCACGGGTACAGGAAGGGGAATGAGAGCAGGTGTGCCATCTCTAACCTAGCCCAACTTGTTATAGATGGAAAAAAAGAGAAACTTCCCCAAAGGCGCATAGTTAGTGGCTAGAGTCAAGTGTGTGTCGAATTCTGGGCTCTTCTCTGCACAGCACTGAGACAGGGAAGCTGAAGGGACCTCATGAAGGATTGCTTTTTGCTCCTTCTCCTGCTTCTGTTCTTGCTAGGACCTGCACTCACACCCTACACACCTTATACATAATATATGTCCTCCAAGGTCAAGGAGTGAATGATTTCTCTGGAGGCTTCCAGCACTATAGTTAACATCTAAGGAGTGACCAGGTGGGGTCATCATGTATGTTTTCCAGACCACTGACTCACCAGGACCCCTGTCTCCAGGGCATAAGGGACTTATGGAAGACACCTAAACACCTGTCTTTGTTTTAACCATTTCCTGGGTGCCTGAAAAGACACATATACTAGAAAAACCCCAGACCCCAAATAAAGATAAGGCTTGGTCTCCTTTCCTTTCCAAGTCTCCCAGATGCTCTGTGTCTGCCCTCTCTGTCTTCAATAAATTCTGCTCTCACCCCCTCTCTGCTCACATTTAATTTCTATCCTGCACAAAGCCAAGGACCCTCTTGGCTGGTCCTGCAGGACCCCCGCTGGGTCCCTGAACTCAGCCACTCTGTATCAGTACCACCTCCTTATACACATAAGGCAGGGAAGTAGGAAGATTAATATCTTGGCTATCTGGTCAACCTAACCAGTGGAGAAACAGACTGTGCCAGAGAAAGTGGAAAGGGAAACTATGTTTGATTGCTATCAAGAACAGGTTTTGGCCCAATCTCTGTTCACTTTGAAGACAAACAGCTGCAGGATGCATCAGAAAAGCTACCGTTTAGGTTAAATAGCAGTGTGACCCAGACTAAGCTCAAGGTATAGTGATAGAAATCCTGGTGACAGGAAAGAAGACAGCTTGACCTAGGTCATCCGGGGCAGTGTCTTCTTTAGAATCTTACTCATTTATTCAACAAACTCTTTTTTGAGCACTTGGAACAAATTAGTAACCTAGGATCCAGGGCTGCAGTTTTTAAGGCATTTACATCAAGGAGAGGGCGGAGACAAGCATACAACAGCTCATTATGCAATTAGTTATTTAATTATAAATGGAGATGAATGCCATGAAGAGGTACAGGGAGCTCTGACAGCAAACAACCCAGGGATCTGATGTAATCTGGAGAAGGAGGGAAAGCTTTCCTTAAGAAGTGACATTTCAACGGAGACTGGAAGGATTAAACCAGGACTTCATGATGGATCAGGGGTAGAGAGAGGCAGCCAAGGGAGACAGACAGAAGACAGAGGGCAGAAGGAAGAACCTGTTCAAAGGGCCCAAGGAGTGAAGAAACATGACATGTTTGAGGAATCCAAAGACCAAAAGGCCAGAAGGGCTGGAACACAAAATATGTGTGTTTTTGTTTTTTGTTTTTTTTTCAGGTGAGGAACCAACAAAGGTTGAAGCTGTGATGATGGGACTCGGCAGAAATGGCCACCCCTCCCCTCCCCCCACCCCCACCTGCAGCCCACGGGCAGCCTTGGCATGAGTTTTTAGAAGGCACCCTTTCTGGATCGACAGCTCTGACGCACAGCCGGGCGAATGGAGCCCAGGCTGGCTTTCAGCCCCAACCTGTCCCTTCAGCCGGGCACCTTTGTGGTAGTGCACGATCTGCCCACCTCCCCCGTCCCAGCCTGCAGCAAGTAGACTGGAGAGCCTGTTAAAATGCAGATTCCGATTCAGTAGCCTGGGGTCTGAGGTTTTGCATTTCTACTGCACTCCCCTGTTGCTGTGGGTGGTGATCTCCACACCACAATTTGAATAGCAAAGAACTGGCAGATAAGATGCAGAGCACTGGGCCTTGACATCCGAAGGTGAATTGGGGAGAAAAAGAAACCCATGGAAAGTGATTCTGTTGGATTAAATGAAATCCTTTTGGATTACTTCCCACTGTGTGCCAGTCCTTTTCATGCTGGAGACCGACAAACATGGTGCAGCCCTTGTCCATAGGAGAAGGCGCCCAGAACCTGGTGAGATAGAGGAGCAAGCCCGCCACACCCAGGCAAGAGCTAATCACTTCCATAAAGAGCCCTAGACCCCAGAAGGAAGACTAAAGCTAATTAAGCAAATCAGGGAGGACTTCTTGGGAGAAGTGACATTTGTGGAATGAACAGTATTTCAACAGGTAGAAGGCCAGGAGCTAAGCAAAGGAATCAAGAGATACCTCAACCAGTCAACCACTGCATATGTAAATAAATGGACATTTTAAAGATAAAAAGGATAAATAAGAAGAACCGAAATATGAAAGGGCATGAGGATCCCAAGCATACAGACCAAAAGATTCATGAAGAGGGAGGGTGAGTGGGAGGCAGAGCAAGAAAATTCATCAAGCATTAGGTTATTCTGGGCCTTGAATGCCAGGCTTAGAGAAGAGAAATTTACTAAAAATGAAAAGGCGAAACCTCCTCAGTCAGTCAGAGGTCAACCTCGTGAGCTCCAGGATGCCCCTGGCCTGACAAGCCCCAGGCAGCTTGTGGAGCCCCGGAAGGATCAGTACAGAAGAGTTTTCCCGCATCTGGGCTGGTGTCATCTACCCGAGAAGGTCGGGACAACAATGCCAAAGGGCAAACATCTAACTCCACCTGTGGGGAAAGCATGCCGGGGAGGCCCTGGAGAGAAAAGGTACTCAGCCACAGAGAAGGAGACCTGTGAAAAGGCCTCACTGAGGAGATATGAAAGATAAAGCCCAAGCCCCTCAAGAAGAAACCCGTCAAGTTGCCTTTGTGAGACTGAAGCCGCTGAAGAGAAATGCGTGGTTGGAGAGGGAGGAATGTTAGAAAGCTCTTTTTAAGACCCTGCAGGAAACAAATGAGCTAGCCTGGGAACCGAACCTCCTCCCCAAGCTCCCTACACCCCAGACCCTCCACCTCACCCCAGCCCGGCCAGAGCTGAGGCCACTTGGCCCACACCTGCACGCCAGCCAGACCCCGACCCCAAGTTGCAGTCCTGCCCCAACTCTGGCCTGGTGCCCCCTTCTGCCCAGTCTTACCCCAGAGATGAAATCTCTACCTTAGGTTCTAGATGGCTAGACCTGAGTCCAGCATGGTGGCTTGCCCAGGTCTTCCCAGGCTGAGACTCCCACCGAGGTCTCCTTCCGTCTGGGAGTCCTCACCCCAAACCACTGGGCTCCACTTACCCATGGTTCTTCCCTTCTGCCTGGTGAGAGACCAGAATGACCTGAGCCATGTGAACCAGTCCTTCCTGAGTCCTAATCCTGCAGAGGGCCAAGGACTTGTTCTAAAGGCCCCAAGAAATCAGACTGGACTCAGAGCTAGAGCCATGGAAATGTGGTCTGCCTGACTTTTCCCTCCTGCCCACATCCTTGGGCGTTTCTTGCGCTGTTCCATTCCTCAGACGCACACTCCGAGTCCGCCTTTAAGCTGAGGTTTCCGAGGCGGTGCAGGAGGGGTCCTGAAGAAAAACTTCCTATGAATATGAACATTACAGTCTCCCCGGTTCTCGACCCCCAGCATATCCTTCTGTGCCCTCTGGCTGGCACCCTTCTCCCGGAACTGCAGCGAGGATGCCGCCGTGGGTCCTGGTGAGCAGCAGTGCCCTCCCTGGAGCCCGTCCCTGCCCTGAGGCTGCCATGGGAAGCGGCAAGGGAGAGCCAGCCAGGGCACAGCCTGCTACGGTCAGCTCTGTGCAGGAGAGAGCTTGAATGCGTCCTCCAACCTGCTCCTACTGAGGAATCTTAAACAATCCCATATGTGTTCACCCCGGATTGGTGAGAAACCGCCGGGCTTCCTGAGCACCTCCAGCTCCCAGACCGCTTCCCGCTGAGTCAAAGGCAAAGTGTCAAGCCCTGGAGTTGGATCTCAGGACTGGCTTGCAGACGTCACATGGTGTTCTTGCAGACTCCCAAGGTGGGTGGAAGGTTCCCCATGCCATTCCCAGCCACAGTCGTTTCTGGCAGCTCAAACTGTTCCCAGCAGTCCCTATCCTGGCAGGATGGACCGCAGCCTCTTGCCCTGGCACATGTCGTGATGTGGCTGGTTCATATCACAACTGCTAACATGCTGGAGATGGAAAGGAGGGAGGCTGGAATGAACCCTGACATGTTGGAGGTATCAGGGTGACCCCAGGGTTTGCGGTATATAGATAGATAGAAATAGAAGTATAGAAGTGGATGGATCTATACATGCGAGTATTTGTATCTAAAAATACCCCATCCCCATCATTGTCCGATGAGAGAGCCTAGAAGCAAAGAAACCCCCGTAGCAAATAGCACACAAATAGATCTTGGTTCCTAGGTACCATTCTTCACCAAAAGAAACCAAAGTTATTTTTAAAAATGGCCATCCCGGGGCACCTAGGTGGTTCAGTCAGTTAAGCGTCTACCTTTCTCTCAGGTCATGATATCAAGGTCCTGGGATCAAGCCCCAAGTCAGGCTCCCTTGCTCAGCGGGGGTCTGCTTTTCCCTCTGCCTTCCCCACTGCTTGTGTGCTCTCTCTCTCTCTCTCTCTCAAATAAATAAATGGAATCTTTAAAAAAATTATCTTTAAAAAAAAAATGGCCATCCCAGGCCTGGGCAGGGAAAACAAGTTGAGTCTGGAACACCTTGTCTTTCCCCTGGCTGTTCCATCTTCCTGGTTGCCCTCCCCACCCTCCTGTGACACCCCATCAGATAAACAGTGCACCCCATCTGTCAGTGTTCAACCTTATGTTGCTGATCAGGGACGTGGCAAAGCACCAGGAGCCAGTGCAACCCCTTTGAAAATCCAGTGGACCTCATGCAAGCCCGGGCTCCGTCTGGTTACTAACTTAACCTGTCTGAGCCTCAGTTTCTTCATAAAATGGGGGTACTGATACCTGCCTCACGTGGTGATCCAAGCTGAGTCACAAGGCTGAGTGCTCACCCAGCAAACACTAAATGGCAGTATTTGATTCACAGCTAACACGTTCACCTGCCCTATGAGACCCTGAGCTCTGCCTCATCTGCTCTTTCCAACCCCAACACCCAGCACTGTGCCTGGAACCCCCAAGAGTGATCAGTCTGTGTCCCCTGAATTGTTTAATTGAATTGCTAGCTGATATTTACTGACCGAACCTTTATTAATGGGAATGTACAGACTGGCGCCATCCCCCTGACACTTGGCGTGTATCTACGCTTACTGATTGAGCTTTCCCTACCAGTGTCCACTGACTGACATCTACCTGGGACTGTCCCTTATAGCATCTGCCAGGGCCTCCAACCTCCTGCATAAAAGGAAGAAAAGCTCTCTCCATCTGCTTGCCTCTTTTTCACGTTCTCCCTGACACTCCCATTTCTCTGCATCTCCATCCCACCTCATTCTCTGCCCTGTTCCTTGTCAGCATCACCACGTCTGGTTTTCTCCGTGTCTCTATGACCCTGTTCTGTCGCTGGGTCTCTGCCTGCCTTCGTGGGCCCTGCCCTGTGGCTTTTCTCCCTGCCCTCGTGTTTCCCTCCCACAGAAAAGCCATCTCCTCCCACCTCCAAGCTGATGACCCTCATTGTCCAGACTCAAGAACATGGCACTCAATCACACAGATGCATATTTATTGTTACATCTTTATTGTTCTCCTGGTGACAGACCATCTTTTCTTCTCTATTCTTCGGGGATTAGATCCAGATGGTTTTCTTTATCTGCTCCATCTGGGATGCCTGCTCTCCCCATCCTGCCCACTTTCCCCCATCTCAGAACCCCCAGCAGAGCCATCATCTAGAAATGTCAGAAGCAACCTGAGGATTCCCTAGCCAGCACACGTGTGGAGGGAAGGATGTGGTGGCACGTGCCACGCACACGGGAAGACATGCTCAAGGAGGAGAAACACGCGGTCAGACTCCAAAGTTATCATAGACGGTTCATACATCACGTGTCCAGGACACTTATTTGAGGGCTCAATGGGCCCAGCCTGTGCAGGGCATATACAGGTGCAGGATGTGTTGGAGGACATGGTGTTTAAGGGTGCAGATGTGAATGTTGGGGGGCAAGGGGCATATGCCTAAAATTCCGTCCTTTGTTCTGATGAAACCATGGGACATGCGCCACACCCGAACAAAATCTTCTAGTGCGATCACATCGCTCTGCCTTTGCTCTTTTCCTCTGCCCTGAGAACCACAAGCCCGAGACGGGGGCTCTTGCCTCAGCCCTGCTGCCAGAATGAAGAAGACAGGCTGAACAGAAACACGGCACCTGAGCTGCAGGTGTGAGGTAAAGGGAAGGGAACATAAATGCATGTCGTTTATGAACCACTGAAGTTTAGGGGTTGTTTGTTACTGCAGCACGACCTAAAACAAGCCGAGGGAAACATCTCCTAGAGTCCCATGGCATTAAATACTATTCACATGCTGGGGGCTCCTGTGTGTCCTTCACCAGGCAGGCCCTCTTCTCTGAGCTTCAGACCGATACATCTAACTGCATATTCCAGTCTCTGCTTGGGTATCGAACAGGCATATCAAACATAACATCCACAATGTAACTAAACAAAAATTTGGGAACACCTGCTCTTCCGCTTGCTGCCATATCAGGCAAGCCCTGTGCCATCTACTTAAAACGCACTACGTGGCGTTATAGATGTCTGTTGTCAACTTGGTATCACCCGCACATCTATCATGCCACATGCAGTTGTATCTAAGTGGACCTATCTTTTCATTTCATTTTCAGGCTATTTCTAGGAGGCTCTTCAAATTACAAAAGTAATACACTGGAACAATTGAAATGTACAATGGAACAGTTGAAATGTACAACAGCAAGGTTTGAAGTTACAGCTTTCCCAGTGCCCTCCTCACAACCATTCCTCTAATGTAACCAATGCTAACAGCCCATAATGTAACTTTCAAGTGGACGTTTATTAGGAACAACTTCAGCTGTCCCTAGGATCCTTAATGCAAAAATCTGCCTTCTATAATGGCAGTCGGTATGAGCAAGGCAAAGTATGAAAATACATTCCTTGTTTTCATCCACAAGTTAATGAATCCCCAGATGTTGCCTGGGTCTCCAACAAGGAAGAGCACCAGAGCCAGCTGGAGCGGTGCATTTTAAGTGGACCAGCAAATGGCAGACCCTGTTTCTAAGAGGGACACCCACAGTTAATGTGGGGGCTAGAGTTGTAGGACGGAGCAAGCTTTGCCTGTGTGAGGTTGTGAACCAATATCAAGTACCTGGATGTCCAGGCTATGTTCAGAAATGGTGGAGTCTGGTGATCAAGATCATGCATCAGGCAGACCTGGGTCTAAATCCCACTCAGCCATTTTCTATGTGCACTTGGGCAATTCACCTCTGTGAACCTCAGTTTACTCACCTGAAAAAAACGGAAATAAGCATTACACTTATGTATTAGCCAGGGTCCAATCAAAAACACAAACCACTGTGTATATTCCAATAATGAAGGGAATTAGAAGTTCCCACAGCTCACTGAAGGCTCGGTAAACAACAGCTGGGGAAGCCACATTGAGGACCATAGCTGCAACCCTCCAACAGCTATTTCCCTGGGCAGTTCCCAGGGACCTTCTCAGGTTGCAGGAATGAAGCATGTGAATCTCAGGTAGCTTGCGTGGAAGATGCTTCAAATCTCACGTCTATCTCTCTGCCTGCAACTACTTCGCCATTTTCTCCACTTCCCAAACCTCCCGTGAGCATCTGTCTCAGCCAAACGGAACCAGAAACCATATGGGGAAGGGCTCTGTGGGAACTGTAGGTCCCAGCTTCCCCTCTGCAATGCAAAAGACACCTAATGACAGGTGGTGGTAATGGCAGGTGGACGATAGACAACACAGCACAATCTGCCGCCTACCATTCTTAGGAGATTAAATGAAATAATGCAGATAAATTCTTAGTATAGTGCTTGGTACATGGTTAATGTACAGTAAGTTGCAATTATTATAATGGTTCTTATAATTGTGATCTTCAGACTGGTGGCTTTCCACCCAGCCCAGCACACCCGCTCCATTTCATGATACAGAAAACCCTAGGCATTTGGGTTCCTGTCAAAAGATACATTCCCCATCACCTCACATCACTCAGCAGGTTCTATTATCCCTTTCTCAGATCCGATTATAGTGGCAACATTTGTAAATTGCTGATCCTTTAATTCCCCATAAGCACACATTCTGCCTAAATGTATTCAAATCAATTATACTGAGAGACATGAACTAAATTCTCTACTTCTGTGTCTCCCGGTTTTGTATTCCATGGCGATTGTACCCAAAATCGCCACCAAAAAAAAAAAAAAAAAGAGCTTTATGCTACAGGTGTGTCTTCTCTATCATCCATCCATCGAGGCATGAAAATATCCAATAATAACCCCATTTACAAGCAAGCAGTTCTATCCTCACAATTGCTGTCACCAAACAAATACATTTCAGAATAATGAAATGTTTCCAATCAAAATTAATTTTAAAAACCCAAACTGCATGCAAAGTTACTTCCATGAAACTTAAATTCAAACCATTCCATGGGTAACAAAATTATACTTATAAAGAACTCAGAATGATTAGATCTCAAAATTCAAAATTCAATTGTAGAAAATGAAATCTGTTGTAAACCGCAAGGGCCTTTGCCAAGCCATCCCTTGCTCTGAAGCACAATCCAAACATCACATGGTCACAGGTCAGTGATTCCTGCAAAGAAATCCATTTTACAAACAAACCTAGGGTAATAGCACCCAGCTCTGTAATGTCTTTTCCTGATTAATAATGGGCCCACACACTGTCATGTCCGCGGTGACCAAGAGTAAAGCTAACATTCTTAGGAGCAGCATTACCCTTAAAATTGCAATAATCTCCAGGCAAAATGACCCAATTTTTAAACTTATTCTCTCTTTAGCTCGGATTTGCTTAGCTCTTTTGAACTTGTTCTATGTTGTCCCCTGTGTCCTTCAAAGACTTGCCCCTTGTTATTCTCCATAACTCCCTCCCTCAATCACATGTCTCCAATGATTTTCTTAAGCTTATATTATCATTATTATTTTAGTAATCTCTACACCCAACGTGGGGCTCAAACTCATGACCCCAAGATCAAGAGTCACATGCTCTCCCAACTGAGCCAACCAGGCACCCTAGAAATCTCTAATGATTTTAAAAGGAATTTACTCCCCAGTTTACCATGACACCATTAAAGGGCAAGTCAGTGGCCCAGGCTAATGAATCTCAGGAATTCAACTTTCAACTGGCTTTTTTTTTTAAACCCTAAAATCGTATGCACAAATATCCATTCAGTCTGTCAATTGATGTCTAGGTGCTGGGGTGAATGAGTCAGGAAAAGTCCCTGACCTCAGGGAGCTTATACTCTAGTCAGGAGAAACAGATAAATGAGTAAACAAAAAAGATCACTTCAGAATGTGTAAGTACAGATCTGAAAGTCTCTTCGCTTCACCTGTCTGGGCTAAGGTGAGACCAAATCTATGGAGGTCCAGGGAAAGACAACTCTTGGCAGCGGTTATAGCAAGTGCAAAGGCCCTGTGGTTGTGAAGAGTTTGCCAGGCTTGGGAGCTAGAAATACACTGCCAAACAGAAACACACACATAACACATACCAAAGACTTTCTAAAATATTTTACCAAACTGAGTTGATACGAAAGATTGAAAGATATTTATAAAATATGCCTACCATATGAAGAATAACAATAAAAAGATCACTCACATATCCCACTATCCAATTTAAGATATGAAACATGACCATTGAATTTGAAATCCCTGTGTGTTCCTCTTTGAGCCCATTCTCTTTCCACTTACCCAGAGGAACCTTAATCTGAATTCTGTGTTTATTTCTCTCATGTTCTTTTCTTTATGCACTTACTATTCCAAATATTCCAACAATACATTAATACATTTTTGATCTTTAAAACTAGAATCATACAGTTATTTATGTTTCTATGGATTCCTTTATCTTTATAGCCAAATCAAAACTATAATAAGTTTTTTTTTTTTTTAATTTGGGGTAGGAGTTACATTTTTAATTGAAATTTTTATTGAAACAACTGTAAATTCACACACAGTTGTAAGAAAGAACACAGATTCTGTGTCCCCACACTTTATCCAGCTTTCCCTGGTGGTACCAGTTTCAAAACTGTAACACATTATCCCATGCAGGATATCAACATGATACAACTCACCAATCTTTTTTTTTTTTTAATAATTTTTGCTTTTCTTTTCTTTTTTTTAAAGATTTTATTTATTTATCTGACAGAGAGAGACACAGCGAGAGCAGGAACACAAGCAGTGGGAGTGGGAGAGGGAGAAGCAGGCTTCCCGCCGAGCAGGGAGCCCAATGCGGGGCTCGATCCCAGGACCCCGGGATCATGACCTGAGCCGAAGGCAGACGCTTAACGACTGAGCCACCCAGGCGCCCCAGAACTCACCAATCTTATTCAGACTTCCCTAGTCAAATTGAACTCATTTGTGTGTGGATATTTAATTGTATAACTGTATCACATGTGTAGGCTTGTGAATACACCATCTCTGTCAAGATACTGGACAATTTCATTACCACAAGAACCCCTTGTTGCTCTTTTATAACCACACCAGTCTCCCTCCCATCCCACCCCATCCCTAACCACTAATCTGCTCTCCATTTCTGATATTTTGTCATTTCAAAAGTGTTACATATGTGGAATCATATAGTATGTAACCTATTGACTTTTTTCACTCATCATAGTTCAATAAAGATTAATCTAAGTTGTGTGTCTCAATAGCTTGTTCTTTTTCATTGCTGGGTAGTATTCCACAGAATGGGAAAACCAGTTTGTTTAAGCATTCATCTGCTGAAGGGCATCTGGGCTGACTCCAGTCTTCAACTACTACTATTATAAATTAAGCTGCTGTGAATATCTGGCTATTACAAATAGAGCTTCCCAGGCTTTTGTGTGGACATAAGTTTTTATTTCTCTGGGATAAATGCCTGATGGTGTAATTGCAGAGTCATATGCATGCTTAGTATGATAAGAAACTTCTAGACTACCTCCAACATTTTATATCCCATCAGCAATTTATGAGTGAGCCAGTTTCTCCACATCCTTGCCAACAGTTGTCACTTTTTTTTTTATTTTAGCAATTCTGATCAATGTAGTGATATATCATCATAATTTAAATTTGCATTTCTCTAATGGCTAATGGTGTTGAACATATTTTCAATGTGCTGATTTGCCATCTGAATAGCCTCTTCAGCGAAATGCCTGTTCATGTCTTTGCCCATTGTCTGGTTTTTTACCATTGTTTTGAGACGCTCTCATACTAGTTCTTTGTCAGATTTGTGGTTTGAAAATATTTTCTCACTCTCTCACTTATCTTATGGCCTGCTTTTTCACTCAGAATTATCATCCTCAGCTTAATCCATGCTGTTGGTTTTTTATTTTCATTGCTGTATAGTATTTCATTGGGTCAGTTGGATCATATGTATTCATCCATTCTACTGTTGATGAACACCGTTCACTGTTTTGCGTTCACAAGCAGTATTACTATGGGCATTTCTTGAAGTGTCTCCTGGTGCACCTGCACAAGTTTCTCTCAGGTATAGACCTTGAAGTAAAATGTCTGGGTCGTTGGAGGTGTACATTAACTTTACGAGACAATGCTAAATGTATTCCAAAGTGATTGTATCACCTTACACTCCCACCAGCAGTTTAGAACTTCGTGCTCCTCCACGCCTTGCCAACACTTGATGTTATCAGATTTCTTTTTCATTTTTGGCAATCTGATAGATGTATAATATTATCTTGTTTTATTTTTTTTAAGATTTTATTTATTTATTTGACAGAGAGAGACACAGTGAGAGAGGGAACACAAGCAGAGGGAGCGGGAGAGGGAGAAGCAGTCTTCCCACCGAGCAGGGAGCCCGATGCGGGGCTTGATCCCAGGACCCTGGGATCATGACCTGAGCTGAAGGCAGATGTTTAACGACTGAGCCACCCAGGTGCCCCAATATTATGTTGTTTTATTTGCACTTCTTTGATCACCAGTGAGACTGAGTGTTCAGTCTGGACATTCAGGTTTCATTTTTTATTAAATGCTTATTTAATTTCTTTTGCCCATTTTTCTATTGGATTGTTTGTCATTTTCTGATTAATTTGTAGGGGTATTTTTCATATATTCTCAATACTAGTCTTTTGCCACATATGTGCATTGCCGATCATTTCTTCTAGTTTGCAGCTTATCTTTTTACTCTGTTAGGGTGTCTTTTGATAAGCAGAAGTTCTTAATTTAAATGTAGTCAAATTTTTCAACCTTTTTGTTATGGTTGCAAATTTAGGGTTTTAAGAAATCCTTTCCTGCCCTGAAGTCATAAAGGCATTTCCTATACTGCCTCTGTAGTTACAGTGTTTAAGTACACGGACTCTCAAGCCAAACTGCCTTGGTTTAAATCCTAGTAAGGAAACCCTGAGCAAATTCTTTAATCTCTTTGTGCCTCAATATACTCATCTGAAAAATGGAAACGTTCTTTTTACCTACATCACATAGTTCTTCTGTGGACTAAATAAGTTAATATTCATAAAGCAGTTAGAACACTGTCTGGCACATGATCAGTATTATGTGCCAGCTATCATCACCATCATCATTATCATCACCACCATCAATACCTTCATCATTAGCATCATCACCACCATCACCACCATCATCACCATCATCATCACCATCATCATCATCATCACTATCATCACCATCATCATCACCATCATCATCACCATCATCATCATCACCATCATCATTACCATCATCACCATCATAACTACCATCATCATCACCATCACCATCATCATCATCATCATCACCATCATAACCACCATCATCATCACCATCATCATCATCACCATCATCATCATCACCATCATCATCATCATCATCATCACCATCATCATCACCTTCACCATCATCACCATCATCATCATCACCATCATCATCACCGTCATCACCATCATAACCACCATCATCATCACCGTCATCACCATCATAACCACCATCATCACCATCATCATCACCTTCACCATCATCACCACCATCACCACCACCATCATCACCATCATAACCACCACCATCATCATCACCATCATCACCACCATCATCACCACCATCATCACCATCATCATCACCATCACCACCATCACCACCATCATTACCATCATCACCATCACCATCATCACCACCATCATCATCATCATCATCACCACCAAAAAGTTTTATAATATTGCCTTTAACATTTAAATCTATAATCAACCTGAAATTTTTATAAATATATTGTGAGGTATCAGTCCAACATTTTTATATGAATAATCAATTTACCCAGCAAAAATTTTTAATTGACTCTTTCCTTACTGAACTGTAATATCAATGTTGTCATATATCAAGTTTCCATTTGTGTGCGGGGTCTGTTCTGAGACTTCTATTCTCTTCCATTGGTCTGTCTGTTCCTAACCCAATGCCACTCTGTCTTAATTACCATGGTGTTATAATGATATTTGATCAGTTTACTCCTCCACCTTATTCTTCTTTGGCAGTATTTTGGCTATTCTTGAGCCTTCCATCTACACTTTAGAATCAGTTCATCAGGATCCTTGAAAAAGAAACCTATTGGATTTTTATTGAAATTGCACTGAATCTATAGATCAATTTGAGAGAAATTATATTTTTACCTTTTTGTCTCCCAATCCATGAACTCACACTCTCTCTCACTCTCAAAAAAAAAAAAAAAAAAAAAAATAAAAAATTAAAAAAATTACCCCTAAAAAAAAAAAAAAAAAAAAAAAAGTGAAATATTGAAAGCATTGCCCTTAAGATAAGAAACAAAATAAGAGTACCTGCTATCACCACATCTCTTCAACAACATATGAAAGGCCCTAGCCAATGAAACAAGGCAAAAAAGATTTAAAAAAATAAGACATGAAGATTGGGAAGAAAAATCATGCTGTTATTATTCTGAGATGATATAATTATAAACATAGAAACCTCCAAAGAATATGCAGATACATTATTAGAATAAATAAAAGTTTCTCAAAGTCACTGGATATAAAAGTAGTACAAAAAGTTAATTGTGTTTTTTATATTAACAAAAAACAGTAAATATTGGGGAGGCAGAGGGAGAGGGAGAGAATCTTAAGCAGACTCTATGCTGAGTGCGGAGCCTGACACAGGGCTCAATCTCATGACCCTGAGATCACGACCTGAGCCAAAATCAAGAGTCAGAAGCTTAACAGACTGAGCCACCCAGGCGCCCCATCAATGTTTCACCTTTAAATATGATATTTGATGTAGGTTTTTTGTAGGTTCCCTTTATCAAGTGAGGACATTTCATTCTATTTCTGGTTTGCAAAGACTTTTTTTTTAATCATGAATGGATGTTGAATTTTATTAAATTTTCACATCTATTAAAATGATTATCCTACTTTTCTTCTTTATTTTGTTAATATAGGGAATCACATTAATTTTTTATGCTTTAACGTTTACCCAATCTTACATACCTTGAGTAAACTAGGTCATGGCATATTATCATTTTTCTACATTGCAGGATTTACTTAACAATATTTGGTTTAGAATTCTGTATCTGTGTTCTTGAGTGAGATTAGTCTATAATTTTTTTTCTCATGCTGTCCTTGTCAAGATGTAGTATATACCAAGATTATGCTAACCTTATAAAATGGGTTGGGGGAAAATTTCTTCTTTTTCTACATTATGGGATAGTTCATATATGATTTGAAGTAATCTATTTCTTGAATGTTTGGTAGAACTCAACAGTAAAACCATTTGGGAGATTCTGGTGTTTCCTTTAGGGTATATTTTTAAACTAATAATTCAGTTTATTTAGTAATTATAGTACTGTTCAAGTTTTACATTTTTTCTTGAGTTAGTTCTTACAGTTTATATTTATCTAGAAATTTTGTCATTTCATCTAAGTTTTCCAAAGTATTAGCATAAAGTTGCTCATTACACCTCATCTTTTACATCTCTGCCACATCTGTAAATATGTTCCCTTTTTTACTTCTTCTGTTGCTTTGTCTGTCTTCTCTCTTTTTTCTTTGGTCAATCTCACCAGAGATTTTTCAATTTTATTGGTTTTCTCAAAGAAACAACTTTTGACCGAGTTGGGCCTTTCTACTGTACATTTCATTTCCATTTTATAAATGCTTGCTCTTATTATTAATATTTCCTATCTTCTACTTTTTTGGATAATTTTCATATTATTCACCTTTTTTTATTTTAGAGAGAGAGAGAGAGCATGAGCAGGGGGAGAGGCAAAGGGAGAGGTAGAGAGAGAATCTCAAGCAGACTCCACACCCAGTGCAGAGCTCAATGTGGGGCTTGATCTCACAACCCTGAGACCATAATCTGAGCCAAAATCAAGAGTCAGACACTCAACGGACTGAACCACCCAGGCACCCCTATTATTCACTTCTAAATTCCTAGGTTGAATATTTAGTTCAGGGCTTCTCAACCAGGGACAATTTTGCCCCATAAGGGACATTTTAACAGTATCTGGAGGCTTCTTTTGGTTAACACAACTTGGGGGAAGACAGTATTGACATCTAGAAGGTAGAGTCCAGGGATGCTACTAAACATCTTACAATGCACAGAGCAGCCGCCCACAACAACAAATTTCTAGCTCCAAATGTCAATACTGATAAGGTTGAGAAAACCTGTTCTACCCCATTAATCTTCAGATTTTCTTCCTATCTAGTAAGAGCACTTAATGCTAAAAATTTCCTGCTGGGTATGGCATTAGCTGTGTCACATTAATATTTTTTTAATCTAAATACAGTGAAATTGACTTTCTTTTCAGCATACAGCTCTATGAGCTTCAACATGTGTATAGATTTGTTAACGACCACCACAATCAGGATATGAGACAGTGTCATCACCCCAGAAAATGCCTTCCCACAGCCTCTTCATAGTCCAGCTCTCCTCCTACCATTGACAACCACTGATCTACCCTCTGTACATGTAGTTTTCCAGAATGTCATATAAGTAAAATCATACAGTAGATAGCTTTCTGAAAATGGCTTCTTTCACCCAGCATAATGCCTTTGAGATTCATCCACACTATTGCATGAATCAATAATTCCTTCATGTTTATTGCTGAGTAGTATTCTATTGTATGGATATACTACAATCTTTTTATCCACTCACACATTAAAGAACTTTTTTGTTGTTTCCATTCTTTTGACAATAATGAATATAGCTGCTATTTGTGTGCAGATTTTTGTGTGAACATAAGTTTTCCTTTCTCTAAATAGCGAAGAATGGGATAGCTGGATCATACAGTAAGTGCATGTTCAATTTTCTAAGAAACAGCCAAACTGATTTCTATGGTTGGCTATACCATTTTCATTCCTATCATCAATGTATGAGAATTCCGATTGCTCCACATACTCATCCGCATTTGGTGTTGTCAGATTTGGTGTTTCATTTTTGTTTTAGCCATTCTAATTGGTGTGTAGTAATTTTGGTTTTAATTTGCATTTCCCTAAGGGCTAATGATGTTGAGCATCTTTTCTTGTGTTTACACACCATTTATATAGCTTCTATAGTGAGCTGTGTGTTCGAATCTTCGTCCATTTTTTTAATTAAATATTTTGTTTCCTTGCTGTTGAGTTTTTCAGCAATTTTATTGAGGTCTAACTGACATACACTAAATTACAAATATTTAAAATGTACAGTTTGTTAAGTTTTGACCTGTATATACACTCATGAAACTATTATCAAAACCAATATAGTGAACAAAGTCATTTTTCCCCAAAATTTCTTTGGACTCTCTCCCTCTCTTCCTCCCTCCTCCAATCCCCAGGAAACCATTGATATGCTTTCTGTCACCACAGATAAGCTTGCGTTTTCTTGAAATCAATAAAAATGAATTCATGTGGTATGTACTCTTTTTCTTTGGTTTCCCTCATTTAGCAAAATTATTTCGGACATTCATCCAGGTAGTGTGTAGAGTTCATTCCTTTTTATTGCTTAGTATTATCCCATTGTATGGATTTACCACAATTTACTTATAGTTTGGGACTATTATTTAAAAACAAAAGCTGCTAGCTGGCATGAAGATTAATGTACAAATATTTGTATGAAGATATACTTTCTTTTCTCCTTTGGTAAAGACCTAGAAGTAAAATGCAAGATCATATGGTAGATGCATGTTTAATGTTAAGAAACTGCCAAGCTGTTTTCCAATGTGGTTTACGACTTTACATTGCCACACAACATCTATGACAGTTCCAGTTCCTTCATATCCTTGTCACATGCAGTATGGTGGGTCTTCTTCATTTTAGAAGCTGTATCTCATTGTGGTTTTAATTTATATTTTCCTAATGATTAATGATGTTGTGCACCGTTCATGTGTTTATTTGCATTCCATACATCTTCTTTGGTGAAGTGTCTGTTTAAATCTTTAGCCCATTTTTAATTGGGTTATTTGTTTTCTTATTATTGGGTTTTGAGAGTTCTTTATGTTTTCTGGACACAAGCCCTTTATCAGATATATGCTGTGCAAACATTTTCTCCCAGTTTGTGACTTGTCTTTTCATTCACTCAAGGGAGTCTCTTGAAGAGCAGAAGTTTTTAATTTTGATGAGTCCAATTTATCAATTTGTTCTTTTATAGATGTGCTTTTGATGTCTTCTCTAGACATCTTTGCCTAATCCAAGTGCACAAAAATTTTCTCTTGTTTTCTTCTGGAAATTCTATAGCTTGGGGGATTTTACATTTACTTCAATGATCAATCTTGAGTAAAACTTTTGTATGGTGTGAGATATGGATCAAAGTTGTTTTGTTTTGCTTATAGACAGATGATCGAAGAATAACCTTTCTCCATTAGATCTGCAACATTCTTGCCTGTAAAATGACTGTATGAACGCTTGTTTCTTCCTACCTCACATGATTTGGATGAGGATAAAATGTTGTCATGGTGGTCACAAAATCAAAAGCTCTCCAGGGGAACATCTGAGGCATACTACACAGCAGTTAGATGTGTGAGCTCTTGAGTGGGTCGGACCTGGTTCAAATTCGGGCTTCAGAGTCACACAGCCTAAGTCTTTATCTTACTCCACCATTGTCTCATACTACTTAACTGTATTCTCAGATCTTTTGGGGAAGCTGTTTCTGTACCTCAGGTTCCTCATCTGAAAAACAGGTCTAATAGCTCCTTTCTTGTGGGAGTTGCTGGAAGATGGAATGGGATAATGTATGTAGAAAGCCAGATAGTGTCTGGGATATGCAAACTATAACTAATAGCATCCACTTTAGTTTTTCCCCGTCGTACCCTCATTGCCTAGCATAGTGCTCGGTAAATATGATTTAAATAACAAAACCTATCTATGAAAGCATATGTAACATGTAACATCCCCCTACCCCACACCTCCCCACCCAAAGCCAGGAGTGTTGTTACTGCTGTTTCTGTTGCCACATTTACCCTATAACCTCTCCCATGACCCTCACCACACCTGTGCTCCCACTTTCATGGTATTTGTCATCTGTCTCCTGCTGATCTATTCATAATCTCCCTTCTTCCTATAGCAGGAACTCCTTTCTTTTTTTAATTTATTTTTGAGAGAGAGAGAGAGCACGAGCGGGGGGTGGGGGGTAGGGGCAGAAGGAGAAGCAGACTCCCTGCTGAGCACAGAGCCCCATGCGGGACTCGATCCAGGACCCCGGGACCATGACCCGAGCCGAAGCCAGACGCTTAACTGACTGAGCCACCCAGGCGCCCAGTATGAACTCCTTAAGGGAAAGGACCTGCTGTGCCTTGCTCATCTCTGTATCCTCCACCTCCAGCACAATTCCTGACACATAGTAGCCCTCAAAACATGTTGAAATAAAGGAATAAGTCTGGGAGGAAGGAAGGGGGGAAAGGATTCTAATTTTTTGCCAAATGCCTAAGCAAATGTAAAGCAATTTTCCAAAACCAGGCCAAGTGAAACATAGGAAATTTTAAAGCTCTAAAAATTCCATAAGGTCTAATTTTTACCTCTATTCTGCTGTTCATATTTATCTGCAGAGCATTGGTGCTGGGCGAGGCACACAACAGTGCTCCTGAGCTACAAGACTCTGCCAACCTTTGACCCTGACACCTAGTGGCCAAAGTAGGGAATGCAGGCTCCATTTTTTTCCCTGATCAATTTTTTTTATTATGATGTTGTTAATCACCACACATTACATCATTAGTTTTTGATGTAGTGTTCCATGATTCATTGTTTGTGTATAACACCCAGTGCTCCATGCAGAACGTGCCCTCTTTAATACCCATCACCAGCCTCATCCTTGACCCCCCCCCCCAGAACCCTCAGTTTGTTTTTCAGAGTCCATCGTCTCTCATGGTTTGTCTCCCCCTCCGATTCCCCCCCTTCATTCTTCCCCTCCTGCTATCTTCTTCTTCTTTTTTTTTTTTTAACATATAATGTATTATTTGTTTCAGAGGTACAGATCTGTGATTCAACAGTCTTGCACAATTCACAGCGCTCACCATAGCACATACCCTCCCCAATGTCTATCACCCAGCCACCCCATCCCTCCCACCCCCCACCACTCCAGCAACTCTCAGTTCGTTTCCTGAGATTAAGAATTCCTCATACCAGTGAGATCATGTGATACATGTCTTTCTCTGATTGACTTATTTCGCTCAGCATAATACCCTCCAGTTCCAACCATGTTGTTGCAAATGCCAAGATTTCATTCCTTTGATAGCTGCATAATATTCCATTGTATATATATATATACCACATCTTCTTTATCCATTCATCTGTTGATGGACATCTTGGCTCTTTCCACAGTTTGGCTATTGTGGACATTGCTGCTATAAACATCAGGGTGCACATACCCCTTCGGATCCCTACATTGGTATCTTTGGGGTAAATACCCAGTAGTGCAATTGCTGGGTCGTATGGTAGTTCTATTTTCAACTTTTTGAGGAACCTCTATACTGTTTTCCAGAGTGGCTGCACCAGCTTGCATTCCCACCAACAGTGTAGGAGGGTTCCCCTTTCTCCACAACCCCACCAACATCTGTCGTTTCCTGACTTGTTAATTTTGCAGACTCCTTTTTAAAAGCTCTCCAAGGCAGGCGATATTAGCAGAGGCAAAAGACCCATCACTAACCTCCCTACCTGTTACCACTTTCCAGAGGGGGAAGGGAGTTTCAGAAGCCCTAGGATATCAAAAAATTGGAGAAAAATTATGTTTTTTGATATGTGTGAATATACTAAAAACCATTGCATAGCACATTTTAGGTGGGTAAATCGTGTGGCGTGTGGGTTATATCTCAATAAAGCTTTTTAAAAAATTTTAAGTGAAAGGACCAAGAAGGTTACAGAGCTCCATCACCTAATAAATAAGTAAATAAATAAATAATTTTTTAAATACTGATTTTGGTAACCTTTAACAACTCAGTAAGGCATGATGCTATACAAAAACAAAAGTCTGTAGGCTTTTGCACAGTAATCGCCTCTTTTTTAAAAAAGGCAAAACAAAACACAAAACAAGGTGTTCGATTTTTAGAGCAGTCTGCAGCCTATTGGGAGGCCCTGTGTGGGTCTCGGGGACCATACCTGGAGCATTCTCAGTCCAGGCCCCTGGAAAGATTCTAAGGGTCTCTAAGTACATAGAAAGAGTTTGAATGTCACAGGGCGAAACATGACCTCAGATCCAGCTTCTCACCTAGAAAAGATCACTCCGAGAAAATAAGGAGAGTCGCTATGAATTGTTATTTAATGTCTCCTACTGGTCAGGAAGGATAAGGCAAACGACTCAGCTTGGAGCCTCACGCATATCCTCTCATTTAATTCTCGTGACACCATCATGTCCTGGACATTACTATTATTTGCTTGTTACCGGCAAGGAAACTGAGGCTGGGAGAGGTTTAGGGGCCCAGAAGCATGAGGCCAGTGGCGGCATACGTGGGATTTGACCCTCCTCGGCACCATTCTGCCTCCCAGCACATCCATTTTATATCCAGTTTATGGTGTATTTGAGTTTTTTTGCTTCACTCACACGTTACTGTACATGAGGGTCTATTGTATAATTCACGTACGCGTGCTCATTTTCTAGAACTCAGCACTTGTTTTCTTGCTTTTAAATGATTGTTGAAGTTTATGGTTATTGCATCTTTACTTTATGTTCCGGTATTGGTTTTATCTGTGATTATCCAATGGTTCCACGGAGGAGATTGCTTCTCTTTAAAGACAGCTCGTCACAGAAGCGGCTTCAGCTAGTGAGAACAAGCATCAGGGAAGGGGGTGAGCACGCTTGACTCTGCCAGGGAAGAGGGACACTTGAGAGAGCTGGGGCTTGGAACAACAGGAATGCAGCAAGACGGGTGCAAGCAGAACTGGGTCGGAGAGGGAAGGCTTTCTGTCACCGGCCCAGGAATCAGTACTTTACAGGTGAGGATGTTTTCACGGAGGGGAGTGCCATCGTCGGATCTGTGTTTTAAAAGCCCCCATTTTGTTCTGGACAGGCCAGGAGCCACCCTGAGGAGGGGCCCCTCTGGGTGCCGGGGGTCTGCCAGGATAAAATACAGCGATAGTCAGGCTTCGATGTGGCTGAGAAAAGTGTCTCTGGCTTAGCACTGTCCAGGGTCTCCTCTGTCTTGCTCCTGTCCTGCTTCTCCAGCTGATCGTCCTTTGTCTCCCGTACCCGTCCACACTGACATAGCCTGGGCATGAATCCTGGCTGTGACACTCACCAGCTGTGCACTTGTGGTCCCATTTCTTGCGTGCCTCGATTTCTCCATCTGTAAAAGGGGATAGAAGTAGAATTCACCTCGTATGATCGTTGTAAGGATTAAAATGAGCAAACATACATGAAACCCTTAGAAGGGGGGCTGAAACTGTGGAAAGAGCCAAGATGTCCATCAGCAGATGAATGGCTAAAGAAGATGTGGTATATATATACAATGGAATATTATGCAGCCATCAAAAGGAATAAGATCTTGCCATTTGCAACGACGTGGATGGAACTGGAGGGTATTATGCTGAGCGAAATAAGTCAAACAGAGAAAGACATGTATCATATGACCTCACTGATATGAGGAATTCTTAATCTCAGGAAACAAACTGAGGGTTGCTGGAGTGGGGGGTGGGGTGGGAGGGATGGGGTGACTGGGTGATGGACACTGGGGAGGGTATGTGCTCTGGTGAGCGCTGTGAATTGTGCAAGACTGTTGAATCTCAGATCTGTACCTCTGAAACAAATAATGCAATATATGTTAAGAAAGAAAAAAAGAAGAAGAAGAATGTAGCAGGAGGGGAAGAATGAAGGGGGGGAAATCGGAGGGGGAGAAGAACCATGAGAGACGATGGACTCTGAAAAACAAACTGAGGGTTCTAGAGGGGAGGGGGTTGGGAGGATGGGTTAGCCTGGTGATGGGTATTGAGGAGGGCACGTTCTGCATGGAGCACTGGGTGTTATGCACAAACAATGAATCATGGAACACTATATCTAAAACTAATGATGTAATGTATGGGGATTAACATAACAATAAAAAAAATTTAAAAAAATAAAAAAATAAAAATAAAATAAAATAAAAAAAAAAAGAAGGGGGGCTGATACAAAGTAAGCTTTATGTAAGCTTTTGCTCTGATCCCTATCACTCAGACGGAACAGCCTTGAATCAGGCCTGATACAAATTCTCAGGCTCTCTACCAACTCTTGATCAAAGGTTGGACTTTCAGAGGAAGGCTGCACCCGTGGTGTTTCTGTAGCCCTATCTCCTTTTTTCTTCCCACTACTGAAAGGTGTTCATGCAAATGCCAGGGCTGTGCTTCTGCTCAGAATTCTATGCTTGAATCTGCACAGCTGTCTGGAAACTCTTGGGGGTACTTTTGTCTGACTTCTTCTCTCTTTATGCTACAGAGGAGAGGACTTGGAAGACTTCTGAGCTCTTAGTGGAGAGAGAACAACTTTCTTTCTAACCAAGGGGCTTCTCAGAAGCCAGCCATTCTCGGCTGTTTCCCTGGGATCTGTAAACCCTCCCAAGACCTTGACAGGTTAATAAAAAGAAGGAAAAAGCCTGTCCCTCCATAGCTTCACTAGGTGGCTGCTTTTTAACTGTTTCCTGCCCACTTGTGGATGAGTCACACAGGCCTTCCCAGTGGCTCCCTTCTCTGTGCTCGGGCTCCTTCCAATAAGAAGGCGGTTGCCAAGGGAACCACAGGTACGAGTCTCCTGCCACTACCACCCACCCATCCCACCCCATCCCCCCCCACCCCCCGCCCCAATCAAGGCCTAATCTACATTGAAAGAAATTTCAGTTCCAGAGCTCAGCAGATTTCAACATTTTACAACCTGCTTAAGCTCTTGGTGGCAGTCACTTCTTCCTTAAAGGGGCCGGCCTTCCTCCACAGTAGTTAAAGCCTGTTCTTTTGCCTGAAATGTTCATGGTGCTCCTGAGATTTGCTTAGAGGATTAATTTGGTTAAGTGATCCCTACTGAGATGGGAATGATGCAGTAGAAAGACAATAAACCCATCTGACAGAGTTGTTGCACGGACTGAATGAGGTCATGCAGGTAAAGTGGTTGGCACAGCATAGGGACTCCAAAAAAAAAAAAAAAAAAAAGGTTTTTGGGGGGGATGACCACAGTTTTTTGAAGGTACGGCTAATGTGGGGAAGATGGATGGAGGGGAGCAGAGGAGGTGTCTGGGAACTCCACCCGGGGATGCCTCTCAGAGCACACCGTCCGGAAGCCTCCCTGCAAGAGGGGGCCTCCGATGCCCTGAACCTTCTTCAGAGTTTGGACTGTCTACAATTAACTGGTCTAGATTCTGGGAAAAAGAACCAGTCACCTAATTGCAGATGCCTTTTTAGAACTCTCACTGGACATGGTGTGGCATCTAATTTGTAAGTGGATTCAACGAGGCTTTCAAAGAGGGTCCCCTGTGTTACTGCCAACCCCAGGCTGTTTCCCTATCTATAGAGATCCAATTGCCTCCTCTATACCCCAAAACCACAGGGGCCGGGCAGTCATACTCTTTTGCATGGTGACTGAAGGCTTCACAAACAGGTGTCACCACAAGCCGGGCAGAAGCTTCATCACCTTCCACGGTGTAGAGGCTGCTTTTAGGCAACAGGCTTGAGCAATGGGAACATGAGTAAGGTAGAAGGGCCCACAGTGCCCCCCGGGGTTAAGTGCAAACAAGCCCATTTGGCGACCCACCTCAAAATATCCATAGGCCCTAGCTGACCAACGGGTTATTTACAACCAGACACAGGAACCAAAAAGAGAAAATTCCACATGTTCCCATAGCTCCGCACTCCCCCACCACAGCCTGGCAGACAGTCTCTCCTCTGCTGTCCTGTCCACTGCTCCTTTGAGGTGTATTCGATAAGCTTCTATCTCCTTGGTTCAGCCCCGGGTGAATTCTATCACCACCCGCCGGCCTCCACCCCGGTGGCCCCACACACGGCTTAGCCTCAGAAGTCACACGGTGTCACTTCCACTATCCTTTATTTGTCCAAACGGTCACAGAAGCTACCCAGTCTCAAGGGCAGGGGACACAGACCACACCTGTAAAGGACAGTGTTGTAAAGGTAAGGTGTATTAGTTTCCCAGGGGTTCTGTAACAAAATACCTCAGACTGGGTGGCTCGAATAGCAGGATTGTATGGTCTCCCAACTTAGAAGCTGAAGTCCAAGATCAAGGGGTCACAGGGGTTGGCTGGTTCTGCGGGCAGGGAGGGAGAATCTGTCCCGTGCCTCTCTCCCAGCTTCCAGGGGTTTACCTGCAATCTGTAGTGTCCTTCGGCTTTATAGCAGCACTGCCCAGTCTCTACCTTCTCTTTACATGGTGTTCTCTTTCTGGGTCCAAATTTCCCCTTTTATAAGGACATCAGTGATAATGGAGTAGGGGACCACCCTGCTCCAGTATGGCCTCAGTTCAGCTAATTGCATCTGTAAGGACACTATTTCCAAATAAGGTCACATTCTGAGGTACTGGGGGTTATGGCTTCAGCACAGCAATTTGGGGACACAATTAAAACCATACCAGTGACATTATAAGAAGACCATGTGGGATGAGAGATACCGTCACCATTTTGGGAAATACAACATGCCACAGGCATCCACTGCAATGACCAGTGAATTTCCACGCCTCACAGGAAATCTCCAATCACACAGAGAAGTCGTTGCAAATGGTAGAAGTTTCCTGACAGCTTTCCTACAATCTTAGGATTCTCTTTAATTACACAGAGCTGTCAGGACCCTTCTCATTCTAAGATCTGCCCAGTCTGCACCACCAGCATGTTAATTTGAGATACATTTGAGTGGGTGTGCTTGTAGGCATTTTTAAATAATGAAATGAAATCCAAATCAGTCATTTACAGAATTCCTGAGGCACCTGCTAAATGACTTGGATGCCACAGATCGGATCCGATAGGATCCACAGAAACACCTGTGCACCCACACAGTCATTGGTCAGGAGCAGAAGCCAAGTCCAATCTCCAGAGAGCCCCTGGGCCCAACCCAGTCAGAACTCCCCACCACCCCATCTTCTGTTCTGGAAACAGTGGACTCCCTTACCTACAAAGCAGTCACCATGGTCCCATCTCCTCTCATTCCTGCTACCAAAAAGTAGGGGTTAAAGATTGGGGTATCGTATGACTCCCCTTATAAGAGGGACCTAGAATAGGCAAGTTCACAGAGACAGAGAGTAGAGGAGTCGTTACCCCAATAGAGAGGGGGCTGGAGTGGGGGGTGGGGGAAATGGGGAGTTCGTGTTTCATGGGCACAGAGTTTCTGTTTGGGATGATAAAAAAGTTCCAGAAACAGATCATGGTGTTGGTTGTACACCATTTTGAATGGACTCAATGCCGCTGAATTGTACACTTAGAGAGGTTTAAAATGAAATGTTCCATGTTATGTATATTTTACCACCATTTTTTTTTTAAGTAGATCTCATTGAGGACAGGTGGTGAGCTATGAAATTCCAAGACAAACAATCAAAATTTTTAGGATCTATCATTGACCAAAGCACTTTTGTATCCCTTCGCTTATGGAATCCTTTTTTAAAACCCTAGAAATTAGGTGGAAATGTTGCCATCCTACAGATGAGAAAATAGAAGTCCAGTGAGGTGAACTGCTCAAGGTCACAGGCTGGGTTAATGGCAGGACCAGGTCTGTCTCTAAAATGCAAGCCAAGGAGTCTCTGTAGGTGGCTGGCCCTTAAAGGAATGGGAGTGTTTGCATTTCACAGACTCACCGGACAGAACACCGAACAGAACACCAGACAAGGACTCAGAGGTCTGGTTTAAGGCCCACAGAGGAGGAGAAATCTGCAGCCCTGGCTGGTCTGCTCTTAGACCCTGGCCAGAGGCTCTGGTCTCCTTGTGTCCCTTCTTGATGAGTGGTTGTTTTTCTCCCACGTCCCACCCATGTGACCTTGAGTATGTCACTTAACTTCTCCATACCATACCCACTCAGTGGGCACAGTCAAGCAGGACCTGCCTGAAGAGGACTGACAGATGGGAGGATTAAGCCATGTAAAGTATCCAGCACAGAATAGGTCGCTCTTGTCCTTCACCCAGGACAGGCACAGAACCAGCCCTGCTCCATAATGCTCAGCTGCAAACAGGATAGTGGGCAAGTAAGTGCCAGCTCCGGAGACAAACTGCCGGCTGGGTTTTTATTATTATTACCAACAGCTTTATTGAGGCGTAATTGACATATAAAAAACTGCATGTTTGAGGTGCACCATTGATAGATGTGGACATATGTATACACCTTTGAAACCAACACCACAGTCAAGATAATGAACATCTCCACCCCCTGCAGCATTTCCTTGTGTCCTTTATAATCCCCCCTCCAGGCCCTCCCCCTTCCCCATCCCCCCCACCTCCAGGCAGCCACTGATCTGATTCCTGTCACTAGAGATTAGCTTGTATTTTCCAGAATTTTATATAAATGGAATCATACAGTATGCGTCCTTTTATATCTGGCTTCTTTCACTCAGCATAATTGTTTTGAGATACATCTATGTGGCTGCACATATCAATGGTTCATTTCTTTCTATTGCTTTGTATTATTCCATTGTATGGGGGGTTTGCCAGTATTTGTTATCAATTCACCTGTTGATTGACATGTAGGTTATTTCCAGCTATTACAAATAAAGCAGCTAGGAGCATTCATATACAAGTCTTTGTGTGGATGTATGCTTTCTTTTCTCCTGGGTAAATACCTAGGAGGGGAATGGCAGTTCCTCTGATGGGTGTATGTTTAACTTTTTAAGAAACTGCCCAATTGTTTTTAGAGCGGTTGCATCATTTTACATTCCCACGGGCAGTGTAGACGAGCTCCGGTCCCTCTCTATCCTTGCCAACCCTTGCCATGGTCAGCGCTTTCCGTGTTACATCCTGGTGGGTATGCAATGGTATCTCATAGTGGCTTTAATTTGCATTTCCTTGATGACTAATAACACTGAGGATCTTTTCATGTGCTGATTTGCCATCCCTATCTTCTTCCGTGACACGTCCGTTCCAATCTCATCTGTGCCCCTTACCAACTGCATAACTTCAAGCAAGCGACTTAACTTCTCTGTGCCTCTGATTCTGTAAAAGAGAAGATAGTGACAATCTGCACCCATGGGGTTGTTGTGAGAGTCTCTCCAACCCCGTGCCCCATCTGCCCGTCCCCACCCTTGCTCTGTGGAGCTTTACACCAGGCAGAGAGCTCTACCTATGCTCCCTAGCTTCCTCCCTTTACTGAAGGCATCTCTCTCGGCTCCTGCACACACTCACACATCACACGATTCTGCTCCCCTTCCCGCTGTAGAGACAAGAGACAGGCATCAGGAGCAGAGGCATATTGGTCTGGGTATCCAAGGACTGCATTTGACAGTCTGTCTCTTGGGCTCTTTAAACCACTACCAAAAGACACTTGATATATTAAGATGTTTTTCTCTCTGCTTAGAATTCCAACCTGTCTGTCTCCCAAGTAAAAGTTGGCCATGCAAGGCAGGGCGAGCAGAGGAGTCACTGAGCTGCTGCAGGGGCCATCTGAATCCCTGAGTCGGTGCACCCCCGAGCCCCCCAAGCTCCACACCAGCTCTTAGAAGGAGGGAAGAGGTGAAGCCAACATCCTCCATCCCCTTCGGCTGCCGGACCCTGCTTCCCTCTCCCTCCAGCCCATCAGGTCGGCAGCACCGATGTGGCCCAAGCCACAGACCATGTGAATATTCCCACAAGGTAGAGGGGAGAGCACCCAGACCAGATCAGGCCAGACCCAGACAGGGCTGGGGAGCTGGCCAGGATGACAAGACCAGCCATCTAGAATGCAGTCTGAGAGGATGACAAATCAAGTCCTATGCAGCCGAATGTTTGGCTGCAGACGGATCACACAGCACAGCACCGCATGTGACTTGGGGCCACAGACAGTTTATCTAGCAGCTTCGATCAGCCTAGCACAGTGCTTCTCCACTGTGGTCCTCAGTGCAGCTACCCTGGTTATCAGAACACTGGTTAAGAAGGCAAATTCCCAGGCTCCACCTGGAGACCCTGGGGATGAGGCCCAGCAATCTGCTTTAACCACCTTCCAGGTGACTGAGGCAGCTCAAGTGTAAGATTCCCCCAGCCTTGTGGAGGGAGGTTCTAGGCCAAAGGATGTATCTAAGAACCCATCAGTCTTGTCTAAGGACAAGGGAAGAAGCCGCTGTGGTCACAAGCCGAGCAGGGGTTAGAGAGAGAGATGAATCCTTTTCCACATCCCAGCTCTGCCACTTCCTAGATGCACAGCCCTGAGCCTTCCTAAGACTTGCTGTCTTCCTCCATTAAGAGTAGACAAGGCTGACTTTATAGGGTTGTTTGAGGATTTAAAGAGGTGATACGCATGGAGGGCAAGACATGTATTAAGTACTCAAAAAAGAGCAGCTGTGGGGCGCCTGGGTGGCTCAGTGGTTAAGCGTCTGCCTTCGGCTCAGGTCATGATCCCGAGGTCCTGGGATCGAGCCCCGCATCGGGCTCCCTGCTCAGCGGAGAGCCTGCTTCTCCCGCTCCCACTACTGTTCCCCCTGCTTGTGCTCTCTCGCTCTCTCTGTCAAATAAATAAATAAAATCTTAAAAAAAAAAAAAAAAGAGCAGCTGTATAGACGTGCCCCGAGCCCAGATGGTGGCTCTGGGCATATTAGACCAAGCAGTCCCTTCCTCATGCATCTTTACGGCTGTCCGGGGGCAAAGAATCATACCACCTTGTCCAATCTAAGAGACCAGCTTTGAGAAGGGCTCCTACCTGCATAAAGCCTGCCCTGGAGATGTGCAAAATATAACCCTAAGTGGCCTCGGCCATGTTTATTATTATGAAGGGCACACCCTTAAGGTGCTGAGTGAGGTACACAGCCCTGGCAGGACAGGACACAGCACCACCCGCTGGAGCCACTTCCCCAGAAGGTAATGCATGGCGTCTTCCGGAACATTCTTTCCTCTCTCATCCACAAAATTAACCTCTGCCTCCATCCCAGCCATCTGGGGGAAGAACAGGCTTCTCTCCAATAATTCTTACCATTTTCAGAGGTGCTTTTGCTCCCCTGGTCACTTCTAGCTCCCCTGCTCTCCACTCAGTCCTCGGGCTATAACCGGGACACAAGGCCCATGTGCATCTGGGCCCTGGGGGTTCCAAGCAGACCAGGCTCAGCCACTCACCACGAACCCAGAGGCAGAGAGAGGAGTGGTGGTGAAACTGGGAAGGAATTCATTTCAGGGAAGCCAGCACCAGGAAGACAGCAGACTGGTGTCTCAAAGCCTGTCTCTGAAGTGCTGAATATATTTCCAGGTTTAGATAAAGAAAATGTGGGACAGAGGTTGGTAGGGATGTGCAGGGGGGCAGCGAAGCTCAGGTTGGTCATTGTCTTGGGATCAACGGTGGGGGTTCTCACGGGCATCGAGGCAGTCCCTACGGCTTGAGCTGGTAGTTTCAGTTCCCATTGGTTTGCTTTGCCCACCATGTCTTTTACCTGAGTTAAGAAATAAGCTGAAAAGAAGAACTTAATCAGAAAGTACTGTCTGAGGCCAAAATGGAGGTATTTAAGGTAACAACTGGGTCCTCTTTATTTTTTTCAATTTTATTTTGTTTAAATTCAATTAACATATAGTGTATTATTAGTTTCAGAGGTAGAGATAGAGGTAGAGGTCAGTGATTCATCGGTTGTATATAACACCCAGTGCTCATTACATCACGTGCCCTCCTTAATGCCCATCACCCAGTTACCCATCCCCCACCCTCCTCCCCGCCAACAACCCACAGTTTGTTTCCTATGGTTAAGAGCCTCTTACGGTTTGTCTCCCTCTCTGATTTCATCTTGTTTTATTTTTCCCTCCCTTCCCCTATTTCAAAGCTCCTCCCACCTCCCACTTCCCAGCCCGGCTCTCCGGCTCCGACCACTCCTCAGGAAGCTGGTCCCTCTACCTTCCTGCCCTAAGGCAAACCTAACCTGAGCTTTTGGGCTTTACTGTGAGTGAGGGACGTTACCAAACAGCAAACTGGAAACATTCCAAATGGAATCTTGATCTTATCAGAGTCCCTCAAGCAGCCCAACGCAGGGAATTTGTCAATGCCCTTCTGGGGCCAGAGCCTGCCACCCTGTTTGAGGGCACTAATTGCTCCACCATGAATTTTCTTTAATCTTCTCTTTTCCCTGGGTCCTGCAAGATGTCGAAAACTCCCTGCCTTGCAAGCTGCCCACCAGTGGACAGTTTCTGATTCCTACTAGTTTGCTTTGTGGAAAATTCTCGGACTTGGAAGAGCCCCCTCCTTCTGGACCATGCGAGATGGGGGGAGGGAGAGAGCCTTCCTTTTACTAATCAAAAAACCTATTTATAGTGTTTTCTTAAATAAAAATGCAGCCTTCCTTCTGTCAGGCACCCCCTCACCCCCACCTGGAATGTAAAAGGGTCTATAGGCATTTCTGGTTTTAAATAGCAATTTTTTTCCCGCTGGCTGTTCCACGGAAGCAATGCACAGAAACCCCTGGAAATTCCTCAAGTTTTTATTAAAAATTCCAGATGGTGCAGCAGAGATTTCAGACACTATAGCTTCTATTAACAACAGGAAATTAATAACCGAAGTGACTTGCGATCATCACCATCTTGATTGGTGACAATACGTGAAAAAAAGGGAGCAGGGCAACACAGCGTTTGGCACAAGTTGTGTAGTTGGCAAAGCCTGGGTGTGAACCCTGGCTCTCCCATTTATCACCTGAGAAGCTTGTTGGGGCGTCCCCTAACCACTCTATGCCTCAGTTTCCTCATGTGCAAAATGGAGAAATAAAGAAACAGTCAGCTCTGCTGTCATGTTTCATCTGCTTTCCTGAAAATCACCACCGTGCAACAGGTGGTATAATATAAAATATATTTGATCTCGGTCCCAGGTTCCTGGTACTGAGCGCCTAAAAACACATGGAATTTCCTGAGTGAGAGAAGCATCTTTTGTTATTCATAAGAAGCCCCTTTCAATCACACCTGGGCTTATGCTAATGAAGCGACTTAGGATGGGGTCCCTAGATCCGCTCTGGAAGGGGTTGGTCACCAGAAAGACTATGTGATTAGAGGGTTGGAACTTTCAGCCCCACCAGGTACCTCAGTGGAAGGGAAGGAAGCTGGAGATGAAGCTTCAGAAAAATTCTTGAACAACTACATTGGAGGAGCACCCGGGCTAGTGAACAGCCAAATGCCGGTAGAGGGGTGCTCCTGGAGAACATGATAGCTCCATGCACCCCCTGTGACCCCGGCCTGCACCTGCCCTGTACCCCTCTTCCATTTGGCTGTTCCTGAGATGCACCCTTTACACGAAACAGGTAAGGGTAATTAAAGTACATTCCTGAGTTCTGTGAGCCATTCTAGCAAATTATCTAACCTTAAGGAGAGGTCATGGGCACCTCGAATTTATAGCAGAGCCAGTCAGGAATATGGGAGGCCTTGGACTTGCAACTGACATCTGCAACTGGCACCTGCAGGCTTGTGGGACTGAGCCCTTAAGCACTGAGTTGAATTGTTGGCCACCCACGTGGAGTCCAGAGAATCAGAGAATTGGTTGCTAGTGTTGGAAAACCCTCCAGACTGGATAAACAAAGTATGGTGTATACATATAACAGAATATCATGCAGCCTTAAGAAGGAAGGAAATTCTGACACAGGCTACAGCTTGGGTGAAACTGGAGCACATTCTGCTAAGTGAAATAAGCCAGTCACAAAAGAACAAACACTGTATGATCCCACTCCAATGAGATACTTGGAGTAGCCAAATTCCTAGAGACAGGAAGTAGAATGGTGGTTGCCAGGGACTGGGGGGAGAAGGGAATGGGGTGTTTCCGTTTAATGGGTACACAGTGTGCCTTTGCAAGACGGAAGGAGTCCTGTGGATGGAGGGTGGTGATGGTAGTTGACAGGGAAATTGAAGGGACCCCATGAAAATCAGCTTTTTTCACTCCTTTTCCTGCTTCTATTCTTGCTAGGAACATGCACCCCCGCCCTACACATGTCTTATCGTACGGATAATGCATGTCCTCCTTATAAAGGCCAAGGAGTTAATGATTTCTTTGGAGCCTTTCAGCACAATAGGTACCCACTAAGGAGTGACCAGGATGGGTCATCATGAATGTTTTCCAAGACCGCTGACTCACCATGACCCCTGGCTCCAGGGCATAAGGGACTTACAAGGACACCTAAACACTCCTTGTTTTAACCAGTTCCTGGATGCCTGAGAAGATGTGTGCAACAGACCACAATCCTCAGTAAAAACCCCAGGCCCCAGGCAAAGACAGGACTTCTTCCCTTTCCAAGTCTCCCAGATGCTCCGTCTGTGTCTGTCCTCTCTCTTTGTCTTCAATAGACTCTGCTCTCACCTCCTCCCTGTTCACGTTTGATTGCTATCCTGCATGAGAAGCCAAGGACCCTCTTGGCTGGTCCTGCAGGACCCCCTCTGGGTCCCAGTCCCCGCCAGCCTGCATTAGTAACCAACAATGTGAATACACGTAATACAGGGAACTGGATAGTAACAAATGATTAAGATGGTAAGTTTTATGGAATGTGTGTTTTATCACAATTTTTTAAATTAAATATGAAATAAATCACCACTTGGCAAAACCCACAGGGCCAATGGGACAGTGGAGTTAAGACACAGCACTCAAGAATTTCATCAGAGACATATTAAAAAAGAAAAAGCAACCTAATAAAACAGTAGCACAGTTTAACACATATGCAGTGGTTAAGACATACATAGATACTACAAAAAGCACGACACTTTACCTTCAAAAACATCTTTCTTTTGCTTGTGGAAGCAGACATGGGAAGGGGGACAGCTTGAGTTACTGTGACATGGTGTAAGGAGAGCTATCCGAAATCAGAAAAAGTTCCAGCACCAGATATGTAGCTCATAGCACACACACCATACAGGGAACTGAGCAACTCAAGATGTTTGAAATGTATGCGGGTGTGCGTGTGGCTTATTCCTACATGGCTCGGTTCAGCCACAGGGAGCGATAGTGGGCTCACTAGTGTTTCTCACCCGAAATCACACATAAGCAAGTGCAAAGTTAACGTTATGCTCAAATCATTCCCTAATACATCTGTGGCATTGCAACACATTTGCTTTTCAAAGCAAGCACAGCAGATGAACCAACTTAGGTAGCTGATGGAATTTACTACAAGGATTATGTGATAAAATGCGTATGAAGCTTTCAATAGTGCCTAACATCTAGTAACTGCTCAAAAGTACCGTAGGTGATTATGGTAGTTGGAATAATGGCAGTGGTCGTTGGGGTACCATGGTTATTGTTCACACTGTTACTACAAAGAGAGTAACCCAGAGGTGGACCAATGGAGGCTACATGCCCATTTTACAGAATGCAGGACGAGGCCCAAAGAATCTGAGAAATCTCTCAAGATCACACAAAAATCTGGTACAAGATGGTTAATTGAAATATATATATATATATATATATATATATATATATATACTGATCCAGAACTTGTATCCCAGGTACCTGGTGGTTAATGACTTTGCCCAGGTCAACAGAGCGGTGAGGAAATGCTCTCCACTTTCAGGGAATTGCAGCCCTTTCTAAAAGGCAAAGGAAATGGGTAAAACTTTCAGTTCTGTCTGAAGAAGCAAGACTAATTTTTCTGGTGGTTCCTATTGACTTGGAAAGAGAAGATCTGCCCATCAAATGGCATTTTACGAGCTGATCAATTTGGTGTCATTCTCATTGAATTAAATCAAATTGAAATGTAATTCCCTTCCCGGAACAAATCCCCTTGCAGGGACTCGCTGTGCAGAAGTGTTTGACCTTGTGCTGGCTGCCTAGATGGCTTTCCAGAAAGCTAGGGGCACACGCAGGGCCTGAAGAGCTCACACCTTGCCAGGCATCACTTTCTTGGCTGACCCTGGGCTTGAACACTACACGCGCCTAGGTCAACAGAGATGCCCAGATAGCTTCCGTTGACCCCTGTTATGGTCAAGTACCTGAATGTGGGCTTATACCTCAGAAAGTGAGCTGGCATATACATATAAAGGAGCAAGGAACAGTCACACTGGAGAGCTCCTAAGGGAGGCTTTGTATAAATTAGAAGTCATCCTCCAGGTAATGGAATTACAAAGTGATACCCCCTGATAGTAGGGAGAAGGTGCTCCTTCCTCCAGACTATAGCAGCCACAAACCAAGGTGCAAGGGTAAGTGAGTGATAAGTAGGCTGAATTTCAGTCTCTTTCATCCCCAGACTTGATTTACCCAACCATACCCAGCAGTGCTAGTCAACTCCCCACTGGAGCCACCATAGAGGGTCCAGCTCTGAGAGATCCTTGGAGCAGAGGCTCAGTTCTGGCAGAGCCTGGGTACTGCTCAAAGTATCCAGTGGCTGTTGGCTGAACCAGCTACAATGGTCCCCACCAAGTCCTGGAAGACCCTAAGAGCAAACTGCAAAGCATTCTCTCCCTGGAGTTCCCCATGGAACCATAGATTGTACTTGACCCGTGGCCCTCCTGCCCTTTATCTACCCTTCCACTCCCCGCCTTGGGAACCAGAAGACCTGGCATGAAATCTTGGCTCTACTGACTAGATGACCAGGGGCCAGAGACTTAATCTCTCTGAGCTTCAACAAAACAGTAAGAATACTTGTCAGCAGCACATGGAGGTGAATATGGAACCTGGAAACAAGGGTGCCCTCTGAGAGTCAGGCTAGTAAATCCACACAGAAGGAAGAGGTATGCCATGCCATCTGTTGGCATGAACCAAGTGGTGGTCTGAAAATGTGACTGAAGAGTTGGGGAAGATGCCAATCACGGTGGCTTGGGTATGGTCACAGGGAGACAAAACTGAGGAGTGATGGCAATCGAGTAAGCAAAAACCTAATTAACTAAATCAGCTGGCAAAAGACTGTGTGAGCAGAGAAAGCATGCCTAGCCTGGAGCAGAGACAGGGGAGCCCAAGGAGCCAAAAGCTGGCCATATTTATTCTGTGATAAATTCACATAGTTGATGCCAGACTCAGAGGCATCCTAGCAGCCAACCACTCAGCCTTCTCAGAGACATCCGACCTCTCATCAACCCTTTTCAAGCCATAGCAATCCTTAGTCCCAGGGTTGTTATCAGGATTAAAGAGGAAAGTGCCCAGCACACAGCAGGTGGCAAATAAACTAACACCCCCTCTCACTCTCTTCCTTTTTTTCCTGAAATAATAACCAATGTCGAGTCTTTCCGGCTACGCAGCATTTCCTCCTAGATCTTCCTGACGTTCCTGCTCTTCCCTCCTCTGGTGTAACTATCCTCCCCCGGTTATACATCCATCATATTCCTTTCCTCTATGTCCAATGGAGTGCCATTTTTATGGCCAAGAATGGCTCTCTGTTCTAAACCTAATGGGCAAGGCAAAATTAATAAAATAACCACACAAATATCAGCTTGCAACCGCCAAGCGCTGTGAAGGAAAGGTGACGACACATGCTTGGCTGCTGTGGTGTGTGTCCCCAGTCCCCCCTTCAAGACTGACGCCCTTATCCTCCCAACTGCCTGGAGTGCTGGATGCAGACGGCAATCACCTGAGTCTTCCCCAGGAATTGCCCGCAGCCTTCAAGAGCCATCCTGACAGAGGTCACACCCCTTCCCTGGAGACAAGCCACCTCCAGTGACTCCAGGAACCCACCTAACACAACATATCAAAGGAGGATTGGTCTAGTTAGGGGGGTGGTGGCAGCGAGTGGGGGTGTGAGGGTCACAGAAAGCTTTCCTCACAAAGGTACGGTTGAGCCCAAGTCTGAAGAGTAAGGAGTTACCTGGAGGAAGAATGTGCTAAGCAGTGGGAACAGAATGTGCAAAGACCCTGAGGATAGAAGGAAGTTTAAGGCCAGTGTGGCTGAGGTACTGAGAGTATGAAATATCAGGGGAAGAACAGAAGTTAGGATGGAAACGTAGGTTAGGGCCAGGTCGAGCAGGACCTGGTAGGCCAAGTTAGATTAAGGTCTGACCCAAAAGAAAGCTTTCTGATTCATGGTTGCATTAGTTTGCTACGGCCACCATAACGAAATACCATAGCACACCACAGGCTGGGCGGCTTGAACAATAGAATTTATTTTCCCAAAGTACTGGGGGCTGGAGGTCCAAGTTCATGGCGTCGGTAGGGTGGGTTTCCTCTGAGGCCTCTCTCCTTGGCTTGCAGATGGCCCCCTTCCTGCTGCCTCTTCAGCTGGTGGTCCCTCTGTGCACTGGGGCCCCCAGTGTCTCTCCTTTTTGTCCAAATTTCCTTTTCTTACCAGGATATCCATCAGACTGGATTAGGGCCCACCCTAATGTCCTCATTTTAACTTAATCACCTCTTTAAAAGCCCTTTCTCCAAATACAGTCGCATTCTGAGGTACAGGAGAGACGAGAGTTAGGGCTCCAACGTATGGATTTGGGGAGGATACAATCCAGGCCATAACAGTGATGTTTTCTGTATGCAAGGTCCTACAAATGTACAAACCCTAAGTCTCAATAAATAAATAATTTAAGTAACCACCTTTGTCGAAAATAAAAAATAGCATTATAATGGACCAGCCCCAGAAAAAGCCAACTATGCGGTTGGAATATATATGTGCATGTATATATATGTATATGTAAGTCATTTCCAGCACATCCTTACCAGCACCCTCTGCTGTCCCCAGTTCCCCCTTGTGATTCACAGGTCCTTCCTTCCTCTCTGCTCCCATCCCAGGCTGGCTGTCTGCCAAGTACTGCTGGAGAAAACCAAGTAACAGTACTGCTCCATTACAAATTCCCGGTCTCCAAGTTCTGCCAGGCTGTCGCTGCCCTGCCTTCCTCCTGCTCACCCCGGGCTGCTCAGCAGCTATGCCAACCCTTCCCATCCTCCACCGCCGGTCCCCACTCACCCCTCCCCTCACTCTCAGGACACCCTCTGCCCTACCCCCAGGCTGTTGTCCAGTTTCTTTCCTTACTTCCTCCAGTCTTTCCAGAGCTAACTAGAGGAAGGCACATGTGGGGTAAGAAAGAAAAGGAGGTCTGGCTCCAGACAGATAGTTCTCCCACAGAAGACCATTCTTCTTGGGCAAGTTAACTTTACCTCCCTGCACCTCAGTTCCTTTATCTGTGGGAAAATGGTCATCACTTCAAGATGGCATCCTGTCCCACATCAGATGAAAGCCAAACTCCTTACCATGGCCAGCAAGGGTGGCCCGATGTGACCTGGCCCTGTCAGTTCTGACCCTATCTGCTATCCCTCTCTCCCTGGCTGAGCTGCTCCAGCCACGTTGCCTTTGATATTCCCAGGACACAAGCTGGTCCCCACCTCAGGGCCTTTGCACATGCTGTTCTCTCTGCAGGAGCTTGGAATGACTCATGTCCCCACTGGCAGTTCTCCTCAAAAAGGCCTTCCCCGATGACCCCATCTAAACTAGCACCCACCCCCATCTTTTCTAATCTCTTTATTTTTCTTGGTTTTGCTTATCATTTAACATGCCCCCAAATTATAGTCCTTTGTTTACTTGTTTATTGCCTGTCTCCCTCACAAAATTGTAAGCTCCAGGAGAGCAAGGACTGTCTTTTGGTCATAGTCACTCACAGCAGTAAGACAATGCCTGGCATGTAGCTGGTGTTCATCAAAATTTTGTTAAATGAATAACAGAAAAAAATCTAGGATGGCTATCTAATGACCTTTCTGTGCTACCAATACCACCACCACTCTTCTGAGACACAATTACACCCACACTCACATCTCAGCTCCAACTTCTGGTGAAAAGGAAGCTGCCGGCACCGTCCGACATGACCCTCCCCTTGGCCACAATGATGGATCAGGAATTAGGACCATGCCTTGATCTGAACCAATCAGAGTCTTTCCCTGGGATAGTCCAATCTACAAGCAGGAAAAGAGCAAATTTTCCCCAGAGACACAAAATGGTGAGGCCAGGAGCAGCTGGTGGCCTTTTCTTACAAGGCATGAGAAAGAGAAGTCTAATGCCCTGTCAACACAGCCCTTCCTAACTTGGACACCTGAGCCAATAAGCATCTCTTTGTCTAAGCCAGTTTGCATTGGATTCTGTCGCTCGCAACCAAAAGAGTTCGGTTGTCCTGACAAATGAATAGACAGATGCCAAACACCAGGAGCGGTGCCTGGGTCAAAGCAGGCGCCTAATTGCTGTTAGGTCCCTCCCCAGGAAGCTCCTATAATTTCAACCTTCTTTGCCTCCCCTTCCCATCTCAGAAGAGGGTGTCCCTCCTCTTGTGCAAGGACACCTCCACTGCTTTCTACTCAGAACCTTGCTCCTTCCTCGGCCAGAGAAGGCGGTGGTCGTGCTTGTCTTGCAGGGGATGAGGAGCTCCTACAAGCCAAGGGCTGCGCTGTCCCATCTCTCCCCCTTCGGTGCCCAGCAGCGGTAGGTGCCCCAAATGCCTTTCTCAGTGGCAGAGTCAGAGCGGAACAGAATGAAGCCTCAGTCTCCTTATAAACTGAAGAGGGCTCCATAAAATGTATAAAAAGGGAAGGGCTGTCTGTATGTAAGGGATTGTGATTGTGGTTTTATTAGCCAAATAGATAACTCTCATCATGAAAGGAGGCTTTCTGGAGTGATGGATGGCTCAGAGGCCCCGGAGGGACATGGGTATTTCTCAAGGCCGCCAGTCAAACACATTAACTGCCTAACACTTCCCTCTCCATGGCAACCGGCTGGGCCTCTGCACCAGGCCCAGCACCTGTGTTCTGAAAGCCCCTCAGCCCTCACAACTGCTACCTCCCGAACCCCACCATCAGCGGGGCACACTCATTTGCCCCCCCGCCCCACCCCATCCACAGGAGAAAAAGGACCAGTTTGGGGAGGGACATGTGCCAGAATCTGGGTCCAGAAATGGGCCAGGCCATGGGCCACTGCCACCTCTGCCTCTGAACCCCTGCAACATTCTGACTGGTACCGCCCGGCCTCTGTCGTCAGCCAGCAGGCCCCATGGAGTGGGCCCCCAGTGAGACCGATGTGGGGGCAGGGAGCCTCCTGGGTGCCAGATGCTGAGAACTTGCATGGTCACAAGGCCCCAGAGGCAGGGCATCTCATTTCTGTTGTGGAGCTGAGAAACCCAAGAGGGTTGATAAGGTGAAGGGACCAAGGCAAAGTCACAATTTAGCAAGTGGCAGAGTCCCCCCACCCAACATGTCTGATGCCCCAGCCCATGCTCTTTCCTCTTTGTGGACCTGCTTTCTTCCTGGCTCACCATATCATCAGTGAGCAAGGGAGCGGGGGGTGCGGGGCTGGGCACTCTGCAGGGAAGGAGGGGTCTCGGCAGCACCCCCCTACCGCCCCCCCCACTGCCTACAGTCTCCATCCAGAGAATGGCCATCAGTGCCTGGGAAGACAAACACCCTCACCCCCTTAGGTGTCAACACAGGGAGGCAGTGAGTGTAGACAAGTCCTTCAAGAAGCTCCTTCATCTGGCAGTGAAAGAAGAGAGGGGGGTTGTGTAAGATACAGGCAAGTGGCCTGGACCAGAGAGAAAGGAATCCATGGAGATGGCTACATGGAAGACACCGAGAGAAACAGAGAGAGAGAGTGCATGCGCACATTCACAGCATGAGTTCTTGAGGGTGGGGATGGGCAAGAAGGCATGGGATCCAGACCAGGGATCTGCAAACTTTTTTCTGCAAAAGGTCAGAGAGTAAATATTTTCAGCTCTGCGGGCTACAGTCTCTGTCACAACTTCTCAGTTGCCATTGTGGTGCAAAGGCCACACCATGTGTGTTCCACATTGTGTTCCATTTATTGTGTTCCAATAAAACTTTACTTACAAAGACAGATGGCAGGCCAGATTTGGCCCTGAGCCATAGTTTACCAACCGCTGATCTAGAGTACAGGGTGCAGCTGGTGCTGTGCGAGAAGCAGCCGTGGTAATAAACTTGGAGAGAAGGGAGACCTGTGGGCACAGTGCCGTCCACTGGGCAGCACATAATAGGTGCGCACTGAGTGTTGACATGAAACCTCGGACTCTGCTGCAGGAAGAAGAAAGTATTGGGTAAATTTACAAAGACATGTTGACATAGGGAGCTCAAGTGTGATGCTCTTCACCCTCTAAAGAGAGAACAGAGAATAAATCAGGTTGTGTAGAGTCAGTGGCTTCACAAGAGTGGGAATGGCTAGCAGAGCAGGCAGACATCAAGTTCTAGCAGCTCCAATAGCTGTGCTCAATGGGATCCATCAACGCCCACCCTCACCCCCACCCCAGAGAGAGATCTCCAGCAGGGACTGGAATACAGAGGTGGGAGGCAGCTTGGAAATCTGCTGATAACACAGCCAACAGTGATTAGGTACAAACTGGTACAAAGGCTGGAGATCTGGGCCAACAGACAGAGGCCAGCTGGTTCATGAGCCCAACACTATCAAATCACTGAACAGGCAGAAGTGATGCTTAAGCACGCACGCACCGCCACCAGGGAAGCATGCACAGGGCAGCTCTGTAGCTCCAGCAAGTGTCCAGGCTAGAAGTTTCCAAGCTGCTGCCTACCTGTGGCCTGGTGAGGCTACACCATTTTCTTGGCTCTTCTGAGGTCCACAGGGGGCAGCTCTGGTTTCTCAGAAAATCCACATCCTGGAGCCCCTAATACACTGAAGAGAGGGGGGGAAAGAAGGGGGGTGGGGGAGACACAACCCAAGGGGACCCTTGGAGAGAAGTGGACTGAGGAGGTTGAAGGCCACAGGAATGCAGGTCTTCCAGCGGAGGCCATCACGGGTGGCCACGCAGGCTGCACACCTCCATCTGGCCCCAACCAAGAGCTGCAACAGACACAACCTTTGTATCAACCCTAAGCCTGCCCGCCGGATGCAGGAGGAGTGCAAGGGTGGTGAGCTCCCCTGCCTGCCCAAGCCCGGCCTGGGAAGTAAGCAGTGAAAATGATGTCCGTCCAGGACAGAATCACTAGAGGTCTATCCCATCGCTGCCACTTGCAGAAAGATGGGAATGTGGGCCACCCCTCGCCGGATCTTCCAACTTTTCAAGAGAAACAGGGTCCAGAGTTTTAAGTGAAATCTCCTGATTTTTGGAAACTGACCCAAATTTTTGAAAAATACTCTGAGGCCAAACAAAACACATTTGCTGGCCAAATCCAGCCCACTGGTCACTGGTCTGCCCCCACCGTACCCACTATTTCAACTTTATCTCCTTACACTCACAGGCTGGCCCCCACCAGGTAAGTACTAGTCATCCCCATTTAATAAACAAGGGCACCGAGACTCAGGGAGGGGACTTGCCCACCGTCACACAGCTGATAAGCACCACAACTGGAGTCTGTGCTTTCTGCCAGGCCGGAATTACTCCCTCCAGGCCAGGTTGCTCCTCCAGATGGTGAAAGCCTGGGAGGGGGGGAGGGGTTCCCCTCTCCACGGTGTCTCTCACTCACTGCTGCATATGGGGTGAGGGCTGATGCTCTGGTGCAGCTCCCAGAGGGGCTACTCCCCAGCTGGGGCCCTTCTGCATGGGATTTCACTCCTGCTTGGGCTCAGCTGGGGTTGTCAGCCATTTCCCCAGGGCCATCCCTGAGGGAGGGGGGAGACAGCAACCCCAAAAAGCCCTCAGCCTGGGACACACTGAGAATGCAGTGAGTAGACCAGGTGGCCAAGTGCCCCAGTTAAAACAGAAACAATGGGAGCCCGATTCTCCATCCAGAACCTGGGCTTCTGCTTCTGAGGATGGTTCCCCTTGACTGAGTCTGGATGTTGAGACCATCTGGGCCAACTTTGTTTTATGAACTTTATTATAGGGATGGAACTTTACTACACAGGAGGATGCAAGCTGAATGTTGTTTCAATTAGGGGAACTGGTAACTTGCTAACCCCCGTGAGTGCTGGCCAAGCCTGGAAGAAGGTCTCTGGTGGCCAGCCAGAGCATTCTGGCCTTAACTTTGACCTGGACAACATTTTTATTAATGACTTAGTTGAAAACATAAAAAACCTGTTTACAAAATTTGTAATTGATTTAAAAAAAAAAAAAAATGGGCAGATTGCAGAAACATCGACAGGATCCAGATGGCTCTAGACAGGCTGGACTGATGGACTGAATCTAATAAGATAAAATAAAACAGATAAATGTCAGGTCCTGAACTTGGCTTCAAAACAATCACTGCTCAAGGACAGAATTGAGGTGGGCGGGACAGTAATGGGATTTCTCAGCAGCAGGTTTTAATGAAAGTTGGAGCTTTAGTCAACACAGCATAGCTAGGACGCTAACAGAACAACCCAGGATGTTCAGCACAGCATTGTTTACAATAGCATAACGCTGGAAACAATCTCATTTTCCGACCTATCCTTTGCACAATTGACAGCTATATACCCATTAAAATTCACGGCATAAGAATATATTAATGACTTATTATTATAAAAATAGTGTTAAATGAAAAACAGCAGGTTATGTGCAGTTTGAGCCAATATTTTTTAGTGAAAAAATATCTGCGGAAAGATACCACAATGTGAACTTGGCAATTACTAGGTGGTATTAGGGGTGACTTGGGTATGGAGGGTGAGGGTTAGGTCTTAGTAAGTGTGTAACGTTTGATAAGGTTTTAGAAAGTTAATGTAATTCTCACACATGTAAACTTCTAGTGTCTAAAAAGTTGGAGGGAAGCCTGGGTGGCTCAGTCAGTTAAGCGAATGCCTTCAGCTCAGGTCATGATCCCAGGGTCCTGGGATCAAGCCCTACATTGGGCTCCTTGCTCAGTGGGAGTCCTCTCCCTCTGCTCCTCCCCCTGCTTGTGCTCTCTTGCTCTCTGATGAATTAATCAATCAATCAATTAATCAATCTTTAAAATGTTGGAGAACAAAGTTCTGCTGTCCTTTGGCACAACCGAACCTGGGGGCTTGAATGTAGTTCCAGGTGCCTCCCTTTAACAAAGGACACCTTGGTGAGTGATAGACCATGAGAGCAAACATGCTCAGTGCTGACAGTGCGCCTGGACGTGTGCTAAGTTCTTGTAATCAGCTATCCCATTCAGCGGTTTCACCCGTGCTTTCTCCATTCTACGGACAAGGTTCAGAGAGGCCAAGGAACTTGCCCGACGTCACACAGTTAATGAACAACAGCATCAGGATATGCATTTCGAAAAGGAAACTGCAAAGAGACAGACGGCATCCCTGCAAACATGGCAGGTGCTTCCAAGCACAAGGCTTCGCCCGCAGACAGAGCCCGGGAATCCACAGTGTCAGGACTGGCCCCCCGGGGTTCTAAATGACTCCGGATCCCCCCATCTCGGGACACACTGGGAAGGTGCCACAGGGACTGACTGTTGGGGCCATCGGGACTGAGTTTCAGAACCCCAGACTGTCATTAAGACACTGTCTCATAGAAGGTGGAGAAATTTCGACTGTCGGATTTGGGGGAAATTAAAGAACATGAAATATGGGTTGGGGAGAAAACTAGGAAAGTTAGCACGGGTGATGTCGAAAAATTAGTCACATCCTCCCACCTCAACCCATCCCAGTCTCTAGGGACTCGGTTTCAGCTCCTTCTCATCAAGAACTGAACAGCCTAGAAGATCTGTAACTCCTTGGGTGCTGGCCCATAATGGGTCAGCAAAGGGTCTCTCCCACCTCCGGAAAATTTCCTTTGAGGGAAGAAAACCCGTGGCAGTGAGCCCAGAGAACAGATCAGCAGAGCAAGGCCATCTGCAGTGCTGGGGGAGGGGAGGCAACTCTCTTTGAGCATACCTGTCCTCCCAGGTGGGGGATCAGGGCTTCTAGCTACCCTCTCCCATGTTGAAATCACGCGGGTTCGTCTGGAGGAGGTAGAGACTTGTGCCGTGTGAAGCCGGAGGGTAGAGCCAGCTTCAATGTGCAAGAGGCACATTCCAGCTCCCGCCAGCAACGTCCTGCAGTGGGGGTCTCCTGGGGGCGGGTATTCGGCAGACGCTGGACAGTCACTGGTTGTCAGACACAGCGCAGAAAGGATTTGTGCCCTCAACTTTGAAGGTTGTGAGGGTCAGGACTTTGGGTTGCTCCACATGATTTCCCCAGGTCCTTAGCACATAACCTGGATGATAGTAGATGCTCAAAAAAAATTATCTGTTGAGTTAACTAATTCATTAGTCTGAGGAAAGGTTAGACCAGTTTACCACGAAGGGTCCTTCTGCAACTCTGAGTCTATGACCCTGTGGAATTTAAAATCCATGTCTCTAAAGTCCTGATTGTGTTCATCCAGACTCATTTCTTCCACTGTCTGTGCCATCACTTGCCACAGCAGCCCGGTGGGCACCTCCCTCTGTACTTCTTTCAGGCCATGCCTTGTCCCCCTCCCTGCTTCACCTGAAGCCCCACATGGTGCGCCATGATGCCACTGTGCCTTGAGACCACCTGCCAAGGCCCAAAGCTGCACACGGACTTACTTCCAGTATTTTACATTTACAACATAGGCAGCTACGAGCACGGGGCTGCCGACAAACCTTTGTCTGTTTGCCTTCTCGGTTCTTTCCTTGGATCCTACTTTGCAAAAGGGAAGTGTTGAATGTTGTCACCCAATTGGTGACTGGCTTTTCTGGCAGATTTGGAACCTTAAACTTGAGTTCTTCCAGGTGCTCTGCATTGTAATGATTTCCCAGTCCCACAGCAAGCAGACAATAAGACCAAGAAACTTCTCACTCGGACGCTTTGTTGTACTGGATCTTCCCAGACAACAAGGATGGAAGAGCAAGAGGACTGTTCTTCAATTTATTCCTCTCATCCCTGAGTTACAGAAGCCAGGATAAATGTCCTCCCCCTTCACACACCCTTTCCTGACGCTCTTCCAATACAATACCACAGTCTGGGAGATGGGTCCCGGGAGGATGTCTCCTGGCACAAAACGGTTCTCCTGAAATCATTGTTTATTTCCTTTCCTCTTACAGCTGGGGGGCGGGGGACGGGGTTGTGAAGGACTGCAGAACAAGACGCACAGGCTCTGCACGTCTGTGAGAGCACTCACTTCAGACAGTAAGGTTTATGGGCCTCGGACACGTCGTCATGAAAGGGAAGCTGAAAGTCATGTCTGGGATTCCTAATCCAGTGCAAACGGTCGCAGCCAGCTCTGCCCAGCAGAGTCAACTGGCCAAAAATTTAAATGGCTTCCTGGCAGTTAGGACCCCTCCAACAACACAGGCCAATTTCCAGAACCACCAGCAGAGTGCAGATGCGTGCGCCTCCTTCCCCACCACCCTAAAGTCAGCCTGAGCGTGGCCATCCTCCCGAGCTAGTTTACCGGCCGCAAAATAGGACCCACAAGATGCCGGAATGTGCTGTGCGGGCGTCGGTGGATTGATGGATCGCGTGCATTTCCCAGCAGATGGAATCGTTACATGGGGGGGACTGACTCCCCCCACGCTGAGGCAGTGAGCCCGGGGTGCTGCCCGTACCCCTGTGTTCCCCAGTAGGATACCTTCCCCGGGTGTTTGCTTCATTACAATTTGTCGTGCAAAGGTTTTTCTTGCAGTATATTCTGGGCTAATTTTAGAAATTTGTTTTCACCTTCTGACATTGATTCCTGGGGCAGCTTGCAAGCTGCCTGGAACGAAAAATCAATGGTGACAGCAGCAGAGTGGGCTCGGGTTCTTCATTAGCCTGGAGCCCAGAGCAGCCCCAGCCCTATCTCCTCCCTCAGGGCTAGCCCTGGGCAAAAATGGGCAGCCGGGAAGTTTTTCTTTGGTGCCCTCAGCCTTTCTGTTCTGAGCCCTTTCACTCTGCTTGCTCCCCCCTTCTTTCCCAAAACTCCTTCTCCACCAAGCATGGAGAATGGGATGCGGGAGAAGAAGTAAGATCCACTGAGCACCTACGCGTATGCCAGGCACTAAGTGAGGCTGTTTATATGCATTTCCCATTGAAGCCTGCCAGTAATTCTCAGAGGTTGGTATCACCCCCATTTCACAGAATAGGAAACTAACAAAGAGATCAAGAAACAAGCCCAGTGTCACACAGTTAGAAGGTGGAACTAGATGAAACCTCTCTGACTCCACAGCCCGAGTTCTCACCATTACACTCCACTACGCTGATAACCACCACAGTGCAGCAACTTAAGAGCAGGTGTTTGGGAGAGCAGCATCCCCCAGGGACACAGAAAGTGTGCTTTCGCCCTGCACCCAGCCGCCCCCGCTCTGCTGACTTCTACACCCAGGGACTGGCCCTAATGAAGTCTCCGGGGACATCACTCTGTGCTCCTGAGTCTCGGCTCCACCCACAGGAGGCAATAGAATGGGCCAAGGAAGTTCTAATTGAGAATTCGCAGATCCCCACAGCAGAATTGCAGCCCTCTGGCCAAAGGTCATCTGCAAGGTGTGCAAAACAAAAAGTGGATGCTGGAGGTCTCTGAAAGAAAGCAGAGAGAACGGCAGTGAATTCCAGAATGGAGGAGGTGATGCGGGAGAAAGTCGAGGTCAGCCCTGTTCAGTAGAAATATAATGTGAGCCACATAACTAATGTTAAATTTTAGTCACATTTTTTAAAAGTAAAAAGGAACAGGTGAAATTAATATTGATAATGTGTTTAACTCAGTATATCTCAAATATTATTTCAACATATAATCAATAGAAAAACTTGTTAATGAGACTTTACATTTCTTGTACGAAGTCTTTGAAGCCCCATGTGTATTTTACACTATGTACGGTCCATCTCAGGTTGGAAGGGCTGATTTCAGGTGCTCAATAACCACATGTGGCTAGTAGCTACCACATCGTGCAGTACAGGGCTAGGGCCATGATTTTTAAATTATGTTCCATGGAACCTAGCCCTCCTCAGGAGTGTTCCAGGGATTCCCGAAATGCTTGACTTTGTTTTCACTTTTAATGGATTTAAACTCTTTAAATTAGCAATATTTAAAAATTCACATATAGAGATGCCCTGTCCCAGATTTTAACACATTGAAGACAATCAATAGAAAAACATGTTCATATTTGACAGGAAATATTAACTCATCCTCTTACAGAAGAAGTTGGTACTGTAAAACATCTCTTAATCTGTTTTAAATATTAGTAATTTATATTAGGTTTCGGTTAAGCGGTAACAATACGACCAACACATATCCCACATTTGGCCATGTGCTTCGTGGGCGTCACCTCATCAAATCCGCACAACAAATCTTTGAGGTGGGTAATATTGTTCTCTTCATTTGAAGAGGAAGGTGCTGAGACTGGGGTGTTCAACAACCTGCCCAAGGTGGCATGCAGACAGCAATGAACCCAGCCCCGGCTGTTTAACTTCTAAACCAAAGACCCATAAGCACCAGACTCCAATTAAAAACAGAACCACCCACCATGCCAGTATAAGTTCCAAGTCCTCTCAAACTTCAGTTACCTGATGTTGACTTCCCCCTTATACCCGGGCTAGGTCAGCACCCTCTTGTGGGGTCCTTCCACACATGCACGCACACCACACAGCATTCTGTCTAGTTCGACCAACACTTATTGGCACCACAACGTGTCAGTATTAGCTGTGATCCCTTTTTGCTGACATAAAGCTTCTATATCCTGCTTAGCCTCCAACCATCTGGGAAGAGGTCGGATCTTATTCTGTAAATGATATGAAGCCAGTGAAAGATTGAAGCAAAGGGGGTGACAACAAAGACCAGATTTGCATTTTAGAAAGCTCCTTCTGCTAGCTGCAGTGAGGGTAGATTGGAGGGTGCCGGGCTGGAGAGAGGAAACCAATGAGTAGCTGTTTGAGTGTTGACAGTAGATACGAGAGAGGACCATAGTGGATGGAAGCCACTGGGTCTCAGTGATTGAGTAATCATTGAGTGAGGGCAACAGAGAGAAAGTGGAGGATGATTCTGGTTTCTGGTTTAAGTAGTGAGCTGATGGTGGGACCATTAACTGAAACGGGAAATACAGGAGGGAGGTCTGGGTTGAAAGGAATGAATAGACGTGACGAGTTTAGATATTAATATTGGGGTTGACACTGTAACTGACTGTCCAAAATCCATTCAACTCCTCTGCCATCTGTCACAGAAATGTAGTCTGAGGAATTCACTCTGATCCAGGGTGGACCCTAATTCACCCAGTCACGATAAGCCATTCCCATAATAATCCCCCATGTCTTGACTGGTACAGGGCATGGGTCTAAACCAATGAGCACACAGCCCTTCCCTTGAGACTTTATTGGTGTAAGGGTCATAAACTGACCCATTTGGACCATAGGAAAGCATCTTTCTTCGACAGTCTCGGGAGAGGTGAGAACAAGAAAACTAGTAGTCCTGATTACTACTGACAGCACTCCAACTCAGGAGGCTTGGGGTAAGGTAGTTCTGGGAGAAGAGTACAATGGAGAGAGAGAAAACCCTGGGCCTTATATAACTCATTGAACCAATGGATCAAGCCACCCAAAAGTTCAAACTATCCTCTTACATGAACCAATACATTTCTTTATTGCTTTAGCCACTTTGAGTTGGGATTTCTGCTATGTACAGCCTCAAGCTTCCTAACCGATATGGATATGGTGAATCAAGGAAACCAGTACATGGAGTCTCCTGGAGTTGGGCAATGCAGCATGCGCAGGGTGACCTGTAGGACACAAAAGAAGTGGCGCCCATCAGGCAGATAGATGGCTCTTCAATCTGAAGCTCAGGGAAGAAGTCAAGCTGAAGGTACATTTCTGGTGTCATCAGATGGGATGTAAACTGAAAGAAAGTAGCCAAGACAGACCAAGGAAAGCATATAGAATGTGGAGAGGGGAGAAGAGCAGGGTCAAGGGCAGAATCCCGGGAAACACTAGCATCAGGAGGACTCTAAAGAAAACAAAGGAGTAGAAGGAAGTGAAGGAGAAGTTCTCAATGTGGGGAGGAGACTGAAAGAGTACGACCATAGAAGTGGGGAGAGGAAAAAAATAAAAAGAAGTGAGAGAGGAGGTTGGGGTAACTGCTGAATGGCAAAGAACACTGTGGAAAGAGACAGACACGGATAGAAGAGGAATACAAACTAAGGAGCAAGCCAAGCTGCTGTAACATCGAGACTCATAAATACAGTGGCTTAAATAAAATGGAAGTTCCTTTCTCTCCCACATGACAGTCCAGACAGGGAGAGACAGTCCAGAACAGTAATCAGTTCTTTTCCACAAGGTCTCAAGGGGCATAGGTTCCTCTGACTGGTTGCTGGTAAGACCTTACAAGTAAGGTCTGAGGATCTAATGTATAGCATGGTGACTATAGTTGATAATACTGTATTGCATAACTGAAATTTGCTGACAGTAGATCTTAGACCTTCTCACCAAAAAAAGGGGGGGTAACTATGTGAGGTGATGGATGTGTTAATTAACTTGACTGTGGGAACCCTTTCACGATGTGTATGTATATCAAATCATCACTTTGCACACTTCAAATATATTACCATTTTATTTGTCAATTATACCTCAATAAAGCTGGGAAAAAAACTTAGAAGGGACAAGAAGAAAATATCTAAAACCTTTAACACATAGAAGAAAATGGATAATCTTAGGAACCCTGAAGAATTTCAGGATCTCCAATCACATTTCTGCTGCCACCCCCTTGCTCACTCTGGAGATGGCCTTGCAGCCCAGTTAATGCTGCACGACCTGCTGGTGGTGTCCAAACCCTCCCCTCCCTGCCTCCTGGCCCATCCACTTAGCTCTGGGAATGCACACCAGAACCAGGCAAAAAGGGGAAATCATCACATTCAGGTACTTTGCACTACGTAGGTCATGATTCTCTTTCTGCTTTTAATCTCCTCCTAACCACTGACTCTGTCCTCAAAACTCCTTCCCCTGGCCTGGCTTCTGCTTAAAGCTATCCCTTTATTTCTGTCCTTCTCTTCACCATTACAACCACCAACTTACTCCCAAACCCCCTGCAATCTGGCATCTGCCCCATCACTTGGCTGAAACTCTCACCTGGGTCATTAAATTTAATGGTCTTTCCTTGGCCTTCTTCCTCCTCCACCTGGCTGGGTCTTGTTAGACACAATTGGCCATCCCTTCCTTGAAACTCTACCTTATATATATATACAATGGAATATTATGCAGCCATCAAAAGGAATGAGATCTTGCCATTTGCAATGACGTGGATGGAACTGGAGGGTGTTATGCTGAGCAAAATACGTCAATCAGAGAAAGACATGTATCACATGACCTCACTGATATGAGGAATTCTTAATCTCAGGAAACAAACTGAGGGTTGCTGGAGTGGGGGGTGGGGTGGGAGGGATGGGGTGGCTGGGTGATAGACACTGGGGAGGGTATGTGCTATGGTGAGCACTGTGAATTGTGCAAGACTGTTGAATCACAGATCTGTACCTCTGAAACAAATAATGCAATTATGTTAAGAAAAAAAAAAAGAAGATAGCAGGAGGGGAAGAATGAAGGGGGGGAATCGGAGGGGGAGACGAACCATGAGAGACGATGGACTCTGAAAAACAAACTGAGGGTTCTAGAGGGGAGGGGGTGGGAGGATGGATTAGCCTGGTGATGGGTATTAAAGAGGGCATATTCTGCATGGAGCACTGGGTGTTATGCACAAACAATGAATCATGGAACACTACATCAAAAACTAATGATGTAATGTATGGTGATTAACATAACAATAAAAAAATTTTAAAAAAAGAAAGAAACTCTACCTTAGTCTTGGCTGCTGTGACGTGTCGCTCCACATGCCCGCCCTCCCTCTCCATCTCCTAGTCTTGCCCTATGTCTGTCTTTCTGCGACTCCGCAAAAGACACACAAAGGCTGATGCAACTTCTATATGGGGCAGTCATCCCGCTATAGTGAAAAAGACATCACCCGGGCTCAAGCCTCAGATCTACCCCTTGTTTGTTGTGTAACCTTGGCCCATTACTTAGCACCTCTGAGTCCATTTCCTCCCTGGGAAAACAGGGACACAAATACCCCTCTCTCAGGCTTTGTATTATCAGGCAAGGCAACTGCTTAATAAACAACCCCCAAAACTTCAGGGGCTTAACAAACAATAATGTTACAGTCCAGTGAATGAGCAGAAGCTAGGGGCCACTACAGAAGATTACACTGGAATTGGATCCAGTGGCTCTACCATCCCCTAGGGCGCAGGGTCCTCCACTGGATTTTCTGTTTCAGCAGACCACAGGAAAAAAGACTGAGCAAGCATGCATAAGACTGTGCATGATATTTTTAGGGGACAGACAGAGAGGTGGCATGTATTACTCCTACTCACATTCCATTGGCCAGAACTCAGTCACATGACTTGATCTGTTAGCAAGGGATGCTGGGAAATGTAGTTCTGGGGGAAAGAAAGGGGATCTGATGAACACATAGTATCCATCTATCTATGGGTAGCTGTGAAGATGGAAATCATAGAAGTGAATCCTGTGACCTTTCTGGAACATAGTAGATGTTACATGAATAATAGCCTTTAGTAGCCATTTTTTTACTATTTGCCAACTCTCCCCAGTGTTTAAAGTCTGTGCAGACAAAGGCTGAGATAAATAAGGAGACTGAGGGAGAGCAGACAGAGACTAAAGGGGAAACAATTCTTGTGGACAGAAACAGAAGTGCGGGCCAGGTTTGGGGTGTAGGTAGAAGTAGAGCAGGCAGTGTGGGCAGGGGGCTCACAGGGAACAGAGAGCCCAGTGGCACTGAGCACAACCTTTGATTTTCCCACTAACCCTGGCTCCCACCTGAGCCAGAGGGGTTTAGAAAGATCTGAGTTTCCTTGGAAACCATTTCTCTGGCCCTCTCTGCACGTTATCAGCCAAGCTGGTTGTAATCAAACCCCCACGGGGCAGAGAATGAGCTCTCAAACTGCCGTCCTGGGGTTCCATCCAAATTACTTGCATTCCCTATTTAAATTGGTAATTTCCCCACAAGTGCTCTCCCTGCCCATCCCCAGATTTGTTGGGAAGGGGGAGCTCTAGGCATGCACCCAGACACAGCCCAGGGTCCTTGGGGGTGCCTCCAAGCAGCCACACCAAGACAGGACCCTTATCCTCAGGCCCCTCTGGCCCACAGAGGGAACAGCCTGGACATTAGCAGTAAAGAAGAAGGACCTACATGGGCCTCTGTGAGTGACTCAAGAATGATGGGCTCCACTATCCAGCCTGGATTTCAGGGGTACTGACTGATTACCTTTTTCAGGTACACACTTTTGGAAGGAAAGGGATAGATGCTGGGCCAGGACACCAGATAATCTTAAAGTACTCAGCGCCAAGGCCACAGGACTAGGGGACAGCTGGGGAAGTCCCACAGTGTTAGGCAGAGAGATTCCAGGAGCTTCTGAGTCCACCCACGTCCACTCCCTTGGTCACGAGCCAGCCCTGTCCCTAGGGAGACTAGAGAAAGGGAGAGTGGACCCCTGGCCCCTTTCTTTCCAGAATGGGCAGAAGGCCCCATCTACAACAAGGACACAGACACATGCTTAGCCATATACACACATGTACGTACATGTGAGTACGTACATATTGGAGGGAGCTGTACGTGTGTACAGATAGACACATACCCATGTACCTAGACGTCGTGCCTACTGACCCCCCTCACCAGGCACACCAGGCGTGTTCATGTTTCTGCTGGACCCAGGATCAGGCAGCAGCATGTGGCACACGACCACACATGACAGTCTTGGTGTGCATCCATGCACATGCCATAGTCCCGCCAGCCATCACAGCACGATCCATTACTGACACATGTACTCGGGAGCACGTGGCACTGAGGAAGGGAGAACTGGGCCAGGAGAGAGACCCTGCTTCACAAGTGGCTAAGCAGGGGACAGTCTGGATTCCAGATCCCTAGACAGATCCAAGGAACTGTGGCAAATTGAGTCTCATCCACAGGGGCACCTGAGAGTCTAATCTGAACAGGAACTGAGAGGCAGGGTATGGAGCAGCCTGGTGGGTGGGGTGGGGCCTTACTGGGTGAAACAGGTTCCCAGACTGCTGGGAGAATGGCAGGGACCAGGAACCACCCCAGGGGAAGGCCTTACTCCCAAAGGTAGACCTGGATATTAGGGCCTTATCCCAGAGAAGAGTAGGTAAAAAGCAGGAACTCTGCCATTGGCCTGAGCACCTGCAGTTAGGGGAGCAACTGGGCTTGTGGAGTCAAGTGCCTGGGGCCCCCCAGCTCTCAGATCCTTTGTCCAGGGAAGCATAGCTGGTACCAGGCCCACCCACTGCCATGTTGGGCTCCACACTCAGAGCCAGGCTGGGTCAGGGTAAGCTCAGGGAGTTGGCAGGCCAGCCCTGCGGACTCTGAACAATTATTTACAGCTGAGGAGACTAGAGGAAGACAGACCCCCAACTTCTGAGCCAGCCAGACCCTGAACTCTGTTATTCCCTCTGCTGCCAAGAAGACAACGGGATGACTTGCCCTCCACCCAGAACCTGCCCTCAGGGCCCTACCTCAACCTCAGCTCTGAGGGTCTTGGTCATGCACTCTCCCTGGTCTCTCTTCTCACTGCAAGGAAGCTGGGAGCCAAGCCACACACCTGAGAAGGATGGGGAGCAGGTGTTGGATTCAATGCCCAGAGTGGTTGTCCCTACCACTTCTCCCCCGGCCCTGACACTAGAAGAATCCCACAGAGCTTCACAGCCTGCCTGCTCCTTTCTAAACAGACAGGTGTGAGAGAAGAAATGAGAATTCCAGTGGGAGGGCCCAACCAGCTGTTTCCAGCTGGGACTCTCCGCATCTTCTGGCAGAGTCTGCTATGGGGAGGAGAGACAGGCAGGTGAAATTTCTGAACACTCAGTGTCTCCCTACCACCCAGAATGACTCTCTCTCTCTCTCCCTCCCTCTCTCTCTCTCTCTCTCTGCCTTTATATATGCTACTGCTCAGAATATCCTTCCACCTCCCTGTCTCCTGGAAAACTCTTATTTAACCTTCAAAACCCTGTTCAGGTCTCCCCTCTTCTGTGAAATCTTTCCCTACCCTAGCACTCCCCCTGCCTGATGAATTATTCATTCCCTCCTCCAGGCTACCATCTATTCATGTGGGGATGTCTGTCTTCCTTCCGGGAGGGAAGGAGCTGTGTGGCACTTGTCTCTGAACACCAGCACCACCGCAGGGTCTGCCAGAACATGTCCAGGAGAAGCAGCTGAGACAGTGAGCTCTGGAATAAACCCAACCTGAGTCTGAGTCCCAGCTCTGCATCGTCTAGCTGTGGGACTCAGAAAAGTTGTTTCAACTCTCCGAGCCTCCATTGGCCCCAATGTGAAACAGGAAGAATAAAATGAGAAGTAAAAGTTAAATGAAAATGCAGAGGTTAGCCCAGAACTGGGGCTATTAATTAATTTTGTGATCCATGAGCATCTACGCTGTCGGTTCTTTGCTGAAAAGTCCTAATGACCCCCACGCAGTCCTTACCCTGAGAAATCTCACCAGCAAATGAATACAATGAAGTGTGGTGAGTCCCATGACAGCCCAGAGAAGGAACCGCTTACTTTAGCTCCCACATGTTCTAGTGGTTACATTCATTGGCTTGGGGGTTAGAAAGTCCCAAGTTCAAATCCCAGCTCAGACAGGAACTAGCTATGTGAACTCAGGGAAGTTATTAAAACACTCAGAAATTCTGAGATATATTGGAAAATTAACAATACAAATAATGATACACACGTACAAATAATACAATATAAAACTTGAGGGGTGCCTGGGTGGCTCAGTTTGTTAAGTGTCTGCCTTTGGCTCAGGTCATGATCCCAGGGTCCTAGGATCGAGTCCCACATCGGGCTCCTTGCTCAGCGGGGAGCCTGCTTCTCCCTCTACCTGCCGCTCCGCCTGCTTGTGCGTTCCCTCCCTCTCTCTCCCTCTCTCTCTCTAACAAATAAATAAATAAATTCTTTAAAAACAAAACAAAACAAAAAAACTTGTTAGAGAGTAAGCAAGGAAGATTCCCAGAGAAGGCAACATCGGGCTTTGACAAATGAGTAGTTTTCAAGGTAGAGAGGGGAAGCGAGGGTATTTCCAGCAGCACGAACGTCAGGTCAAATGGCTGGTGAGTCCAAAAGACAATAAGTGTTGTGATTCTGGATCACAGTGTGTGAAGAGGAAATGGCAAAAGAGGACCTAAAAAAAAAGGCAAGGGCCAACCGCTTGGGCTAAGTGGTTCCTGGCACACACTTCTGATGACAACAGTCCCTTTTCTGGAATGTGCCTGGCACCTATATTAGAGGCTCAATAAATATTTGTGGGAAAACAAATAAGTGAGTTAGTGGCCCTGAGAGCCTGACCCACGACCCTTTCTCTGCTAGAATTCCAATTCTTCTGTGAATTAGCTACCAGGGCCTGGGCATGTCATATAATCTCTCTGGGCCCTGGGGTTTCTTCATCTGAATTTAGAAGGGGGCTGGATGGAGTTACCATGCCTTCTCAGGGGGTGTCTGAGGGATAAATGAGAACACGCTATTGGTGCTTGCTACTATGTGTTACCCTCACTCTCTCTGAGAGGAACCCTTTTGAAAGCAATGACATAGTCCATTACAAATATCTTCACACTAAACCCCGTTCTAGATACATTACCTCATTCGATCTTCCGAACATCCCTATTAGGAAGACTTGACCATCTCCTTTTATAGATAATGCGCTCAGAGAGCGTGCCCGGGGTGCCCAAGTCACACAGCCAGTCAGAGTCTGACCCAAGACCCAAACCCCAGTCTTCCTCACTCCAAAGGCTTGCCACTACATTGAGGATTGTTTTAAAGCAATAAAAACTCTTCTTTTTTAAAAAAGATTTTATTTATTTATTTGAGGGAAAGAGAGAGAGAGAGCAAGGGGAGAGGGAGAAGCAGACTCTCCCTGAGCAGCTGAGCAGGGAGCCCGACGTGGGGCCCAATCCCAGGACCCCAAACTCATGACCCGCACTGAAGTCAGACGTTTAACCAACTGAGCCACCCAGGTACACCAACTCCTTTTTTTTAATAAAATATGAATTGATGGGAACCCCAATCTATAAAACAATTACAAGCAGAGCTTCTCCTGTGGAAGCATCCCCTGCTCACTCCTCCTTGCCCTCACTCACCCACCCAGCCGGTCACCTCCGTGGCCCCTGGGCTCCAAAGAGCACAGACCCACTGCACATCACTCCCTCCCAGCCAAGCCCCATGGCCCAGAACCTTGCACAGAAGTTAGACCCACCAATGGGCCTGACATCAGAAGAACAACTTCTATGCCCTGCAGCTCACAGAATAAAAATGTATTCCTTCTGATCCCTATCCAGTCTCCCGATAAGCCAGCCCTGCCATGCCTTAATATTCTTCCTGCTAAGGTGCCTGAAGGTCCCTCAGATGTCTAGTTCCAGCCTGCTAGTCTTTGAACTTGAGACATTCTAAGCACCCAGTAGTTGACTTAATAATTCGGGAGATTGAAAGGCAGTCCAGGCAGCAGTCAGCCAGCTCCCCTCTGCAGAAAATCTGGATGGGCTGGACACTCTCCCTAAGGGCTCCTCTCCAGGGATGGCTGCTTGAATCAAAAGAGTTAGGGATCATGGCAAAGTCATTTGCAGACACAACAGTTTCGTGTTAGCAGGCTGTCCTGGGGAGCGGGGGAGGGGCAGCTCACCTATGTCTCTATCAGAGGCTGCGTCCTTGGACATGTAATAATCAGCTCTGCTTGGCTTGGCATCATCAGAGCCTGGAATTTGGTTCTATCTCAAGGCCCCATGGCCTCAAAACCATGTCAGAGACAGGCCGGTGCCCCTGCCCTCTGGCTGAGGACAAACCACTGCATTTGCGCTTCAGTGAGTCCCTACTGCCCCTATGGTCCTGCTGTGACCCTGATTCCCTGCCTGAAAAGATGGAGGTGCCACAGGAGGGCTTACCTTCCCTCTTCTCAACAGTTCTGCACATACCCCACCCCATCTCAGAGGGAGAAGTTTCCCTCCTTTGTCCAAGAACAGCCTTGCCACCAAGTTTGCAACTCCACACACTTCCCCTGCACCCGAAACCCCTCCCTTGCCCTCCGGCAACAAACAGCCTCCAGGACCACACACACACACACACACACACACACGCACACACACACACACAGACACACACACACACACACCCATGCTAAAGGTGGCCTTCCCAGGGTGGCCCTAGCCCTGGACGTGCAGATCTGGATTCAAGTTCAGGCTCTGTCACTTACCAGCTGCATGACCTTGAGCCAGCCCTTCCATCTCTGCATCTCAGTTCCCACATCTGGAAAGTGGAAATATCAGCTCTCATCTCAGAGAAAAGACTGCTGTGAAGTGAGATGGGGGTGCTTGGAAGGGCTCAGCACAATGCTTGTCCTTTCCTTACTCAAGGAAGCTTGTTAGAAATGCAGGATCCCAGGCGCCCTTGAGGTATGCTCAATCAGAATCTGCATTAATACCTTTAAAAAGCAGCTCAGGTGTTTCTTATGTATAAGCAGCACCACAGCACCATTTGAACCTCCAGATTTTATCTCATCTTCCTTCAGGAGAGAAATAATTTGACACGAATGGGTGGGGGAGATCCCCTGCATCTCCCTTTCCCTTCCTCTCGCCTTCTCCAGGAGCCCAACATCCACAAGGTGACCTCTGGTGTCCTCCCCAGTCGTAACTTACTCCATCCACCGAGCCAGTTCCATCTACTCGTTCTGCCTGGCAATGGGCACTGCTGGTGCAGAATCCTTTTGAATGACATGTTGCAAGTTTATTGGGGGATTGGAAAGGAAATATGTAATAAGCCTAAAAGAATACCTGACGCATGGAAGGAAGATACTTAATAAGGGGTAGGTATTATTATTACCATCTGTGTGACCTTGACATCCCTGAGCACACCAGAGCCTCATTTTATCACCAGCACCCAACACAGCACTAGGTAAGGTAGAGTGGGTCTTACGGTATGAGTTCAATCTGACTCTCAATTCAGATGAGATTCTCAACTCAGAAGAGATGGCCAAGTCTAGGATCAGCCAATGAAGAGGGGAGATTACAGATGGGGATGAGCCCAGGGATAAGAGCAGGTAGACCCAGGGCATGTGTGAGGAATAAGGAGGAGACCAGCTTGGCAGCAACAGGAGACATGCAGAGGAGAAACGGGTGATACAGAGACAGAAAGAGGGTGGTGGCTAGCACAGGACCTGGAAGGTCAAACTAAGAAGTTTGGGTTTATGCTGGAGGCACTAGGGAACCACTGGGAGTTGCAGATCAGGAAGTAGAGTGGCCCAGAGTGCAGAGGGAGTCTGATCTAGGGCAGGCTCTAGTGGTAAAGAGGGAGAATGCCTTCAAGAGATATTGCTGGGGTAGAATGTATACGACTTGTCGACCAATTGGATATAAGGAGAAGGAAGATGGAGAATCAGTCTGACAACAATGCTGGTGACATCAGTGACAGACCTGGCAGCGCACAGACAGAACTGTTTCCAAGTGGAAAGTGATGGATTTTGTTTCAGAACTGATCCCTTCATCCAACCAGAATGCTAAGCACTGCATGGGGTTCTGAGTATATCACCATGGGCCAAATAGTTCCTGCCCTCATGGGAGGTACAGCCTGGTGATAGGATGACACCGAGGTGCCTATGGGACCCCCAGCTAGAGATGTCCAGGAGGCAATTCAGAGGGGTGTGAGGGCCGGAGAAGATTTTGGTGTCATTCTCCCAACTGCCCTGGACACCCATTTTGGAAAGCACCAAGAGCAAGGGCCTTCTTCAAGGCCCAGACTTCAACCCTACATTTCTCTCAGTACCCAGCAAAAGCCACTGCCACCTCCAGTTGCCTTCTGCAGGGTCCTCTCTAAGGTAAGCGCGGCAGAGGCAGCCCGCTTGGAGGTGCATAGCACGCCCAGTGGGCAGGGGCTCTGGCCTCTTGATTACCGGCTGGTGAGGAGTCTCACGATTGTAGTCATCTGATTAGCAATTCATGCTCTCATGAGCTGAGCAGAGACACGGGCCAAAGAATCTGGGCTGGACAGAGTAGTCTTGGCCTCAGTGTGATGTAGGTGAGGTTCTTCTTCAGCACTGCCCTCCCTTCACCCCCACACTTCTTTCCTTCCACTGTACATTCTGTTCCCTGCACTTCTCTAGAATTCCTAATGTGCTAACTGGTCTCCACTTCCTCCACCCTCCTAAACTCAGACTCTTATTTCCCTCTCTACACCTGCTCTAGCCCCTGCCTGCCAGCCCCCAGACTCACCACACACCCTTCTGGCCCCTGCAAGCCCAGTTAAGTCAAAAAATCCACAGTTAATTAAATACTAAGCACTTAGCATTGGGATAGATCATTTGGAGGTAAACTGATGAATGATACTATGGAATTATATTTTTGTGTGCTCTAATTGTGTGGGTACAACTTATAGTTCACAGTAGCTTTTCTGTGGTCAATGAGTAATGGATATTTATGTCTTTTTTATGGAGTTCAGAGGCTAATATAACTAATGTAAATGCTATAGAAATTTCCCTCAACTCTATGGTCAACTAATCTTCAACAAAGCAGGAAAGAATATCCAATGGAAAAAAAGACAGTCTCTTCAACAAATGGTGTTGGGAAAATTGGACAGCCACATGCAGAGAAGAATGAAACTGGATCATTTCCCTACACCATACATAAAAATAGACTCAAAATGGATGAAAGACCTAAAAGTGAGACAGGAATCCATCAAAATCCTAAAGGGGAACACAGGCAGCAACCTCTGTGACCTCGGCCACAGCAACTTCTTGCTAGACACATCTCCAAAGGCAAGGGAAACAAAGGCAAAAATGAACCATTGGGACTTCATCAAAAAGCTTTTGCACAGCAAAAGAAACAGTTGACAAAACCAAAAGACAACTGACAGATGGGAGAAGATATTTGCAAATGTCTTATCAGATAAAGGACTAGTATCCAAAATCTATAAAGAACTTATCAAACTCAACACCCAAAGAACAAATAATCCAATTAAGAAATGGGCAGACAACATGAACAGACATTTCTCCAAAGAAGACATACAAATGACCAACAGACACATGAAAAAATGCTCAATATCACTCGGCATCAGAGAAATACAAATCAAAACCACAGTGAGATACCATCTCACACCAGTCAGAATGGCTAAAATTAACAAGTCAGGAAACGACATATGTTGGCAGGGATGCAGAGAAAGGGGAACCCTCTTACACTGTTGGTGGGAATGCAAGCTGGTGCAGCAACTCTGGAAAATAGTATGGATGTTCCTCAAAAACTTGAAAATAGAGTTACCCTATGACCCAGCAATTGCACTACTGGGTATTTACCCCAAAGATACAAATGTAGTGATCCAAAGGGGCACCTGCACCCCAATGTTTATAGCAGCAATGTCCACGATAGCCAAACTATGGAAAGAGCCCAGATGTCCATCAACAGATGAATGGATAAAGAAGATGTGGTATATATATTACAATGGAATACTACTTAGCCATCAAAAAAATGAAATCTTGCCATTTTCAATGACATAGATAGAACTAGAGGGTATTATGCTAAGTGAAATAAGTCAATCAGAGAAAGACAATTATCATATGATCTCACTGATATGAGGAATTTAAGAAACAAAACAGAGGATCACAGGGGAAGAGAGGAAAAAATAAAACAAGACAAAATCAGAGAGGGAGACAAAGCATAAGAGACTCTTAATCACAGGAAACAAACTGAGGGCTGCTGGAGGGGAGGTGGATGGAGGGATGGGGTAACTGGGTGATGGGCATTAAAGAGGGCACGTGATGTAATGAGCACTGGGTGTTATATACAACTGATGAATCATTGACCTCTACCTCTGAAACTAATAATACATTCTATGTTAATTAATTGAATTTAAATAAAAAATAAAATTAAAAAAAGAATGAGAGACTATTACATATTAAACAAAATTCAAGAGGCATAAATAGATGATAGATGATGATAGATGATAGATAGATAGATAGATAGATAGATAGATAGATAGATAGATAGATATAGATAGATAGATAGATAAATTCCCCCCCCCAAAAAAAAATGATATAGAAGTTTAAGGCCCTATCTCTCTTTTTCTGACACAGGATAGTTAGAACTACAATCTCCTGGCATTCATTCCCTGAGCAGAAAACAACCCCTTGGTAATGTAGTGCTCCAGTGTAAAAAGACAGTCTTCTCTGTCGCCATCTGCTCTATGATGCAGTTTCCAGGAATACACCATGGGGGGAGGGGGGCGGGACTCCCTTTCCTTCAAAACCTACTCCTCCGGTGATTCTGTCAGCCCGGATCAAAAGCCTTAAAAATATACATTTTCTTTGACGCTGTAATTCTACTTCCAGAAACTTATTCTAAGTAAGACGTATGTGCAAGGATGTTTGTGGAGCACTGTTTAAAATAGCTACCCATAAAAATGGAAAGAACTTAGATGTAATATGCACACAGGGAGATGCTAGGGGAGTTTTTAATGTCTCTCAGGCCGAATCACCCTTCCATATTCTGCTCTGTTGCTGGTCCAGGGACTGCAAACACTTCACTTCCCAGACCCTGGGACCGGCTGGCTTCTCATTAGGTTCCAGCAGTGGGAGGCAACAGAGAAGATTGGAAGGCAGAGCAAGGGGAGAAGGGACTGAGTTCCTGTTCCTTTCGTTCCTGACAGCCCCACCCCAACAGCAGCGGTTGGCTCCAGCCAGTGCAGTGTTTCTGCACTCCCAGACCAGCCTCCTCCGACACCTCCAAGATACCAACATCTGTTGGCATCCTCTTCTAAGGTCTGAGTGCCAAGAGCCCTGCTCTGAGCTCCTAGGTTCTAGTTTCCCCACATCTTTTCACTTGTTCCTTTAGCCCTATAGGGGGCACCTGCTTCCTGCAGTTCTTATCTCTGAGTTACTTTTGTGTCCCCTTCTTGCTCTATCTGCTCCCCAACGTGGATGTAGCCAATTGCCTCTATTAAATTCCCTCTGGGTGAAATACTTTGTGTGGTATCTGATTTCCTAACTGGGTCCTGGCTAATATAAGGGCCATTTCACCCCCATCGGATGGAAAAAGAAATTATGTGACAATACCAAGGGTGAGTTAAGATGCAAAGGACAGGAATTTTATACATTGCTGATGAGTTGTAACTTTATACGCTAGTCTTCCCCTTATCTTTGGTTTCTCTTTCCATGGTTTCAGTTGCCTGGGGCCAGTTGGTGCCTGGAAGCAGATGATCCTCCTTTGGACATATTGTGAGAAGGTCAATATAGCCTAACACTATGTCACAATGCCTATGTCATTCCCCTCGCTTCATTTCATCATGTAGGCATTTTATCATCTCATCTCAACACAGGAAGAAGGGTGAGTACAGTACAATAAGATATTTTGAGAGAGAGAGAGAGACCACATTCACATAACTTTTATTTCAGTATATTGTTATAATTGTGCTATTACTATTAGTTATTGTTGTTCATCTCTTACTTTGTCTAACTTATAAATTAAATTTTATCGTGAGTATGTGTGTACAGGAGAAAACATAGTATGTGTAGGATTTGGTACTATCTGTGGTTTCAGGTATCCACTGGGGGTCTTGGAACATATCTTCATAGAGAAGGGGGACTACTGTATGACCATCTCAGAGAGGATTTGGCAAGCGGTATCTAGTAAAGCTAAAGATACATATACCCTTCGTTATGCACAAACAATGAATCATGGAACACTATATCTAAAACTAATGATGTAATGTATGGGGATTAACATAACAATAAAAAAATTAAAAAAAAAAAAAAAAAGATACATATACCCTTCAACCCTGCAATTCTGGCCCTGGGTATGAACTCTAAAGACATTCTGACAGATTACCCAGGAAGATGACATCATCCCTTATTTGTACTATCAGCAGGACATGGGTGAGTCAATGGTGGTATACTCATATAATGGAATCCTAGACAGCAGTTAAAAATGAATAAATGAAAGTTACATACAGCAATATGGATAAAACTTAGAAGCATCATTTTGAGTGAAGAAAGCAACCTACAAAGGGATGTGTACAGTAAGATATCATTATATATATAAATTTTTATTTTTTTAAGAGTTTATTTATTTATCTGACAGAGCGAGAGAGAGGGAACACAAGCAGGGGGAGTGGGAGAGGGAGAAGCAGGCTTCCCGCCGAGCAGGGAGCCCGATGCGGGGCTCGATCCCAGGACCCTGGGATCAGGACCTGAGCCGAAGGCAGACGCTTAACGACTGAGCCACCCAGGCGCTCCTATATATAAAATTTTAAAGCCTACAAAACAGTACTATGCATTGTTAATGGGTACATTTGGACATAGTAATGGGAATATATTAGTGCATGGGGGAAATGAACAGCACTAACATTAGAACATTGGTTATTGAAGAGGGCAAGAAAGGAAATGGAATCAAGAAAAAGAACACAGAGGCTTTTGGGTTTATTTCTCAAGCCGTGGTGGTGGGTACCATTTAAAGGGGATTGTGGAAGACAGAAGCTTAGAGGGTGATCGTCTGCGTCCAGGAACAGGGAATAAGTGAGGCCAATAGGCACACCAGCCATCAATATCCATTAAAACAATTTTCTAAAAACACGATATATTGACACAAAGAGCTATTAAAAACATATTAAGTAAAAATTAAGTGTACAAAAGAGTATTCTCTCATCACCCCCTTTTTATAAGATATAATATATGTGTGAAGGGGGGAAAGGACTGGAAATGGCACTGTTGCTCAGGGTAGGAGGATGATAAATGCCTCTTATTTGCTTCTTTATATTTATCATATTTTCTATTGTTTCTGAAGCAAATACAAACTTCTTATATAAGAAATTATTTTTTTTAATGTACCCTGTCGGTTCTTTTTTTTTTTTTAAGATTTTATTTATTTGACAGAGAGAGAGAGAGCACAAGGAGGCAGAGAGGCAGGCAGAGGGAGAGGGAGAAGCAGACTCTCCACGGAGCAGGGAGCCCGATGTGGGGCTCCATCCCAGGGCCTTGGGATCATGACCTGAGCCGAAGGCAGACGCTTAACCGACTGAGCCACCCAGGCGCCCCCTTATATAAGAAATTCTTAACGATTTTTCTGAAACGGACTCCAACAGAAAACCCTCCCTTATTCACTGCCGTGATCTCAATATGCCACCGAGGGGCTTCCCAAAGCGTGGATTGCAAGACAACTTTAGGTGACTTCATACAGATTAAGCATTTCTTATATTCATAAGTATGTTTATCTTAACATATATTACAAAAACAAATTAGTTTCAACAAATGGTGCTGAAATAATTGGACATTGATGTACAAAATTAATCTAGACGCAGACCAACACCCTTCCCAAAAATTTACTCAAAATGGATCACAGACCTAAATATGAAATGCAAAACTATAAAACTCCTAGAAGATAAGGTAGGAGAAAAATAAGTTAGCACATCAAACCCATGACTCAATTGATACTCAAATGTTTTTAAACAGGATGCCTGCTGTGTGGGGGAAAGGAATTATCTTTTCAGTAAATGGTTGTGGGTCTGCAGGATATCTATAGGAAGGAAATGTCATTTAGACCCCTACTTCACTACTCATAAGAATCAGTTCCAGGTATCCTAAATATTAAAGACAAAACAACAAAGCTTCTAGATGGCAAACACGGCAGGATCTCTTCATGACTTTGGGGTGCAAAGATTTCTTAAGCAAAACAAAACATTGCTGATCATATAAAAAATGACTGATTGAAAAACCAGATTACTTTAAAATTAGGAACTTCTGATTATCAAAGGACACCACTGAGAGAATAATAAAAAAACAAGAGTAGAAGACAGTTGCAATACTTATAATCAACAACAGATTCACTTCCAGTATATATGAAGCCCGACAAACCAATCATAAAAAGATAGAAGGCACAGTTGAAAAATGAGCCAAAGATGTAAACAGGCACCTCACAAAAGAAGATGCCCAATTACATCACAAACATATGACAAAGGAGAACCAGCAATGTTCTCTTCCTTACTGTCAGAGGTCATCAGATGAGTCCATTCACTCTTAGATTTTCAATTCATGGAGTTGTACACTCAAGATTTGTGTACTTTCCTGTACCTACATTGTACTTCAACAAAAAGATTATTTAAAAAAAGAAATTTGGGCAAAAAAATAAATAGAATTTTGGTGCTTTCATTGACCTAAAGACAGTTTAGAAACACAATAATGCATTGCATACCTTTCAAAAAGAAACAACAGATAGACCAAAAATAGGTAAAAAGGATTCCCTTTGAGGGCAAGAGTGAGAATAGGAAGGAAGGAGGGAAAAGAATAAAAATTAGACTTCTCTGCATCTATCTTTTTTTAACAATCTTAATTCACAATCATGCAAAATCAATACAATTTTTAAATAAATTGTTTTTAAGAAACATTAATCAATTTTAAATTAAGTTAATAATCCAGGTAGTACATAGATACAGCAAAAAGTACGACAGTGTTAACGTGAACGACTGAAGTCATGCTATAGGAAAGATTCCAGGTGATTGGGCATGTTGTCACTGCCCGTGTCACAACCAGGGCAGACCTTGCTGATCCACCATAGATCTTTCCCACTGAGCCTAGATTGCACCTCATAATCCAACTCAACACAGCACTCTAGGCAGCATTGACTCAAGAGTTGAAATATGCTTGCCATCCTTACCCGATGATAGCAGGTCTCAAAGGAAGAGGTCAAAGCAGTCACAAGCCCACCTAGGTCTCCTGACCCTTCATGTTGCTAATGGGAAAACGGAGGCTGAGACAGGAGTGGCTTTCCCGAGGACACACCAGGAGTTTCATTTTCCCTCTGCTACACCACCACCCAGCCTTAGCATTCCAGCCTAAAGAATGGAGCCCCCTACTCTTCCATCATCCTGTTCACCTGAGCAAAGGAGGCAGCAGAAGCAGTCAGCTGTGACAAGCTCTTCAAAAATTCCCAGGTAGGTCTATCACAGCTCACCCTTGCATCAAGCCTGCTCCTGAATCCAGAGTTTCTCCCTGTCTTGAACAACCAGGCCACTTTCTTCCCAAACCACCATCACAGAGACATCTTGCTGAATCACAGTGGTGATCTTGCTATTTCTCTACTCAGAAATTTACCATGGCTCCCTATTTCCTCAGTCCTAACCCCTTAGCCTGGCATTCTAAATAGTTTGTGATGAGACCCCAAACTGTCTTTCTTTGTTAATATCAACTTACTGCCCCTATAAACTCCAGCTGAATCTCACTTCCAGATCTGTGTCCATGCTGTTCCAACCACCTGTCCTTTCACTGAGTCCCAGAGAGTGGAACAGGGATGTTTTAAAGTCTTCCTTCCATGCTCTGGGATGAAGCTGACCCATGGAGCATGGCCAAAAGGCTCCAGCTAAAAGGAAAAAGGGTTCCTGGGACTGGAGCCAGGTCAAACAGCAGAAACTTTCTCTTGATCATTCCCAACCTCCTTTAGATAAAGAAACCTTTGAAAATTTGATTAAAACTATGGACCCCATTCCTAGTTAAATACATCAAACACATTTTTCTTTTAATATCAAAGGGCAGGGAAAAGAGAGCCCAGCTTAAGAATCATGCCTCATGATGCTATGACGGCAGGCAGCTACCCTTTGTTCTGTGTTTATTACGTGTCAGGACTGTCCTAAGCACTGCAGGCATTACCTCATTTAATACCCTCCATACCACCATGATTGCCCCCGGCTTTTCAGACAAAGAATGAAGGCACAGAGAGATGGTAGCCACAGAATCAGAATTCAAACCCAAGTCTTTCTGACTCCACAGCCTTGCTCTTAAACGATTCACCAAAGTCTTTGGTTTGGTACCAACTATGTCAGAACTTCCTAGGCCTGTCATTTAAAAATGCAGATTCCCAGGGCGCCTGGGCGGCTCAGTCAGTTAGGTGTCTGCCTTCGACTCAGGTCATGATCCCAGGGTCCTGCTCAGCCGGGAGCCTGCTTCTCCCTCTGCTTCTGCTCATGCTCTTGCTCTCTCTCAAATAAATAAATAAAATCTTTTTAAAAAATGCAGATTCCCAACCCCACATCAAGTGTAAATAATCAGAACCTCAGGAGGTTCTGCATTATTAACAAGACCCCCCAGTTGATTCTCAGGTACTCTAAGGTTAAAAATTGCCCCTGAGGGCGCCTGGGTGGCTCAGTCGTTAAGCGTCTGCCTTCGGCTCAGGTCATGATCCCAGGGTCCTAGGATCGAGTCCCACATCGGGCTCCCTGCTCGGCAGGAAGCCTGCTTCTCCCTCTCCCACTCCCCCTGCTTGTGTTCCTGCTCTCGCTGTGTCTCTCTCTGTCAAATAAATAAATAAAATCTTTAAAAAAAAAAAAATTGCCCCTGAGTGGCAAAAACTGATGTTCCAGTTATCATGGCTGTGTAACAAATTACCTCAAAACTTAATGACATAAAGCAACCACCATCTTATCTAGCTCTCATACTTGTGGCTCAGGAATTCAGGAAGAGCATCACTTCCACCAGACTCTATTGGTCCCAAGCTGGCCCATATTCAAGAGGAAAGGAATTAGACCCTGCCTGTTGATGGGCATGACAAGGTCCCATCGTACGCAAGCACATGCAGTGGGAGCTGGTGTTGCAGCCATCTTTGAAAAGGGCAATCTTCCACTTGAAGCCTCTGCTCACCTGCAAAATCCGATCAGATCAACCAAGCTGTCTCAGTGCACAGCCTGGAGAGAACAATGCTTAACATTCATCAAAGTCACTTTTTCAACAGGCTTTCTCATGCTTCATGGTTCATCCTTTCTGCTTCAAGAAGAGCTGTGGCAGCGGTGCCACAAACCTCAGTGGCCACCCTCAGGAAGTGCCCTTAGTGACAAGGCTGTCCCAGCAGCTCATGATCTCAGGGTCTAATGCAAAAATATGTGTCCACCCAGCTTTCTTCTGCATTCAGGTGGCCTCACCTGGGGCAGAGGGCTAAGTCTAATGGGAGACCCAGAATCGAAATGAAAAAGGTTCAACAAGACATCATGGATAGAGAGTGTAAATTGGTAAAACCTTTTTCAAAGGGCAGCTTGGCCACATGTATCAAAATATAATATGTACATGCTCTTTGACCCAGCATTTCCACTTCTAGAATTTAGTCCAAGGAGATAGTGGCCCAAATGCAAGGAGACACGTGCATAAGCAGGTACACATGATGTTGTTTATGATGGCGAAAAATTGGAAACAACCTTTCCACCCACAAGTTGGTGATAGATTAGGCAAATAAATTGTAGTTCATTAATACTAAATTTCAAAGAATGATGTAGATCTATATAGACTGATATGGAAAAATCTCCAAAACATATGGTTAAGTGGGGAAAAAAGTATTTGAACAGTATGTATCATAAATCACATTTATATAAAACTCTTTGTGTGCTTCAGCCCAAAGAGAGATGGCTAGAGGAAGGCCCCCTGGGTGGTAGCATTTAGTGTGAATTCTGTTTTCTTCTGCATTGTTGAAATATTTAACAGTGAGAAGGTGGCTTGTGTTATACCTACTGTGTGCTATGGACTATTGCAAATCCCTTACACACATTAACCCACTTTATCCCCCTAACATCCCTGGGAAACGGATACTGTTATTGTCTTCATTTTAGAAGACAGAATACTGAGGCACATAGAGGTCAAACAGTTTGCCCAGCATCACAGGGCCAGTAAATGGCAAAGACGGGAGCCAAACCCAGGAGGTCAGGCTCCAGAGTCCGTGCTCTTACCCATTAAGCTATCCTGCCACTCTGCAGTGTTTGATATAGCATTTTTACCAAAACAACAAAGCCCCCCTTTTCTTTAAGTCACCAAATTGGCCTCAAGAAGTTTTAAGTTTCCAGAAGGTTCAGAAGCCATGGGTCCTTACAGAGGATTCTCCTGCCCTTTCACCCAGCTGAGTGTACAGACAGAATTCCTCCTGGGAGAAGTTCAAGGGTCATGACAAGGTCTGCCCCAGGAAGCCCTGTGGTGCAAACAGGATGTTAAGGAGACCCATTGGGAGGTTTCTCCCCTTGGGTGGGAATGTGGGGTCCTTCAGGTCTGTGGGAGACCAAAGGTCAAGAAAGAGACCCCCTAGAGCCTGCAGACCCAGGCCACGGCTCCTGCCCACCCCCATGCAAGGCCAGAAAAACTTGTTATGATAAATATCTACTTCAAATGAGTCCTCAATGACTAGAGAGTGAGATCACCAGTTGGTGGATCTCTGCGCATCCTTGGACTCAGGCATGCCCGCAGGAGGGCGAGGCAGCCCCAGCAGGAGCTGCAGCCTGAAGGACCAAAGTGTCTCTAGGGAAAACTCATCCTAAGGGAAGGGAGAATTGAGGCCCAGGGCTTGGTCCAAAGATGAGGGTGGAGACGATTCTGAGCCCAGCTCTACTGTGTCATCCAGTGCCCAAGAGCAACCCCAATGGCCTTGAGCCTAAGACCTGGTGCAGGTGGCGGCCCCCATCAACACAAGTTGAAGTCTAGGGAGCTGTTTCTCTCCTACACCCTCGGGGCCCTCAGGACGGACGCATAATGACACAGGTGTTGCAGCCCCTTCAGCCCAGCGGACACAGCTGACACTTTGGGCTTCCATAGGGACTGGAGGAAAGTGGTGGATGCTGGTGGTTGCCAAAGGCACACGAGGCATCCTCAAGACGCCCAAACTACCTGGGAAGGGATTTGCGGTATCAGGAGCTGCCTCAGAGCAGTGAGGGATTAAGCTGCCCCGGGGAGAGTATGTACAATGAGAAGCTGAGAGTCAAGTGCAAATCCTCATGTCTCCTTACCACCCTAGCCTCTACCCTTCCTCCTTCTCCACACTTAGCCCCTCTCCCCAGCTCACTTTCAATGCCCCCACACACACACATCACAGAGTTTTGGAACCCAGGTCTGTGTCCTCCTTCCATCAGGGATCCTGAAGTATCAGATGGAGCTGCCAAGCTGGAGGCAGAAGGGATCTTACTCTGGAAACTTTCCTTTTAAAGCAGAGCAAGAAACAAATGGCTCTGCAATCCACTGGGATCGCCTTGGGTTGGAAATTTAAAATGCATTAAGGTTGAGAGACCTATAAACATGTCATATCACGCTCGGCAAACTGCCGCCTCTGTGACTTGCAGGCACGGGAGCCCCAAAGGGCACAGGCAGGCACGTTCACCGCACACAGATGGGCACACACACACATACGTACGCATCCCGGAAAACAGTCCTTCCACATCTGTGCACATATGTGCATGCACTCTCCCCACAGGGAAACACACGCAGATCTGTGCACACAGTCCCCCAAACAGATGTCCGTAAAAAGACCCTGCACAAACACTCACCCCTCATACAGGAAGAGATGTGTAACTACATTCAGCCTTACCCTTGTAACATAAATATACACACCTGCTGCACCCACACATGCACACAGATTTACACACACAGTCACTCCACAAACATGCACACACCTTCACCATACACACACACATACACATACCCTGCCGCATTTATACACATCTCTCAGAGATAAGCCCATGCCCAGGCTCACCCTGGATGGGAGACAGACATTCTCACTCCACACACAGACACACACAGATGTACACACTCACACACACAGATTCCACCCACATCTACATGGATGTGTGGGCACATTCATATACGCTCATCCAAAATATAGATATTCATACGCATACACACTCATCCCACACCAAATGTATGCATTTACTTTACCCAAAGCAAAGATATGCACAAACATGAATGCACACCCACCCACAGGGAGTGTGTATACATATGCGGCCCACAGAGATACATAATCAAATAAACACTTAGCATTCCTACCAACTCCAACAACCATCTGGGTGACCATCCAACAGCCTGGACTCTTTGATTGTTTTAAGCTTCTCTTCTCTGAAAATGCCACCATTTGCCCAGTGGCTCGACCAAAATCCTGAACATCACCATGGATTCTTTTTTTTTTTTTTTTAAGATTGATTTATTTTAGAGAGGGGGGGGGGGTGTGGGGGGGGGCGGGTGGGGGGTGAGGGGCAAAGAGAGAAGGAGAGGGAATCCCAAGCAGACTCCCCACTGAGCACAGAGCCCAACTCAGGGTTCAATCCCACGACTCTGAGACCACAACCTGAGCAGAAACCAAGAGTAGGACGCCCAACCGACTGAGCCACCCAGGCGCCCCCATCGCCCTGATTCTCCCATCTTCCTCACCCTCCACATCCAGGCCATTTGTAAAGGCAGCTATTTCTGTCATCTCTGAAGCTGTCGTTCTCCTCCAAGGCCCCGTCTCTCACCTGCACCACCACCACAGCCCCCTCCCCGTTGCCCTCACTTCCACCATGGCTACCTACAATCCATCCTCCATGTGGCAGCCTGGAAAAAGGACCTTACCATGGCTTCTATGGCACTTTGAAAAAAATGCAGACTCCATCCCCAAGCCTGCAAGTCTACATGATCAGACCTGCTGCCTCTCGCGCCTGGACCTCACCTTGCTCGCCGTGCATGCTGCCACTCACTCACCACACTGGCCCCCTTTTCCAGTCGCAAGCATGCCACTCCCCTCAGGACTTTTGCCCACACTGCTCCCTCCACCAGGGATGCTCATTCCCTGACTCTTCCTCTGGCCCCCACGCACCATCTCCCTTGAAATGTCACCTCCACAGAGATGTCTTCCCTAATAATCTAATTTCAACAGGATGTTCCCCATTATTCACAATCCACTGTATTCTGTTTCCTGCATAGCACTCACCACTGTAAGCAATTTCTTTATGTTTATTGTCCGTCTTTCCCTCTAAACCTGCACTGTCCAACAGAGTAGCCACATGTGGCTATTTAAATTTAAATTAACTAAAATTAAATAAAACCCAAAATTCAGCTCCTCTGTCAAACTAGCCACATTTTGAGTGCTCGATAGCTGCAGGTGGCTAGTGGCTGCTCTCCTGCTCAGGGTGAAGATTTCCATCATCGCAGAACGTCCTCTTGGATGGGGCTGCTCTGGGCTGCAACTTAGATGGAGCAAGGCAATGTCTCTTCCACTCACCAGCGGGGATTCTGTGCCCAGCATGCTGGCTGGCCCACGGAGGGACTCGGGAGGTATTTACCAAATGACCTCACACGTGTGCACACAGTCATAAAAGGAGATACGCCCTCCCATATATCAAAGACCCTACTCAAATGCCACCTCTTTCTTAAAGCCTCTTGTCATCTTTCTCCTCCTTTCCCTCAGCCCCAAGCTTGTACCTCTGACACAGAGGGGTCCTTCTTGGCCACAGACCTGAATTTGCCACCGGCACTTTTACCCCGTGGGAAGAGAGGAGAGAAGGAAGTGCCTGGGGCCATGTCCTCATCAAGGCCTCCCTCTGTCCCTGTCCTTGGGGACAGCAGAGTACCTACATTCAAAGCACAAGCCCCGGACACAGGCAATCCCAGGTCTGCACCCCTGCTGTGCGTCTTACTAGCTGAGACTGGGTAGCTTGCTGTTCCTCTCTGAGTCTCGGCCTCGTCATCTGTAAGTTGCACATGCTCATGCCGACTTCACAGACCTGCGGTGAGTGAAAGAGATGCTGTCCGGGGAAGATGTCCCACAGTGTCCCTTGGAGGGCGTGGCCCGCCTCAGCAGAGGTAGGACCCATTTCCCTCCCCCCCCCAGCTGTGTACAGCGGCTTGTGTGCAGTCTATTCTCAGTTCATTCCAGCGATGACCGAAATTCTTTAGAGATGGGTGCCGCAGGTCACTGCCCAGACCGCCTAATGATTAACCAGGCTCTGATCCTGGCCCAGTGGCTGCAATTCTGAAGCAAAACACTCAGTGGGCGCAGCTCAGTAATTAGGTTACAGGCTCTTGAAAGGCTAGTGCTCCTACAAATATTTTGTTAAAAACAAGCCCTGATTACAGCTGAACGCTCCGTGTGGTCCCGAGATGGGGCAGGGACCGTCACTGAGCTGCCGGGGGCCTTCTGGCTTGAGTTTCTCCAGGTCGGCTGATGGGGGAAGAAGGTCCTGGGCAAAATAAATGATCCGACAGGGAGGAGCATGCCCCATGAGGAAGCAGCTCGCTCGGGAGGAAGAAGAAGGGGGCATCAGAGGGAATTCAGCCATCAGACAAAATACAGCATCATGCGGTGGTGAACTCATGCAATCTGATGCCAAACGGCCTGGGTCCAGTCCTAGTCTGCTCCTCGCTGGGTGGGTGACCTTGACTGAGTTCCTTGTCCTCTCTATGCCCTTGTCTGTGAAGCAGGGATAACAATAATACCTACTTCAATGGGGTGTTTGGGGGAGTAAATTACTTATTATTTAGAAAGTGCTTAGCATGGGGGTGCCTGGGTGGCTCAGTCAGCTGAGCGGCCCGCTCTTGATTTTGGCTCAGGTCATGAGCCCAGGGTCCTGGGCTCCATGCTCAGGGGGGAAGTCTGCTTGAGGATTCTCTCTCCCTCTCCCTCTGCCCCTCCTCGCCTCAAGAGCATGCTCTCTCTCACTCTCTCACACTCTCTCTAAAATAAATAAATAGGGGCGCCTGGGTGGCTCAGTCGTTAAGCGTCTGCCTTCAGCTCAGGTCATGATCCCAGGGTCCTGGGATCGAGCCCCGCATCAGGCTCCCTGCTCCGCGGGAAGCCTGCTTCTCCCTCTCCCACTCCCCCTGCTCGTGCTCTCTCTCTCGCTGTGTCTCTCTCTGTCAAATAAATAAATAAAAATCTTAAAAAAATAAAATAAAATAAAATAAATAAATAAGTCTTTTAAAAAGGAAACAAATAAAGTGCTTATCATGGAAACTGGTACATGTTAAACCCTATCCCAGGGTCTGTTAAGTTGGTGGAGAGAGGAGTGCTGAGATTTGGGGAACCTCCCTGACCTTTGCCCTCTCTTTTCTCCTAGTCTCTTTACCAAACCTTCCTCTTCTTTCAAGTCCTCCACACCAAACCATCACTGCTTCCCCTGCCCTACTTCTAGGCCAATTCCATCAGAGTCCCAAAGTGGCTCTGAAGGAAATACAGGGGACCAAAAACCTGGGAAAAGATGTTCAGCCACTCATCTCATTATCACCCAGGGGTGGGAATCCCGACAGCATGAGAGATCCCCGAAGGGTCTCACAGAGGGCCAAACTGTGCTCAGAAAGCTTACTGAATGAGTGCACCCTTTATTCAGTTGGAAATCTTAATGCAGCATATAACTCTCAGGGTAGACTTCACATATCCATGATTCAAATTTTTTAAATACTGAAATAACACTGGTACACTAGCCAAAACTGACAGCATTTCAGTACTTAACAACAATGCAGGGGCACCTGGCTGGCTCAGTCGGTAGAGCATGCAAGTCTTGATCTCAGGGTTGGAGGTTCGAGCCCCATGCTGGGTGTAGAGATTACTTAAAAATAAAATCATTAAAAAAAAAAAAACAATGCAGTGTACCAGAACATCAGAATATTAAATCTTTCAAAGTCTTAGAATTCCTTTATCACTCCCAGATTTCCTGGTCAAGGGCTGTTTGGGAGGAGCCTGTCCACTGAGGCAGCCCCTCAGTGAAGGTGTGGGAGGAGGGAAGAAGTCAAGAGAGAGAGGGACTAAATCATTGAAAAAGACAGGTGGGCATCAAGCAACATACAACCCCCAAAGATGTTCATGTTTTAATCCCTGGGATTTGTAAATGTTACCCTCAAAGGCAAACGAGACTTTGCAGATGTGATTAAGTTAAGGATTGCCAGGTGGGGAGAGTAGCTGGATCTTGCAGGTGAGTTCAATATAATCACAAGGATCCTTCTAAGAGGGAGGCAGGAGGGTCAGAGTCAGAGAAAAAGAGAGGATCCGATGAGGGAAGCAGAGGTCAGAGTGATGCAGGGCCACAACCCAAGGAATGTGGGAGCCTGGAGAAGCTGGAAAAGGCGAAGCAGCAGACTCCCCCCAGAGCCTCCGGGAGGAATACAGCCTGCTGAGGCATTTTAGATTTCTGACCTCTAGACCTGTAAGATGATACACTTGTTGTTTTAAGTCATGAAGTTTGTCACAGCAACGGTTAGGAAACTCATCCAGAATCTATAACAGATATGAGGGTAATTATTTCAACAAAGGCTTGTTGAAGGCCTACCGTGCTTGCCAGGCACTGCTCTGGGCAGACACTAAGTGAGTAAACAAATGGGATCATTTCAAATAGTTAAAAGAATATGAGGAAAATAAGAAAGGTTGACATGACAGAAAGTTACCAGTTGTAGGAAGGGGCTACCTCAGATGGAGTGGTCAGGGAAAACCTCTCTGAGGAGGTGGCCAGAGTGATGGGGAGCTAGCCAGGTGAAGGTCTGGGAGAAGGGCCTCTTGGACATATGGTTCAACCTTGACTCCGTAACAAACCACCCCAAAACTTAATGGCATAGAACAACAACCATTTATTTGCTCCCAATATTCAATGTTGGTGGAGCTTAGGGCAAACAGCTCGCCTCAGCTTCATGTAGCATCAGCTGGGACGGTCCCAACTGGAGGGTCTACTTCTAATATGGTTCACCCATACAGTCTAGCAAGTTCATCTAGCTGTCAGCTGGGAGCTCACCTGGGGCTGTCAGCGGGGTGTGACCATTAGCCTCCACAGGGCTGCTTGGGCTTCCTCACAGGATGGTAGCTGTGTTCCAAAAGGAAGGAAGCAGAAGCTGTAGCATTATGTCTACCACACTTTGTTGGTCAAAACCATCGCAGTCCAGCCCAGATTCAAGGGGACAGAGAAACAGACTCCATCTCCCAGTGGGAGAAGGGACAAATCATCTGGAGGCATCTTTCACCCACCACGTACACCAAAGGCATTGGATTTGCAAAAACCCTGAGGTAGGAATGAGCTTGGTGAGCTTGAGGACAGAAGTGTGGCTGGAAAAGAGCAGAATGGTAGGTGAGGTCAGAGGGGAGGGCAGCTGCTGGACGGCAGAGGGCCTGGTGGCCACACTAATGAGTTTAGATTTTATTCCAAGGTAATGGGAAACCACTGGAGCAGGAAAGTAACATAATCTGGTAGAAGTTTTCTGCTTTTTGTTATGTTTGTTTGTTTTTAGTATCGCTCTTCATGCTGAGTGGAGAGGGTCAAGGGGGAAGAAGACTGTTGCAATGGGACCATTCATTCAGGTGGAAAATGATGAGGGGACACATGGCTCAGTTTCATTGTCCACTTTCTCAGTTTTTGAACAGTGATGGAAGAGATGGAGGAAGAGTCCATTTTAGACTAGCTGCTTCTGGGGAGTAACAAAGAGTGGCAATTAACAGCATGGGCCTTGGCCATGGCCAACTTGGGACCTTGAGTGGATAACCTTTCCTTCCTTAACCTTAGTTTCCATAAAATGGGGATAATAATATCTGTCCTCTAAAGTTACTAGGAAGATTAAATGAGGCTATTAGTTCACTCAACAAATGCATACTGAAAGCCAACTATGTACGGGGAAAACGACCACAAAGGACTCTACCTCTGTGGAGCTTATAATCACATGCAGAGTGATAAAGATATATAAATAATTTCATGCCTGACACACAATATTGCTCAGTAGCTATTTTTAGTGTTGCATTTGAGGGGCCTATGGCAACCCCAGGTGGAGAGTTTCAACAGTCGGTTGGCTATCCAGCCTGGCTATCTCTCTCAGCCGCTCAGCTGTCATTTACTAAACACCTACTACGTGCTAGATGCTGTCCTAGGCTCCTCCACATCCACTAACCCCTCTCATCTTCCCCACAGTGGAGCTGTTAGGAATTCGGGGCCTGAGGTGCCAGGCTGACTAATTTATATGAGGCACCCAAAGGGCCGTATGATCTGGCCCCTGATGAGTCACAGACGCACAAATGGGCAGTTTGTCACCCCTGCTTCTTCTAGAATCAGACAGTAGGACGCACTACCAGTGTGCCAGGCATTGTTCTAAACTTCCCACATGCATTATCTCATTACATCTTCACAATAGCCTTATGAAATAGGTTCTGTTGTTGTCCCCTTATCACAGAAGGGAACACTGAGGCCCAGGGTTACAAAGCAAGTAATTGGCAGACCTGAAATTTGAACCCAGACAGGCTGACTCCAGGGACCACTGTCCTATACTGCCACGTGGCCATCATTAGGAATCCTCGAATCCAAGGACAGCAGGAGATCCTGCAGCCTTCTCTCTTGTCAGGGGAGGCACATGAGATGCAGCAGGCCTCTCTGGAGAGGGAGGATGCTTCAGGAAAAGGACGAGCCTGGGAGTAAAATCAATCTGGAGGCAAGGCCTGGCGCTACCACTTCCTAGCTGCAGACCCTAGGGAAGAACCCTAGATTCACTTAGCCTCAGCTTCCTTTCAATAACACCAAGATCATCACTCATTCATTCATTCAACAAGTAATTACCGAGAATCTATTACATGCCAGGAAGAGCGGCATGAGTGAGACACACACTGTCCCCTGTCCTCATGAGTCTGACACCGAGCTAGGAAGACAGATGACAAAACAAGGGAACAGACAAATAAAATATTTTCCAACCATAATGAGCTCCGTGAAGGAAATTAGTAAGGGGCTGAGCGCGGAAAGGGAGGAGGGGACCTGCTTTGGGTAAGAGCGGCCACCCGAAGGATAAGAAGGAGCCGGCCATGCAGAGAGGAGGAGTGCGAGTAACCGGGCAGAGCGAAGGGCTAGGCAAGGACCCCAGGAGGTCTGGGAACCACCAGAGCCCAGCACGGCTGGTGCGCAATGAAGGGATCACAGCGTAAGACGCCCCTCAACTCCTGCCGGCTTGTCCTGAGCAGGAAAGAGGATCATGCTTGCCAGACAGTAGGCATGATGATGACATGTGGTAGACAATAAATGTGAGTTCCCTGCCGCCCCCCGCCCCGCCCCCGAGCTGGGTCCAGAAGGAGGCTCCTGGGGGGGGGGGGGGGGCCAACCTCGTCCCCAGCCATCTTCAGCTACAAAGCCCTCAGGGCTCCTTGGGGCCCCCGAGCTCCGAGCCTGTTTGCCACCATCGAAGCGCACACTTTCTCCCTTTGTCTAATTATTCCTAATTGGGAGAAAAATTGTTTGGCAAATCAGCTGGCATCTCCTCAGCTCCGGTGTCCTAGCAACCCAGCTCCCGCGGGTGACACCGGGGAGGAGGCGCTCCGCCGCCTCCACGCAGCAGGGAGCCCGGGGCCGGGCGGCGCATCGCTCCCACGGTGGCCCCGCCCGCGCCCGGGCCACCACGCGCACGGCGCACGGGCACACGCGGCCACGCGCGCGCAATGCCGAGGCCACCGGAGTCCGCCGGCACTCGCCCGGCCCGAAGCGGAGCCTCAGCCTTTCCGGAAAGCAGAAGGTGTCTCAGAAATAGATTTCTAATTTTCCAGCCACCTGCTCAGCTGAAAGATATTCTGGAGTTTATAATTACTTTTCAGGCACTTAACTAGAGTCTAGTTTCTAGGGCAACTTGATGCATCTCTTAATGTGTTTACGGCGAAATCGCGCCTTGCAGCTCAGCCAGGGCGGCCCGAGGGGTCCCGAGCCAGCCCAGCGGAGGGCGCTGTCTCCTGGGTTCAGGCTTTTTAAGAACCGTGCTACCTCGAGGAAGGGGAAGGAGCAAGTGAGATGGAGTGGATCGGGCTCCTGGCACGGCAGCCGAAGGGCCCCGAGAATATTTAGCAGCAGTAGTAACGGGTCTCGGGAAAACAGATTGCCTGGCCTCCAGCTTCTGGGAGGGAGCATGCAGGCTCAGGGGACAGGCCTCAGAGGCAGAACCGCCCCGGGTTCCCCGAGAGTTTGGTGGCCCCACCGGGGTCCAAATCCCAACCTGTTTACTGCCTGTGTAATAATGGCAAGTTACTCTCCATCTCTGTGCCTCAGTCTCCCCTCCTGGGAAGTAGAGGTAATCATGGTAACCCACCTCGGAGGGTTGTGATGGGGCTTAACGGAGTTAATTTATGGGAAGCGCCTAGCACAGTACCTAGCTCATACAGAGTGAGCGCTGAGTAAATATTCTATTACTGTTATTATTGAGAAATCACAGAACAGCTCCCCCAGGGCCGGGGAAGTCCTGTGTGGGCTACGGGAGACAGAGATGGCTTTAGGGAGCTTACAAACTAGAACAGAGGTCTCCCAGAGGAGGAAAAATACTTACATATTGTAACTTCTAATTTGTATTTTTATCTCATCCTTTTTGGTTTCTATTTAATGTATATCTTATGATGTGTATATTTTATAAATAAATAAATATATAGTGAGGGACCTCACTCAAGAAAGTTTCAAGGACAGGGGAACAGGATTCCAAAAAGGGTAGGACAGAGGGAGTGAAACAAATTATTTTAAATGAAAGGAGCCCTAGGGGTCATTCGACCAGTCCCCACCCACATTTCACACGTGGGGACCCTGAGGGCCAGGAAGTGGGTTGCACTTCACCCAGAGTCACACCAGAAACAAGTAGCCAAAGCCCCGAGGGATCCACAGAAAGCCCAAGACGCCGGCTCTGCAAGACTCCTGGGAGACAAGAGCTCCATGATAGCACAGCCAGGAAGGCTTCCTGGAGGAAGGGCACAGGAACCAGCCTTTGAGTGGAAGAGCAAGGTTCCATCTGGGCAAACCAAGAACAGAGAAGCAGAGCCATTGCTTCAAAAGCCCCTCACAGTGGGCTCCCCAAGGGTCGTGACATGGGTGAATACTCCCACCAGCGCCAAGTTCAGACCTCAGGGGGTTTACACTCGGCAAATTTCCTCAATCTGTACAGTCCAGTGCAAGCTGGCACCAGCACGCCCTGGAGGGGCTCTCCGTCCTGGTCAGCTGACCCTGAGGCCTCTTCACCCTGAATTTCTACCTACCCCTGGTCCTCCCCTCAGCCTCCCGTTTTTCAGGGGAATAAACTCAGTCCACATTTTTGTTGTCTGCCTGTCTTCTTTAGGTCTCTCTCTCTCTCTCTCTCTCAGTATCTGGTCATTCTTTGACCTGCGGTGAGGGGCCAGGAAGGGGTCTCTGTCTCTCCCAGCTCTGCCTGTGTGCATCTGGGCCTCTCAGCCTCCTTGGTACCTCTGCTTCGGAGCACGTCTGTGGGTCTGCATGGCTGTCTGTCACCTCTCTGGGCCTGTTTCTCTCTCCAAGTCTCTCTCTGGCTCTGAATGTGTGTGAGTGGGGGCGGTGTGCATCTGCGTTTCTCTGTCTCCAATTCCGTCTGTCTGTCTGCCTGCCTGTCTGCCTGACTTCTCTCTGGCCCGCTCTCTAAGTCGGTGATTCTCAAAGTATAGTCCCAGAGCCAGCAGCATTACTTGGGAATTTGGTAGAAATGCACGTTCTGGGCCCCATCCCTGACAGATTCCCTCCTTGACCAAACTCCACTCAGGTTCCTCTGAGTTCTGTTTCAACTAGGCCTCGATTTCCATGTTCTGTGCACTGTCCGATTTTAGCAGGAATCCTGCTAAGTCCATTTAACCAGAAACCCCCACACACACACACATACACAGACACACTATCTGATCAGGTCCCTCAGCCTCTGCCACTCCCCAGGTGAAATTGTCCAGTCACCCTGGCCTGCCTCCAGCAAGAATCCTATCAGGCAGTTTATCCAGAAGCTCCCCTGACCCCTGATGTTTCCTCTGGGTAATTTTCCATCCACTGACCCCACGCTGCTTCTTAGCTGTCAGTTCCCCCTTGCCCCTGCTGTATTCAGAGTCAAGTCCAATCTCTCATTGCAAAATCCCATTGCAGGGGTCCCTACACTTGTCGGGATCATCCTCCCGCTCAAATGAAGCCTTCCCATCATGCTTTAATGAGCATCATTTAACAGCCCAGACAGACTGAATCTGAGACTCTGGGAATGGGGCCCAGGCTTCTGATACAGGTCAAGTTTCAGCACCAAGGTAGTCTCTCTAGCTCTGTTAGGAGTAGGGGGACCCCTTGTTCTTGGCCTTGTCTGTCCCTGTGTCACTGTCCCTTGTAGGTCTGTGTCTGTCTGTCACATCCAAGGCCACTGGACAGGAGGCAGCTGACCTCCATGGGCACACTTTGCTTGCTGCCCCCTGTTCCCAACAGCTTGGTCGCAAACAAAGAACAGACAGCTAAGAAAAAGAAGCCTGCCCAGTTGGAAGCACACAGTAGCTTGCTGACCGAGCACAAAGCCTGGGAAGGCTACTGGGGATTAACTGGGAAATATCACTGTTTCCTCTGCTGGAGGGGATCACAAGGCTGGGGCTACATCACCTATTACAGGGGCTCCCTCTCCTTCGTTCCCCACCCTGGCTGTGCGCACAATCACCTGCACACTTTTAAAGCATCCTGCATGCTGGGAACTACTCCCAGACATTCTGACTCAGTTGGTCTGGGCTGAAGCCCAGATATTAGTATTGTTTTAAACACTACTTGGGTGATTCTAATGTGCCAAGGGCAAAGTCCTAATGGAACCTTCATAACCCTCTTAAAGATGGAGATCAGGATTCCTTTTTTAAAGCTGGAGAAACTGAGGCTTGGGGAGGGAAAGTGCCTGACCAAAGGCGCATAACTAAAAGTGACATAGTCAGTATTTGAACCCAGAGCTGTGGTCCACTCCATGGGAGGCCTTTGGCACATAATACTGTCGTTCTCCGTGGCTCACTCTCTTCTGGCCTCCCAGTATGGCTATATATTGCCCACTCCAGCCAACCCAATGGTACCCCCTCCCTGTCCACACCCCGTTCTCTGCAGCTCCGACAGCCCTGGCCGTGGGCAGCCGGCTCTGCCCCTCAGAAATGGCTGACCTCTTACAGGTCCCCTCCCAGGATGTGAACTCTCTTCCTTGGCCTGCTTGCCAGATTACTGGTATTTCCCCACCAGGGAGGTTTCCATCCTGATACCCGCCCCCCCCCAGAATGCCTCCCTATATCCCCACTCTTCGTACACACTCTTCTCCAGGCCCCTGCTCCGGAATCTGGCCAGCCGACTTCACAGGACGTAAGGCCAGTGTTTGTCTTCTCTGCGTCCCCATGGACACAGCCTCAGCACAGCAGTCATACCCTGCTCTTGCAGCCACACCACCCAGAGCGACATGCCTGCCTGACAGCTTTCCTCAGCCCCTACCATGGAAGGGCCCCACCCCACAGGAGCGACTCCAGACCCGCAGGTGCCCAGACCGCAGGCCCCTCTCAAGCCCAAACTTTCTTTGAAGACTACACTTTCTCTCTAAAACCCAGTGAGGGGCGCCTGGGTGGCTCAGTTGGTTAAGCGTCTGCCTTCAACTCAGGTCATGATCTCAGGGTCCCGGGATCGAGCTGCGCATCAGGCTCCCCATTCGGTGGGGAGTCTGCTTCTCCCTCTCCCTCTGCTCCTCACCCATGCTCGTGCTCTCTCTCTCTCTCTCACTAATAAATAAATAAAATCTTTTTTAAAAAGCCAGGTGAACTTTGCATGCTACTCCATAATGTGTCAGGGTTTGTTTCAATAAGAAAAATAATGCCTATTGATTGAATTTTGACACAGAACATGTATTATTTTTGTAATATAAAATATTCAATTAACAAGTAAACACAATGCTTCTCACTCCTTACAATCAAGTAAAATTGATGGTGCAGGGAAATGCCGGGTTTACTTTGTGGCCTTATGAAGTCCCAACACACATAGAGTGTCCCCAGGGCCATCCATAATGCATCCATTCTTTCTTTCATTTACTCATTCAACAAATACTTTTGGAGTACCTGCAGTGTCCCAGGCATAGGGCTAGAGTCTAGGAATATAATGATGAGTAACAGAGAAATGCTCCTTGCCTCCAGGGAGCTTCCTGTCTACTCAGGGGATCAAGATGTCAAAACACACACACACAAGTATAATAACTTGTAATAAATGCACTATAGAAAAAGCAAAGGATGTACTGAGCAAGAATAATGGGGGTACTAAAATTGTTTCCAAGGAAGTGACATTTAAACTGAGACATAAAAGATGAATAGGAATTGGTCAGGTAAAAAGGAGCAGTGGGAGAATGTTCCAGGCATAGGTATGAGCCCGTGTGAAGAGGGAAAGGAGACAAACCCAAAGCTTTCTCGAAGCTCAAAGATGAATCCTTCATCACTTGCAGCCAGAGCTCACAGGCCAGAGGCAGGAACAGCCCCCCTTCCCAAGCCCTGGGAGGCAGCCAGAAGCTCTGCCAAACCCAGCCCAGCTGCGGTCTCCAGGCACAAGGCCACCCATGAGCACCCGCGAGCGCCCAGCTCAATGCCGGCCCTGAAGTAGGACCTGGAGCCAGGTGGGGTAAGGGCTGGTGGGACCCACGGACGCAGCCCTGAGGGGGATAGCATAGGACGGTGGTCAACTTTAGATCATGGCCAAGCCCAAATGAAGCCTCTAGAGCTTCTCTGATGTCTGGAAATAGCACCTTTGCGGCACCTGAGCAGGAGGGAAGAGCCTTGAGGCACTTAGGGCCAGTTGCCCTTCTGAGCCCAGGACCTAGTGCCAAGATCAACCCCTCACTTTGTGCCCCGGTTGAGGGTCCCTCGTTCCTGGTCCTGACCTGCAACCCTGACCCCTTCCTGGAATGCCAGTCTATGTAGGATTGGGGGATGCTCTTCTCCCATCTAGTCTGGGTCCTTCTCCTGAGCCCTCTGCCACCATGCAGTGGCGTGCTCATTCTGGGGTCTAGCACCACCCCACCCCCCCACCATGCTCAGCCCAGCTGTTCCCCGGGATGCCTCCCACCATCTGCCTAGAGGCCTGGCTGGTTCCTGGCAGACCCTGGCATTCTCCCACCTAGACTGGGACTAGCCCCTGTCTGGACTTTCAGCTTCCATCATCCTTCTTCCCGTAGCCAGAGTGACCTTTCTAAAAACACAGATCTGATTGTGTTGCTTCCCTGCTTCCAACATTTCCGTGAACTTTCCATTGCCCTTAGGGTAAAGTCCAAGCTCCTTCATAAAAGATGGACAAGTTCTGCATGTCCACCCCAGCCCCCTCTCTGCTCTCATCTTCCAGAAAGAAGACTTGTAGAGGAGGAAAGGACACAGGAACAGACTTGGGGGGGGAGGGGAGTGGGAGAAAGAACGCATAAGCACAAGCTGGAACACCCCAAACCTTTGGCCTGAGCGCCCACCCCCCACCCGCCCCCAGCAGAGCTGGATGGAGCCAGCAGCAGAGAAAGCTTCTCCATTCTGATGGCCACAGCGAGGGCTGGGCAGCAACAGACAAGCCTGGGCCTCTGCTGCCACCCAGAGGCTGAATGGAGCAGCGCAGGCAAGAGAGCCAGTCTCTTAGTCACACGGAGGCGGAGCCGGTGTCCCAAGACTCACCCAATGGTGAGCAAGGTCCAGTCAAGGGTGGAGCCAAAAGCAAAGTCCTCAGTCAGCAGTGACCATGTTGGAATCCAGGCTAATGGGTCCTAAACACGCTTCTATTATGCATCTGTCATAATACTTCATAATTTACCTGTTCCTCTGTCTGGCTCCCCCGCTAGACCCTGTAATCTGAGGTCCCTGCTCACAAAGCAATCTTACACCCTCTGGTCAGCCCTCCTCTCCAGCCTCTCTTCCCCTTACTACTCTCCCCTTCTCTTCCCAAACCGCTGGGCCCTTAGGACATCCCAGGACAAGCAACTTCAGTACAGCAATACCCTCTCCATGTACACTCTTTCTACCACCTGCCTGATGCAGTTCCTGCTTTTCACCCCAACACCACATTTGTTCATTCATTCATTCATTCATTCATTTGCCAAATACTTACCGAGGGCCTCGTATAGACCTAGCCCTATGCTAGACAAGCAGACAGACAAGATCCCCCTGTCACGGAGCTTTATTTTATTTGGGGCAAACAGACAATCAGATAAATGAACAATGTAATTTCAGGTAGTGATACACTGAGTGATGTGTTAGACAGCACTTAGAGGGTGGCAGTGGGGAGAGAAATTGGAGGTCAGGGAAGGCCTCTCTGAAGCCAGGTGTGAAATCAGGTTTTAAAATATGTCCACTGCCTTCAAAAAATAGAATCTGCTTTCCCTCCCCATAAGCCCCTTAAATGCAGGCTGTGCTTAGTTAGTCATTTCTAACAAAAAGAATGGGGCAGAAACAATAGCATGTTGACTATGTATGACTTCCAAGAGAGGACACAAAAGTCATTGTGGATTCCTCCTGATGCTCTATCTCTCTTTTGGATCACTCACTCTAGGGAAAGCTAGCTGCCATGCCACAAAGATGCTCAAGCAGGCCCATGGAGAGGCCCGCATGGCTGGGAACTGAGGCCTCCTGCTAAAAGCCATGTGTGTGTGCCATCTTGGAAGTGGAGGGTCCCATCTTAGTCAAGTCTTCAGATGACTGCAGCCTGTGCCAACATCCTGACTGCAGCCACCTGAAAGACCCCAAGCCAAACTACCTGGTTAAGCTACTCAAGGCCAATTCCTCCACTGGACACAGTAAGCACACTGCCCAGGTCCCACAATACTTTTAGGAGCTACAGAAATGTTTTAATTTCTATTAAAATTCAGAGAAAAAAATTTGTCACAAATATGTGCAGATTAAACAACATACTACTGAACAACCAATGTGTCAAAGAGAAAAATCAAAAATACCTTGAAACAAATGAGAATGGAAATATAATATACCAAATTTGTGGTATGCAGCAAAAGCAGTTCTAAGAGGGAAGTTCATAGAGATATATAACTACCTTAAGAAACAAGAAGTCTCAAATTAACAACCAACCTTTACACCACAAAAACTAGAAAACAAAGCCTAAAGTTAGGAGAAGGAACAAAGTAACAAAGATTAGAGCAGAAATAAATGAAATAGAGAATATCAATGAAACTAAGAGTTACTTCTTTGAAAGATTAGCAAAATTGGCAAGCCTTTAGCCAGACTCACCAAGAAAACAAGAGAGAGGACTCAAATAAATAAAATCAGAAATGAGGGGTACCTGGGTGTTTCAGTCAGTTAAGTTCTGACTCTTGATTTCAGCTCAGGTCATGATCTCAGGGTTGTGAGATCGAGCCCCGCATTGGGCTCCGTGCTGGTCATGGAACCTGCTTAAGATTCTCTCTACCTCTCCCTCTGCCCCCCCCCCCTCTAAAAAAATCAGAAATGAAAGCGGAGATGCTACAACTGGTACCACGAAAATACAAAGGATCATAAGAGACTCTTTTTTTTTTAAGATTTTATTTATTTATTTGACAGAGAGAGAGACAGTGAGAGAGGGAACACAAGCAGGGGGAGTGGGAGAGGGAGAAGCAGGCTTCCCACTGAGCAGGGAGCCCGATGTGGGGCTCAATCCCAGGACCCTGGGATCATGACCTGAGCCGAAGGCAGACGCTTAACCACTGAGCCACTCAGGCGCCCCCATAAGAGACTCTTATAAACAATTATGCACCAACAAATTGGACAATCTAGCAGAAATGGATAAATTCCTAGAAACATACAACCTACCAAAATTGAATCATGATAAAACAGAAAATGAACAGACCAATTACTAGTACGGAGATTGAATCCATAATCAAAAACCTCCGAACAAACAAAAGTCCAGGATCAGATAGTTTCACGGTGAATTCTACCAAACATTCAAAGAAGAAGTAATACCAATCGTTCTCAAACTCTACCAAAAAAATAGAAGAGGAGGAAACTCTTCCAAACTCATCTTATGAGGCCGGCATTATCTACTTGATACCAAAACCAGACAGGGACACCACAAGAAAATTACAGGCCAATATCCCTGATGAGCATAGATGTAAAAATCCTTGATAAAATATTACCAAACTGAATTCAACAACACATTAAAAAGACCATATACCATAATCAAGTGGAATTTATTGCAAGGATAGTTCAACAAAGGCAAATTAGTCAATGTGATATACCACATTAACAAAATGAAGGATAAAAATCATATGACCATCTCAATTGATGCAGAAAAGTATTTAACAAAATTCAGCATCTATTTATGATAAAAACTCTCAACAGAGTCAGTATAAAGAGAATGTACCTTGACATAATAATGGCAATATTATTGCCATATATGACAAATCCACAACTAACATCAGACTCAATAAAAAGCTGAAAGCTTTTCTTCTAAGATTAGGAAGAAGACAAGGATGCCCACTCATGCCACTTTTATTCAAAATAGTATTGGAAGTACTAGCCAAAGCAATCAGGCAAAAGAAAGAAATAAAAGCCATCCAAATTGGAAAGAAAAGTAAAACTGTCACTATTTGCAGATGACATGATATTACATATGGAAATTCCTAAAAAACTCCAACAAAAAACTGTTAGAACTGACAGACAAATTCAGTAAGTTCTCAGAATACAAACTCAATACACAAAAATCTGTTGCTTTTCTACATACAATGATAATGAACTATCAAAAAGAGAAATTTAAAAAAAAAATTTTATTTATAATTGCATCCAGAAAAAATCTGGGAATAAATTTAACCAAGGAGGTAAAAGACCCAATATTGAAAGCTATGCAAGACATTAATAAAAGAAATTGAAAGACACAAATGAATGGAAAGATATTCCATGCTCATGGCTTAGAAGAATCAATATTATTAAAATGTCCATACCATCCAAAACAATATCCAATATCCATAGTCAACACTATCCCTATTAAATTTCCAATGGCATTTTTATAGAACTCGAACAAACAATGTTAAAATCTATATGGGAACACGAGAGATCCTGAAGAGTCAAAACAATCTTAAAAAAGAACAAACCTGGAGGATATCATGCTCCCTGATTTCAAACCATATTACAAAGCTATAGTAATTAAAACAGTATGATATTGGCATAAAAACAGACACACAGATCAGAACAGAGGGCCCAGAAATAAACCCATGCATATACGGTCAACAAATTTATTACAAAGGAGCCAAGAATATACAATGAAAAAAGGACAGTCTCTTCAATAAATGATGTTGGGAAAACTAGACAGCCACATGCAAAAGAATGAAACTAGACCATTATCTTATACCATACACAAAAATTAACTCAACATGAATGACAGACTTGAACATAAGACCTGAAATCATAAAACTCCTAGAAGAAAACATAGATGGTAGGTTCCTTGGGTCTTGGTGATGATTTATTGAATCTGACACTGCAAACAACAAAAACAAAAAATAAACAAGTGGGACTATGTCAAACTAAAAAGTTTCTGCACAGCAAAGGAGCCCATCCACAAATAAAAAAGGCAACCTACTGGGTGGAAGAAAATATGGCAGATTCAGTCCCAGACCACTGCAACAAAGCTAGTATTGCAATAAAGCGAGTCAAATGAATTTTTTGGTTTCCTGGTGCATATAAGTTATGTTTACACTATAACGTAGTCTATTAAGTGTATAATAGTATTGTGTCTAAAAAAAACAATGTACATACCTTAGTTTAAAAATGCTTTGTTAATTTTATTTATATAAAACTTTAAAAGCTATAAAATTAGAAATACCATTCTATATTTTGCATTATGGTATATCCATTCAATGAAAGTTTCTGTTAGCCTGTTTCTGTTAATAGTTTCTATTATTATTAAAATAATAAATTCTTTTGAAGAACATCTAAATGGAAAGGTAAGCAACTCACCATTTTATCCAGTGAAAAAAGCAGGATATCAAATTCTGTAAATAATATAATCATATTTTTATATGTTTATATTTTTGTATGCTTAGGAAAAAAGATAGGAAATAAACACACCAGAATATTGCCAGTAGGTACCTCTATGTAGTAGGATTACAGGTGTCTTTATTTTCTTTTCCATACTTTTCTTTATCTCTGAACTATTCTATAATGAGCATGATTCATTTTTTTTGGCCAGGAAAAGTTCTTTAAAAATTATACGAAGAATATATTCCTACATAACAAGTTCCGCAAAGTTGCATTTATATAGGCTGCTGTCCACATGCTTCTATCCTCACTGCTTTACTCAGAGGAAATATGGCAAACCAGGTGTCCAAAGCACCTTGTACCACACACCCACTACCCATTTCACTAGGCTCTTTGCAGGGAGGAGTAAAAGGAGAAAAAAATGTCTTATGTATTTAAGATATGTATTTAAAATATGCTTCAGTATGCTTTTTGAAAGGATTTTAAGAATTGTCTAAACTAAAAAAAAAAAAAACTTTGTAACTTAAATGTACAGTGGTTTGGTTGCCAGATTGCTTTTATTTAGTGTATTGTTGTCATCTTTTATTTCTCTAGAATCTTAATAGGTTTAGTTGTGAAGAAATTCTGATGCAAAGTATAGTAAGAGCAAAATGTTGGTAATTATTAGCAAGTATATACCGCTTTGAACTTAATAAACTTTTATATCGAGCATATGAGGTCACACACAAATATATTTCAAGTATCCAAATATTTTAACATATGTTTGTGTATATATACATAAACAATCATTTTTTAATCAATAAAAATGAAATTTCTCATGAAATTAAAAAAAAAATGCTCTGTTAAAAAATGCTAACCATCTTCTGAGCTTTCAGTGAGTTGGAATCTTTTTGCTGGTGGAGGGTCCTGCCTTGATGCTCATGACTGATCACTGATCAGGGTGCTGGGTGCTGAAGGCTGGGGCGGCTGGGGCAATTTCCTAAAATAACACAAGAATGAAGTTCGCTGCATCCGTTGACTGTTCCTTTCAGGAATGATTTCTCTCTAGCGTGCGATGCTGTTTGATAGCATTTTACCCACAATAAGACATCCTTCAAAATTGGAGTCAATTCTCTCAAACCCTGCAAACATAAATTCAGTTTATGTACTATTTTAAAGCCTTTGTTGTCATTTCAACCGTCTTCTTCACAGCATCTTCACCAGGAGGAGATTCCATCTCAAGAAAGCACTTTCTTTGCTCACCCTCATCCATTCAAGTTTTATTGTGAGATTGCAGCAATTCAGCCACATCTACAAGCTCCAACAGCAACATCAAAGATCAGTGATCGCGGATAGCCACAGCTAATATAAAATAATGAAAAACTGAGATATCGTGAGAATTACCAAAATGTGACACAGAGACGTGAAGTAGATAAACGCTGTTGGAAAAATGGGGCCAATAGACTTGCTCAATGAAAGGTTGCCACAAACCACCAATTTGTAAAAAATGCAGTATCTGCAATGTGCGATAAAGTGAGGTGTGCCCATATCTTATAAGGGGTTAATATCCAAAATATATAAAGAACTCCTACAACTCATTAGTAAAAAACATATAGAGATGCATATACGTATAACATGTATAGATGCCAACAGGTACATGAAAAGATGCTGAACAGCACTAATTATCGGGGAAACGCAAGTCAAAACCACAGTTGATATATCACCTCCCACCTGTCAGAATGGCCATCACCCAAAGACAAAAAAATAACAAGTGTTGGCGAGGATGTGGAGAAAAGGAAAGCTTTATGCACTGTCGACGGGAATGTAAATTGGTGCAGCCACTGTGGGAAACAGTATGGAGTTTCCTCAAAAATTTAAAAAGAGAACTACCATGCTATCTAGCAATTCCATTTCTGGGTATTTATCCAAAGAAAACTAAAACACTAACTTGAAAAGATACATGCACTCCCACGTTCATTGCAGCATTACTTACAACAGCCAAGACATGGAAGTATCCATCAATGGCTGAAGGAATAAAGAAAATGTGATACACACATATACACACACACACACACACAAAATGAGATATTATTTAGCCATAATAAGGAGTGAGATCTTGCCAGTTGCAACAACACAAATGGACCTCAAGGGCATTATGCTTAAGTGAAATAAATCAGACAGAGAAAGACAACTATCATGTGATCTCTGTTATACATGGAATCTAAAAAAATAAAATAAATTAAAAAACAAAGACACAGGGGCGCCTGGGTGGCTCAGTCAGTTAGGCATCCGATTCTTAATTTTGGCTCAGGCAGGTCATGATCTCAGAGTCGTGAAATTGAGCCCTGTTTGGGATTCTCTCTCTCCCCCTCCCTCTGCCCCCTCCCATCACACCCTCCCCCACCCCCAGCCACTTGCACTCTCTCTCCCTAAAATAAATAAATAAATCTTTAAAAACAAAACAAAACGAACAAACCAAGCTCATAGATATAGAGAACAGATTGGTGGTTGCCAAAGGCAGGGGGTGAGGGGTCGGAGAAATGAGTGAAATTCTTTCAAGTATTTTTAAATTTGAAAAAAAAAAAGTAAAAAGAATGTGTATGAACCTGTGATCAAATTAAAGGGAACCATTTTCCCAAATTTAATTAGCTATGCATATTGCTATAAAAACCAAACTTTTTAAAAAAGAAATCTTACACCAAAGAATATGTTCTCATATATTAATATCTCCATCTTTATACTAGCACAATTATAAAAAATTTTTTAATATCCTTTTAAGAAAGAAGGGGCCAGCAAGGGCAAAAGTACCTAAGTCCCATTAAAGTCCTAATATATTCCTGAAGCTGCTCTTGAATTCTTGAGTCACAGAAACTTTGAGATAATAAGTATTTGTTATTTTAAGCTACTAAATTTGAGGGTAATTTGTTACATGGCAAGAGAGCACTGATAATACTGGCCTCATGAAGATTTGAGGGCAGAGCACTGCAGACATGGGAGAGAAATGCAAAGGCCCTGGGGTAGAAGTAATCCTGGAATGTTCAGCATGAACAGGAAAAAAAAATGTTACTTTACCCCTTTACGCCTTGGTTTTCTCACCTGTAAAATGGGGATGATGGTCATCACAGCTCCTCATCGGATTGTTATTTGGATTAATTAATAGTATCTGGGACAAAGTAAGCACTGTGATTGCTGTTCAGCCTCCTCTTGGCCTCTCTTTCTCCTCCTGCATCCTGCCTAGACCTGATATCTGAAGGCCTAAGCCTCTTGCCAGCCACCTTGGTCTTCTGACCCCAATCTCCACCAACACACCCAGCAGCTGGAGGTCCAGAGTAGCTTCTAGACAAGATTCTGAGCCCGGAGAAATAGGTATTCCGCAGATGGGGAGGAAAGGAGTTCCAGTTTTGCAGCTCTCTCCTGAAATCACAGCCTTCTTTTCCCATCACCCCCACTTGCTAACTTCCCTGGAGCCAGCGAGAGTCTCCTACAATTCTAGAAGGTTCCTGATTCTCACACAAAGCCCCTACTTTCCACTGAAGCCCTCCATTTGCCCACTGTACTTGCTGGGACAGGAGAAGCCCTTCTCCACCACTGTGAGAGTGTGAGCCCCAAAGCAGGGCCACAGACCAGGGTCTCAGCCACAGTGGGTGGGGGGAGGGTTGGAATTACTTTCCACGCACACGCGCGCACGCGCACACACACACACTCCTGTTCCCTGAAGCCTGAAGCCTCTCCCTGTCCTTAGGTTGAGTCCTTTGCATGGGATCACAAACAGTTCAGGTGCTAGAGTGTTGGAGTCGACAGTCCGCGGACTGGCTGGGTGTCGCACACGTGTCCATCGCCGCTTGTCACACTCACTGCTCCCACCAAGTAGATGCGCCATATTCTAGAATGGTAGTAACAATAATAATGACAATCAGTAGGAGGAGGGTGCGTCCTCTGGCCAGGCGCTGTCCTAAGACCTTTACAGCAAGCACACGAGGAGTGTACCATTGTGACCTCCAGTGGGCATTGATGATTGGAGAGCACAGAAAGGTGAAATAACGTGCCCAAGGTCACACAGTGGGGGTGCGGATTCAAACCCAAGCAATCGTCAGCAGAGTGCAGACTGAGCCCTAGAGGCCTGTGTGCCCCACCCGCCCAGGCCTCAGCTGCCCGGATCCAAGACACTGGGAGGAGCTGGGCCAATCAGTTGTTCCTTTAGCAGACTGGGAGCTGTGGGCACAGAGGCCAAAAGAAACTGAGCGTCCCCACAAAGTACAGGGGACAGGCCAGTCTTCAAGGCCGGGTGTCAGAGAGGACAGAGCAGCAATGCAGACAAAAGCAAAGATGAAATGACCGAGAAGTTACCAGAAGAGGTCGGAGACAACCTCAGTCAGCAGGCTCCCAAGCACCAAGCTGCTGGAGGCCTGGTGGTCAAGCGGTTCCTGCCCCCCTGAGATCTGGAAGCCTTGTTGCATCTACAACAAGTCTCCTTTATGGGGCGAGCGTCAAAAAAGTCTCCCATGCTGGCTATCAGGAAAGCTCTGACCAGAACATACTGTGCAACCTTGGGCAAGTTACCTAACCTCTCTGAGCCTCATACTACTCCATGAACTGCGACTTTGTAAGAATTCAGATACTGAATATGCAGCAGCATAGGAGGCTTCTCACACATAATAGGCATAAAGTAAATGGCAGAGCTGATCGGGCTACTCCAGTGTTTCCCACCCTCCCCTCCTGAACTAAACCCTGGGTGAGCACAGTTTAGACTCTGGCTGGGGCCCTAAGTGAGTCGTACTGCCCTGACCGGAGTACCCCATTGTGCCCCAAGCCCTCGTGTGCCCCACCTGGCTGAGAAGGCTGCCATGGGGCTCCTGTGCCCCAGCGACCCTCTGGAGCCTGACCTCTGCCCAGCCCTGATCAGCCTCCTTCCCTGCCCACAACCTACAGCTAGGATCTGCTCGGTTGTTGTTCTTTAACAAACTATTTTGGGATCATGTAAAAATTACAAATATAGTTCAGAGAGCTCCCGTATGCCCTTCACCCAGCTTCCTTTGATGTTAACATCTTGCAGAACCACGGTGTCAAAGCCAGGAAATTAACACTGGCACAACACTGTAAACCAAACTCCAGCTGTACGCAGACTCCAGCTAGGGTGCTCATGCCCTCTTCTGCCCGATTTCTAAATCTCCCGAGCATCCTGTGCCAGGACAGAGCTGTCTTGGCCCAGCCCTGCCCTAGAGGAGTCACGGCCTCAGGGAGAACAGATACGGAAATGAGACAATTACCCTGTGATGAGATCTAGAGAGAGGAAGAGCATCTTGCGGGTGGGGTGCAGAGGGGAAGCCCTTGGGTCCGGCACATCAGGGTCCCGGTCTGAGCCGAGCCTCGAAGGACAAGTAGTACTTTGTCCCTCTCAGTCACCATTTCCAGAAGTCAATGGGAACTGTGCCCAGGTACCGACCGGCCCAGGGCTTACTGCAGCCCCTTTCCCAGGGAATTCTCAGGGAAGACAAAGACCAAACCACAGAGTGAGTCAAGACCAGGTGCTCTGGAGGCAGACAGACAGGGGCCGAACCACAGCTTCAACGCTGTGCGACTCGAGGAGGATGACTCAACTTCTCTGGGCTTCAGTTTCCTTGCACTTCCCCTGCATCTCATGCTCCTCTGTCAAAGGCAGTGTCTTCCTGCCTCTCGTTCATCTCACCCTTCCTCCCTCAGCCTTGGCCCTTCCCCCATCCCAAACCCCTTGGAGTCCCATTAATTTTGAGAGGCTGTCTGTATGGATTGCCGCCTGGCCCAGTCCTGGGGCTCAGAGAGCTGTGTAATTATCCACTTGGAGCTGAGGGGAAGCGATAACCAGTTCTCCCTCCCTCCTTCCCTGCTTGCCTTACGCTCATCCATTTCGCTCAAACATCCCCAGGGAAGCCGATTATGGAGGGGCCCGTGGGGGAGGAGGGGTGGGGATCTTCATTACCTCAGACAAGGTCAGAGAAAGGGAATGCTCAGGCCCTGACCCCCCAGCCAGGGCCCTTCAGCCTGTCCTAGACATCAATGCTTAATCTCTAGACCCCATTATCTCCAGCCAGGAGCTCCCTCTTGTGCCCCAGCTTTGTTCAGCCAACTTTCCCCGGGGCACCTCCCATGTACATCCCACGGATCCTCAAACTCAACACCTCCAACCTGGACGCACCATCTTCCCTCCCGACCCGCTTCCCTCATCCCTACCTTCCACCTCCCACACCCCACTCCTGATCTCCTGAAGCACCAGCCTCCCAGGCTCTCAACAAGACACCTGACATCGTCCCCTTGGCTAATGTGCCACCAGCAACCATTTCCGTTTACCTCAGACCACCAGGACCAGTTTCCATGTCTTAAAAGTTATGTGGCAGTGGACCTTTTCACCTGGACAGCCCACAGTCCCTTCAAACTGGCAACACCCCAAGTCTGACTATATCATCTTACCTCCAGTCTCCTTGCCTCTGTCTGGGACACCCCCCCTTCCCAATTACTGACACCAAACCTCTCCACCCCCTCCTGCTCCCTCTGCATACACCCCAACAGTCCCCATGCTGGGGCAGGAGGGCAGACTTTGGAGTTGGTAAGAACTGAACGACCATCCCAGCTCCATCATCCCCTGACTGTGTGGCCTGGAGCAGATCACTTCACTTCTGGCCCTCTGTTTTATCATCTGTGAAATGGGGCTAAGGATACCAACCTTGCAGGGCTGCTGGAAGACGGGGTGAGAATATCCAGAATTATAATCTCAAACGACTAGAGCCAAGCAAGTAACATGCATGCGTGGAGAGTCCTGGTGGGGTCTAGAGCCAACTGGACAGTGGATGCCCCATGGGGGAGGGGGGGACAGCTGTCCATCGCTCCAGCTGTTGATGCCACAAGGAATATGGGCCTCATGCTGCCGGAAACTCCTATTTCCCAACTAGGTTTCCATGTGGAATCTCCAAATTTGTATATGTTGGCAATTAATTGAAATGTTTCTTTAGCACCACGAAGGCCAAACAAAATGTGTGCCCCCAGGGCACCAGTTTGTACTTCTTTATTATGCAAGGGGTTGGCCCAGGGCTCTCTCCTAACAGTCAATAAACATGAATTCCCTTCTCAGCCCTTCTTATCGATTCTCTCAACAACAACAAAAGTCTCCCAAGCCATTCCTCCTATGCGACCCTCATCCTCATTGTCTTCATGGAGCCCCTAGTGGCCCCAGCTGCCCAGCCCTGTCCATCCACACACCTGGCAGGGCTCCGAGTGCCCCACCCAAGATGCCTCGCCCTCCTCGGCTCCTCCCGGGACACCTCACGGTCGACAAACCCTCTCCCTTTCATTTTCTCACTTCCCTTTCCAGCAACCCATCAAGGTGCATAAGTAGGGCGCCTGGGTGGCTCAGTTGGTTAAGCGACTGCCTTCGGCTCAGGTCATGATCCTGGAGTCCTGGGATCGAGTCCCACATCAGGCTCCCAGCTCAGCGGCGAGCCTGCTTCTCCCTCTGACCTTCTCCCCTCTCATGCTGTTTCTCTCTCTCTCGCTCTCTAATACATAAATAAATAAAACCTTTAAAAAAAAAAAAAAGTGCATAAGTAGTCATTACCGACCTACAGAGTAGCAATTATCGACCCCACCACGCAAATGAGGGAAGTGGGGTCCAAAGGGCGTAAGTCAGTAAACAAATAACTTAATAAACACCTACTATGCACCAGGCTCTGTTAAATGGCAAACCCAAGGTCACACAGAGTATTCAACCGAAGTAACTGGGCTCAGGCAAAGGGACAATGTCATAGCTCGGTGCATACAGGAAGTGTAGCTGGGCTCCGCTGAGAAATGGAGCCGGAGGTGAGTGCCTTCTGGGCACTCACCTGCTTCTCTCTTGTTCCTGCTTCCCTTTCTGTCCCAGATCCGTCATCCCATCCAGCGGAGCAGCATTCCCACACAGCGGGCCGCCAGCAGATCCGGAACCTCTCCGTGTTTATCATCAGATGGATGCTGCTGGTGTTCAAAAGCCCCAGGGAAGAACCCTTAGAAGACCAGCTTGGATTCTGTTGTCACATTGGGCCAATCAGCTCTGCAAGATACGACTGATTAGCTCAACTTGGGGCCAGCCCCAGCCCTGGGCGAATCAACAGTCAACAAGACCGCAGCAACCTCTGTGAGTCAGGATATTGTGGCTGGTTGGAGAAGGGAGAATTCCCCAGGAAATGGGGTTGCTGTCTGTGCAAACAGGAGATGTCTTAGTTAGGGCTCTCGCAAAAGCCAAGCCTGAGACGAGGATTTATGTGCAAGTTGTCTACTGGGGCGGCGATCCCAGGAACTATCAGCGTGGGAATGGGAAGTGAGGCCAAGAAGGAAAGGGAGCTGATGAAGGGTGTGTGGTTGAGTGAGTTACCACCGTGGACAAGTGAGTTTAATCCTGCTGGGGACCTCCATGAGCCTCAGAGTTCTCTCAACTGAAGGGTGTGGAAGATGGGGGATTTATCCCCTCACTTCTATCAGTCGCTGGTTGATAGGTTGGTTGCAGAGGTGTCAATTTGTTGGCACTTCCAGCCCACCCATACACAGGCAGAGGCCCCAGGAGCTCAGAGAGCCCCAGGCAGAGCGGCAGGTCTGCCTACTGTAAATCACCACGCTTTACATAGTCCTCTCAATCGCCATCTCGGAGCAGGCCAAGGAGAGATGGGGCGGGTGCTGACAACACCTGCCCTGTGTGTTCACTTCCTGATGAAACAAGGTTTAAAACCTAGATCTATCCGATTATTTGAAATAAGCCATGTGGGCTCCGCACTGGACCATCACTGAGCAGAGGTCCCAGGCATTCCTGCCAGTGCCCAAAGGGGGGTCCCTGGCCCTGGAATGCCAGCACTGGGGTGGGCCCAGTGGCCAAAGCTGCAAGACCTTCACATGAGCCTTTCAATCCTCGGCAAAAGAAGCCCCAAAGAGAACTGAGATAAGCTGCCCATGTGCAGTAGGGCACAAGGGTTACTGTGGGCCTGGCTGGAGGGATGGGGAGACAAGGAGGCATTGGGCCCTCAGTTTCAGGGATGGGGGGGGTGGTGCTCACTGCTGCCATGACCCAGCCAGCCCACCCAGAGCCACAGACATAGTAGAGAGAGACCAAGGGTCGAGGCCAGCTCCAGCCCCCCAGGCTGAGCTTGGGAGCAGAGGCAGACCTATGGGGTAGTTCCCGGGGCCCAGGAGGAGAAGTAGGTCATCAGGGAAGGGCATGACAATGAGTGCTCACCTGGGGCCCCAGAAAGATAAAACAAGAATGTCCACCCTACCAACCAGAGAGCGACAGCCTTCAGAGCAGGGGAGTAAAGAAGGGTGGGGAGCATGCCAACCAGTAACTCCCATGCTTTCCATAGGTCCTCGCAGACTCTCCCATGACAGCTCTGTCACCCCCTCACCCTATAGAACGGAGACTAAGGCCGGGAAAAGAGAAAGGGTTTGGGCATGGCTAGGGAGTGGAAGTGGGATTTCAACCCAGGTCTGTGTGGGTTGTCTGTCACACAGCCCTCCCTCCTTCCCAGCTCTGCCTCTTCTCCACCCCGCCTGCCTCCTACCCTTCCACCCCGACCTGCTTCCTAGACTCCTGCCGTACCACAGCTCCCATCCTTCTGCAAAGGAATAGTCGAGAAGTGTCGCCACAAGTCTTTCCATTTCCAGAAGAAAGCAAAGCTTCTTCAGCAAAGGAGCAGGCTCTCCAGCTATGTCAGCCCAGGCCTTGAGACAGACGCAGATCATCCACAGAGGAAGCTCTCCAAGGATTGGACCCTGCCCTTCCCCCAGAACCAGCATGAATGGGTCTCCTCCATCCGCCTCGAGGTCATAAGCAAACAGGGAACAGGTACCCAATCTGTGCATCCCTGTATCCTTCCAGTGATGGTGAAGGAATGGACAGCTCAGGCCCACGTGGCCGTTCACCTCCCCCATCTCCCCTCAGCGAGTTGAGACAGGCTCCTCCAAAGACCACCACCAAATAAGGGGAGAAAGAAATTGCAAAGCAGCATCAACTTGGCCTCATTTGCAGATATTGGTCTTAGCTGAGAAGAACAGCAGCTGGGATTTATTAGGGATTTATGACGTGCCAGACACACGTTTTATATATTTTTATTCGTCTACCCTTCACAGTAAGCCTACAAGGTAGGTGCAACCGTGGTCCCCATATCGCAGATGAAGAAAGTAAGGCCGACAGGGGCTAGGAAAATTCCCCAGGGTTGTGGGCCAGTACGCAGGAGAGCTGGGGTGGGAATTTGGGCAGCATAGCTCCGGAGCCCATACTCTTAAGACAGCATCTCTTTAACACCCTCCTGCCCACTGATTCGGTGGTTCTCCTGGCTCCTTTCCTCTTAATAAAGAGGAATGGAAATAAATAAATTCATTCATCCATCATCAAACACTCATTAGGCAGCTACCACAGGCCGTGCTGTGCCAGATGGTGGAGACAAGAGTGAGCACGATTCCCATGACCCAACCTCTGGGCCTGTCCTCTCGAAGACGACAGTCGTAAGGAGGAGAGGACATGAAACACACAAGCACCCCCATAACTACAAGTGCAGTTGTGATATGGTCACAAAAGAGAAACACGTGCCAAAAGAATGGATAACAGAGAACCTGATCTAGTTCCAGGGATCAAGAGAGGTTTTTCTGAGAGGGACCTTACAATCAAGATCTGGAACTTGAGTCGATGCCAGCTCAGAGAAAATGAGGAAAGAGCATTACAGCATGTGCAAAGGCCCTGAGGTGGGAAAGAGATTCCTATATTCTAAAAAGTGAGAGAAGGCCAACGCAGCTGGAGCACAAAGGTAGAAGGGAAGAGGCTGAGAACAAAGGGTGGGGGAGGCCTGAGCATGCAGGACTTTACAGACCATCTTAGCAATATGAGATTTTATTTCAAGACAGTGGGAGCCACCGAAAGGTCTTGAACAGACTTTTGAAAACATGACTTGTGTTTTCCAAAGAAGACTCTGTTGTAGTGGCAATGTGAGGACGGGGAATGGTTACGTGTTTGGTGCACGTAGAGCATTTGGCCTACTTTCTGGCACAGAGGAGGAGCTCAATAGTTAAGCTAGCATTATTATTCCATTTTCCAGCTTTTCCACCTCTCCCGAGTGGAGGGACTAGGCACCACCTTGGCCCCACAGGCTGGCCTCTCTTGCCAAAAGGACCAAAACGTTACTCTCCTTTGGGAACAGTGGCTTCAATAGTCACTAGTGGGGTAGGAGGCCACGGTGCCTATACGGCCCTTTGCCTGCTGCATTTAGAAGGGAGCCTGGGGGTGGGAGGTGGCTGGTCTCCAGAAGAGAGTCAGCTCCCACCCACCCCACACCCGCTAACAGGGGAACAGCAGGAACCAGGCAGAGCTGACCCCGCAGGGAGGCCAGCACTGTCTCCTGAAGTTAGGGCTGAGGGAAGGGTCAGTCTGAGCCAGAAGGACCTGTCAAAGACAACGAGGAGGATCAGGAATGCCCAGGCTGAAGACTGGGGGACCTGGAAGTGGGGCTGGAGAACCGGGAAAGAGAAGAATGAGAGGGGAAAGGATGGCAGATACAAGGCAGGAGCCATCTGCAGGTCAAACGGCCCTCCAGCCTCCTCCCCTCCATCGGTCTATCCTTCCACAAACAACGCTCTTTCCACCTGCTTCCTAAAATGTCAGGGCTCCCCAGAGCTCTGCCGGGACCCTCCTCTTGTCACCCAGCACGCACTCCAAGGCCACGTCCTGGGGCTCCCATTGTCCCCTTGGGGCTGAGGACTCCCAAAGTACATCTCCAGCCGCTGCTGCCATCAGCTGGCTGTGGACAGTCCACGGGGCTGTCCTCCAACCCGTCCCACTCAGCACACGGAGCGCTGAACTCACTAACTCCCAAACATCTGGAAAGAACCTATGCATCACCTTTCCCTCTGCCCAAACAACCTGCTTTTCCTCCTAGATTCCTTCCATTCCGTCAGTGGACCCGCCACCTGCCCAGTCACCCAAACTAGCAACCTGGGAATCATCCGGGGTCTTCCTCCTATCTGCCCCCTGCATCCAGTCAGACCCCATACACTGGCTGTGCTTATCAACTACTTCCCAGATCCTTCCCTCTGGCTCCTGTCTTGCTTAAATCAATTGTGATAACTTTTACCTCACGTCTCGCGTGTCTCTCCTCTTGAACAGAGGGAGCTTTCTAAACATACAGTCGATCCTTATTATTCACAGATTCCATATTTATGAGTTCGTCTATTCACTAAAATGTATGTGGCTCAGTTGGTTAAGCGACTGCCTTCGGCTCAGGTCATGATCCTGGAGTCCCCGGATCGAGTCCCGCATCGGGCTCCCTGCTCAGCAGGGAGTCTGCTTCTCCCTCTGACCCTCCCCCCTCTCATGTGCTCTCTCTCGCTCTCTCTCTCTCTCAAATAAATAAATAAAATCTTTAAAAATATATATATATATACCCAGTGCTTTTGCAGTCATTCTTGGACGTGCACAGAGCAGCTGAAAATTTGAGTCCCCCCACCCCGCCCCGACATTGAGGTTGAACAAGCAACACTTTGCCGTCTTCTTTCAGCTCTGAGACTTTGAATAAATGTCCTATTTGAGGGCAATTTATTTCCACATTTTCTCATTTTGGGGCTTTTTGTTGGTGATGTTGCTGTTTAAATGGGCCCCCAAGGGTAGCACTAGAAGAGCTGTCTAGTTCCTAAGCGCAGGGAGGCTGGGATGAGGGAGAACAGCCGTGCGGTCGATGAGCTTCGTTCTGGCGTGACTTACGGTGCCTTAGCCGTGAGTTCAATGTTAATGACTCAACAATATATATTAGATAAGGTGTCTTTAAGAAGAAACACATATAAAACAAGGTTATATATTGATCAGTTGATGAACATGTTGCAACCAGAACCTTGCAGAACCTAACCCTGCCTTTCTCCCACTGGCAAAGGTGCAGTATTTGCTAATTCCCTGTTTGTGGTGACTTTACAGAACGTAAGTACCACGAATAATAAGAATTGACTGTACCAATATGACCATGTAGCTTCCTTCCTTCCCTCATGCCTCCCTCTGCACACAAGATAGATCCAAACTCCTTAGCATGGTGTTCTAGATCTTTTATGGTCCAGACTGTCCTTGCCAACCTTCCAGGCACCCACTGCCCCCCACCCAGTCCACTCTCTAAGTCTCTTCCATTATCTTCCTTTTTTTTTTTAAGATTTATTTATTTGAGAGAGAGAGAGTGGGGGAAGGGGCAAAGGGAAAGAGAGAGAGAGAGAGAGAGACTCTCTAAGCAGACTCCCCACTGAGTATGGAGCCCTACTCGGGGCTCGATCCCACAACCCTGAGATCATGACCTGAACGGAAACCAAGAGTCAGATGCTTAACCGACCGAGCCAACGAGGCACCCATCTTCCATTGTCTTTCACAAAGCTCCTCTGCACACTCTGTGCCCTCTGCCTCAGAGGCCTCTCCTCCTCGACTCTTCTTGGTGAACTCCTATGCATCCTTCAAGACCCAACTTAAACATTACCTTGTCTGGATCTCCCTTTGGCAGAATTTGACACTCCCTTCTCTGTTGTATGCCCCTTATAGTCCCTCTCACAATGTTGTACCTAATCCATCCAAGTGTCTCCCCTCTCCTGGACTTGGTAATCATTTTGGGGGAAGAATGTAGAGAGGGACAGGTGTGTGTGAATTTTTGCAGGGTGCACGCATTTCATACATCGTTCATTCCATAAACATAAATGCAGCCTAACTCGGTACCAGGCACCATCCTAGGTCCCAGGGGTATAGCAGTGAACAAAACAAAGCACTACCCGATGCACGCAACACTGTGGCTGTACGGTGTGGCCTGTGTGTGGGGGGTTGCATTGTGCTTGCTGTGGATCTGTGGTATTTGTGGCTCCTGGACACACACAGTCCATGGAATTCTGACCCTGTGTGACCTGCTGATAAAGGGCATCTTAGGAGTTCATTAGGACAACAGGCTGTGTCTCTGCACTAATGAGAAACTCAGTGGGGTGCTCCCTGCCCCCCCCGCCCACCTCTCTGACGGTCACTGCCCGGCCTGGGTTTTGCCTTTCCAACCCCAAGTCAACATTCATCCACATGAGACTTTCTCTAGTGAGTCTGTCTGTCTCTCTCTCTCTTCTCTGCCTTCCCTACGTCTCAGAGAGAAAAGGCCTAGGAATAAGGGAAAGAGGCGGAAGTCACTTTTTGTAAGTGCCCACCATGTGCCAGGCCTGGGGGACGCAGTTCAGTTCACATATATCAGAGGTAGTCATAAAAAAGGCTTCCTTTGTGCCAGGCACCGTTCTAGGCCGTACCTCTATGAGCTGGGTTAATCAGCACACCTCCCAGGTAGGCAATGTTACTGTCCCTCTATGCAGATAAGAAACTGAGGCTTCACGTGGAGAGGAAGAGGCAGAAGTGGGATTCAGGCCACGCGGGCTGTGCTCGGTCACCATGCTGCATCGCGCTCAGGGTGTGCACAGGGCACCCCTCATGGGCACAAATCGTCTCTCTGTACTTTGGAGGAGAGGGAAATTGCCCAGATCTAAAACTACCAGAGGTGTGAGATTCCAGATGCGGGGGTGTGGGTCCAGATGCAGGAGTGTATGGGCTCCAGATGCAGGGCGATGAGGCCCAGATGCTGGGGTGTGAGGCCCAGATGTGGGAGTGTAGTCTCCAGATATGGGGGTATATGGGCTCCAGATGCAGGCATGTGGGGTCCAGATGCAGAGGTCCCCTGCCTTAAGGCAGTTCCCTGAAATGCCTCCCCCATCAGACAGCGAGGTACTTGCTCTGGACAGGACTTGTCCATTCCCAAGCCCTTCCTGCTGGGGCTCACCCTGGAGGCCCTTCTGACGTCAGGGTATCTCCGGGCACCCAACTGTGTGCCTGCCCAGGCTCTCCGGATCCTTTCTTTATCTGGGTAGCCTCGCACCAAACATAGCACCTGGCACACAGCAGTGTCTCAGCAATGATTCCTGAATTGAAAACAAGGGTTGGTGGAAAGGCCAGTAGTGCGTGCGGCACTGCGGGGGGGGGGGGGGGGTGTTCCGTGTATGTGTCTGTTTGGGGGAGGGGGCGGCTCTCTGCCCAATCCCTCACGAACCCAGTGTAGGGGTACAAAGACTAAGCTGGATTCCAGCAGCCACGGGATGAGGGGGAGGGGAGCCTGGGCCCAGAAACCTGCTTCGTGGCCCCGCGGCAGTCAGGAGAGGCTCCGTGCAGTGGGTACTAGACTTCCCAGCAGGTCAAAAAGGCCAAGTGGGTGAGTTCCTGCGGGCCAGGGGCTGGTCTGCTTTATGCCCTGCTCACAAGTCCCTATTGGTGTGGATTGATTTGTTTAATCAACAGATAGGTCCTACCTGGAACAAGCTCAGTTAAGATCAACTATTCCAATACAGTCATGATGATGTGGAAGTTCGAGCCATGAAAGCCCAGAGGTGAGGCTCTAAGCCACCTGGAGTGGCAGTCAGGGAAGGCTTCTTGGAGGAGTACCAGGTGATGAGAAAGGCGAGAGAAGGGCATCCAAGAGTAGGCAATGGATGGGGCAAAAGCATGTGGGCTGGAGACAGAGTCTGGGAGTCACGGCGTTATGGAAAATAACTGAAGCCAGAAGAATGGAAGGCCAGAGAGCAGCCCCTAGAGTCCCAAGAAGTAGCATGGGGACTTTCTGGAGAAGGATGAGAGGGCGGGACAGACCTCAGCTCCTCCCACACAAGGCCAGGGATGAGAGGACAAGCAGGGGCTCAGAGTGGACCTGTGGTTCTCCCCTCAGAGGATGCCAGGATTCTGGGCTCAGTGCCCCTGGAAGAGTGAACCATGAACCCTTAAGTTTCTGGGCCTCAGCAGAGGCAGGCTGGGGAGGCTGGGGCCCAGCCAATGGCAGGGTCAGGCGCAGCAACTCCTCCTCCTAGGCCAGAGGCACACCCAGGATGCCTGCAGATTCTGCAGGCCCTGTCCTGGGAATGCGCTGCCCAGACGCCCTCCCTGGTTCTGACATGAGTTCCAGCTGCCTGCTGAGTCCGACTTCCAGCTACCAGGAGCCATTACACAGAGAGCCCTGAGGAGTAGCCACCCAGGTAAGGTCCCCTGGGTCCAGATGGACCCTGGCATACCTGGCAGGGGGAGACTTCTCTGGTGGTGAGGCCAGAGGTGGCCTGGACATATCTACCACCCTGGGTCAGATGGGACAGGAACGGAGGGCTCCTCCCTCCTCTGCTCTGCGTTCTTCCTGCTCTCCCCAGCTGAGCAGAGGTGGGAGCCAGGGACCAAGTGCAAGAAGGGCTCACAGGGGTGCCAGGAGCTGAGCAAGCAAAGCAGCTCTGCCTGGGCTTGCGGAGTCCCACCCACCACACCCCAGGAGGGCTGGGCCAAGAGCCTCTGGGGACTGAGGGCTGGAGCCTCTTGGGCAGTTCCCTGTCAAGCTGCCAGGAGTCCCGCCCACCTTATGCAGGACTGAGCAAAGACAAGCTGATGACTCACGACCAAGCGGTAGGTGGTAGAGACAGAACAGTGGAGAGACAGGGTGAGAGCAGAGACACCTCCAGCCTCTCTTACCTGGCATCCACCTGGTGAAGGAGAGGTTGGGCACAGACCAGATGGGCAAGCAGCTTCCTGCAACTTAAAGAAAGGGGCCCAGGCCCAGAGTGTGGTTCAAATCCCGGCTCTGCAGCTTCCCAGCTGTGCAACTATGAGCAAATTAATTAACCTCTCTGTGCTCCACTTTCCTCATCTGTAAATTGGGAATTAAAAAATATCATACCCTTTCATACAGTTGCTGTACTGGTTCATGCAAAGTGCTGAGAACAGTGCCTGGTGCCGCATAAATACCCAGGAACCGTTGGCCCTTACCACCACCCTGATCATCTGTAGCAGATCCCACCGGCGGTCAGGACGGCACGGGGACCAGTGCTTACACGGGCACTGGGAAGGGCATCAGGAACCCCTTAGAGCAAGAGGCTGTGCAGGCTCCCTGAGGTCCCAGGGGAGCCCAGCAGGTGAGACCACAGTGCCTGGGTCTCAGGGGACACCCCAACCTCCCCACAGCCCCGCCAGGAACCAGGCAGAAGAATTCCAAGAGAGGAAGTGGGAGTCTCTTGCTCTGAATGGTAGTCACATTCCCTAATCTGATGTGTTCATTGCACGAAACTCACCAGCAAAACTGACCAGAGCAGCATTTCCCAATTTGCTGTTTTGACAAGACTGTTCCACACAATGATAAAAAAAGGGGGGGGTGGGGTTCTGGGGTCAAAGGAGTTCAGACAATGCTACATTTTCCTTCCGTTTGGGGGATTCAAGTGTCAATGTATTAGCTTGGTCAAGGAAAGAGACCTATTGAACTTTGCTGAACCTATGTTTGCCTACCTTTCTTGAACACAGAATCCTTTTCTCTCACTGCTCCTGTTGCCAAACCATGGGGCAGGGTTCCAAAGAACACCAGTTTGGGAATCCCCAGAATACCAGGGTAAAGGATAAAGAGAACCATTGTCCCCTACTTCATCTTTCAGCTGGATTGCCACTGGCCTTGCTTCAAGTGCGCTGCACCTGAGCAAGACATCACCTGGATATTTACTGGGTGTTAGACCAGACGGGAGTTTGGGGACAAAGTTCCAGCAGCCTCTCCTGCCCAATCCCCTAAGCCAAGTAAAGGGCAAGGAGCAGGTTCCCCTTAGGAGGGGCTAAGAGGAGAGAGCGGGGCTCAAAAGGAGAGAAGTCTTCCCAAGGCTCCGCGCCCTGAGGAGGAGGGCCAGGGTTGAAACAGAGGGAGAGGGCAGAATGTCCCACCTACTCGAGCCTTCACTCTGCAGGACCGCAAGGCCAGAGCCTTGGCCCCGGGAGGAAAGAGTGGCTCCCTGGACCCACCTTCCCCCACTTTTATGGGTTCTGGATTTAATTACCTGGGTTCGAATCCCAGCTCTGCACCTAATAGTTGTGCAACCTTTATAACCCCCCAAGCCCCCCTTTCCATCTGTAAAATGGGGACAATAACAGAACCTAGCTCCTCTATGACTGTGAGAATTGAATACAGATGATATATTTCCATAGGTGCTCAGAGTCAGTATTCTAGAAATGTGGGAAATTATGATTATTTCCCAGCAGGAACAGCCAACACCTGGGTCCACTATGAACTGGGGAATCTTTGAAGGGCTCCTGAGCGGGGTCAACAAGTACTCCACAGCCTTTGGGCGCATCTGGCTGTCTCTGGTCTTCATCTTCCGCGTGCTGGTCTACCTGGTGACGGCTGAGCGAGTGTGGAGTGACGACCACAAGGATTTTGACTGCAACACCAAGCAGCCGGGCTGCTCCAACGTCTGCTTTGACGAGTTCTTCCCCGTGTCCCACGTGCGACTCTGGGCCCTGCAGCTCATCCTGGTCACCTGCCCCTCACTGCTCGTGGTCATGCACGTGGCCTACCGGGAGGCTCGGGAGAAGAAGCACCGAGAGGTAGTGGGGGAGGATGGCGGGCGTCTCTACCCGAATCCCGGCAAGAAGCGGGGCGGGCTCTGGTGGACATATGTCTGCAGCCTGGTGTTCAAGGCCGGCGTGGATACTGCCTTCCTCTATGTGTTCCACTCATTCTACCCCAAATACACCCTCCCTCATGTGGTCAAGTGCCACATAGCTCCGTGTCCCAATATGGTGGACTGCTTCATCTCCAAGCCCTCAGAGAAGAACATCTTCACGCTCTTCATGGTGGTCACAGCTGCCATTTGCATCCTGCTCAACCTCATAGAACTGACCTACCTGGTGAGCAAGAGGTGCCATGAGGGCTTGGCAGCGAGGAGAGCCAGGGCCACTGGCGTGGGCCATTGCCCGGACTGGGCCACCTCGTCCTGCAAGGGGGAAGACCTCCTCTCAGGCGACCTCATCTTTCTGGGCTCAGACTCTCACCCTCCTCTCTTACCAGACCTCCCTCGAGACCATGTGAAGAAGACCATCCTGTGAGAGCCGCCTGGTCAAACCTGGTGGAGAGGGCCCAGCATGTCCCATAAGTACAGCCTTGGGGGCAGGCAGCAGGGAGGGTCCGGCCCCTGCCGCAGCTGTGGGGCCTTGGGCAAGTGACCCCTCTGAGCCGAAACTTCATTTCCCTTTGTGTAAAATGGAGGTGAAGCCCACGTCACAGGGTGGTTGCTGTGCGGAGGGGTTTATTTAGAGAATGGATGTGCAGGTACCTTCAGGGGAGGGGGCACGGTCAAGGCTTAATAAAAGTCAACTCATCCACTTGATTGAAGGTGCCCTTTGGTCCTTCAGCCTTTGCGACCCTTCTCAGATCACTGGGTCAACTTCTCTGCCCCTGCAAAGGGCTGGACCTGATCCAGCCAGGTGAGGGGACCATCCCCTCCCCTGGAAAAGGGTCCCCAGCACTTCTGGGGGTCATGCCACCTGCTCATGCTCAAAACAAGCCTTTATCCCCAGTTGCAAATTGAGGTCCGAGGGCTATCTGCAAACATAATGGGGCTTAGCCTGTGGGGAGCTGTGTGTTGCAATGGAAAGTTCATGAACTTTTGAGTCAGAACACTTGGATTTGAACCCAAGCTCCACTGGGACTCTAGGAAAGGGACTTCAGCTCCTCTCAAAAATGGGTTAATAATACGGAGACCGGGGTGGGGGGGTGGGGGGGACTGGATGAGCTCATGGCTGTGGATGGGGTAAGCCAGCTGTAAAAGGCCACATAAATGTTAATCATTGGTATTAGGAAGTGCTCAATAAATGCTTGTGGGAAATGAAGCAGAGGAGCCCCTCCCTGGCTGCACATTAACCTTCACTATCCCAGCCACCAGGACAGCCAGGACGCAGGCCCAAGGCCCCTCTGCATGCCCACTGGGAGGTACCCTGACTTCCTTAGAGGCCCAGGCCAATAAAGGACGGACAGCGAGGTTGCGCCTGGCCCCGTGCCAACTTGGGCATTTCATGCTGCTGACCTGCATTCTTCATCTCCGCCAGGGCAGCGGGTATCCTTGTCAAAAAGAACCATAATCGTCCCTCTCATCCCCTACACAGCTCACCAACAGCCCAAGCTCTAGTCCCCAGAAATGTCCCCACCAGGGTGGGATGTGATCCTGGGCTGGATCAAGGTGGCCCCTTTCCATACTTGTCAGCTACTGAGGACCTTAGAACCGTGCTTCCAAAGAAAAGGGCAGGAGAGAGGCCTGGGGATGGAGGGACCAGGGGCAATAAGGCAATGGGAAGGGGCTAGGGGCAACAGATAGGGGCCACTGGTGCTGACCTGGGCCCTAGCATAAGAATACCAGGCTCCTGCACTGCCCGTCCCCTAAAGACAACTTCACCCACATACCTGCCAGCCCAGGGAGCCAGACCCAACCCTGCCCATCCAGGCTGGAGAGAAGGCGTGGGCCAGGGGTAAAGAGCCACAGGTGTTTGCTCTGAATCTGTGCCCGGGGAAGTCCACCCCCCTGCCCACCTGCTCACTCTCCCTTGGCTCATTGGCTCAGAAAGCTCCACCCAACAGAGGAGTGAGGAACAAAAGCTGCCTCCGGGAGGCCCCCAGGCAGACGGACCGGAGAGTCGCTGCTAGACCCAGGAAAGGTGAGGACCGAATCGGGCAGGAGACCGGGCTGGGAAGCAGGGACCAGATGGGCTGAGGATTCCTGGGAACTCGGGCTGCAGGCTGGGCTCCTGGGAGGAGCAGAGGGGACAGAGGATCCCTGGAGAAACCCCAAGGAGGGGGAGGGATGTACTGCCAGACCAAAGGGAAGACAGAGGACCAGAGAAGAGACAAGGAAGAGGAGGGACCAGGAAGAAGGAGTTTCAGTTCAGCAAAATCTATCATGTGTTCACCAGGCCAGGCCAGGTGCTGAGTGCGGGGGAAACGGTTGGATGAGCTGTAGAGGCTTGCCCTCCAGGTGCTGACAGTCGTACAGGAGACAGGAAAACAGACCATCTGAGTACCAGTGATCTATTCTGCAGAGGAGGGTACTCGGAAAATGTCTCATGGTCACAAGCTCTGAAGATGATGAGGTCTGAGTCAGGGACAGGGGAGGGGCCGGGGCCAGAGATGGAACCTGATGGCGCCCCAGATAAGGGGCTGTGGAGGACGGAGCACACAGGACAGGGGCCTGACCGGGAATAATAAGAGAGCTGGCTAGCAAACAGAGAAGGACGGTGTTCCTGAGAGCAAAAGCAAGTGTTGAGGGGAGGACCAAGCCAGAATCCTGCCTCTGTCCCTTCCCCAGTCCCTCCCTAAAGCTGAAATGGTTGGAATTCCAGAGGAACCCAGTGTGGTCAGGACGTTCAGCACCAGTGCGGGGGAGGGGTGGTGGATGGTGCCAAACCCCCACGGTTCCAAAGAGCCTGCTTAGTCTGGGAGGAAATGTCAGGGCTGGGGATGTCCTGGGCCTCTCGGTGAGGACGGATATCACTCAGGGGTCCGCCAAAGAGGCCGATAGGAACACACCCAGCACAGGACCCGGCTCCTGTTGGGTGCTCGGTAGAAGTTGGAGGACAATAAAGACACACCTCCCTCCCCTCCTGCAGCTAAAGGGAGGGCAAGTCATCCAATCCACACCTTCTTGCTGTTTCTGTAGAAGTCGTGTGATCCGCAGGGCTCAAACTTGGGGTCAAAGAAGTTGGCGGGTGCATTGGTGCAAGATGATTATTGTCCCATTTATCACTTCATAGAATAAAATCTTCCCTGATTTTGGAACTGGAAAGTGGGGGTTCAAGACCAGCTCTGCCACTTCCAGCTGGGGAGCCTTGGGTGGGTGCCTCCCTGGGCCTTAGCTTACTCCCCTGTGAAACTGGGTAACGGCCATGCCGACCCCACCAAGTCATTGCAAGTGAAGACGTGATGACAGAGTGTTTGTGAAAGCGTTTTGCCAATTGCACCTTTAATAAAGGGCGCCCATTTCCAGGCTCTCCCAGCCTCGCGGCCCCCACGCCACGAGTGGGTGCTCACGGGTGCTGACGGTCCACGTGAGGAAGCAAGGACACTGTCAGCATGAACTGGGCATCCCTGCAGGCCCTCCTGAGCGGCGTGAACAAGTACTCCACGGCGCTGGGCCGCATCTGGCTGTCGGTGGTGTTCATCTTCCGCGTGCTGGTGTACGTGGTGGCGGCCGAGGAGGTGTGGGATGATGAACAGAAGGACTTCGTCTGCAACACCAAGCAGCCGGGCTGCCCCAACGTCTGCTACGATGAGTTCTTCCCCGTGTCCCACGTGCGCCTCTGGGCCCTGCAGCTCATCCTGGTCACCTGCCCCTCGCTGCTCGTGGTCATGCACGTGGCCTACCGCCAGGAGCGCGAGCGCAAGCACCGCCTGAAGCACGGGCCCAACGCCCCGACCCTGTACGACAACCCAAGCAAGAAGCGGGGCGGGCTCTGGTGGACATACCTGCTGAGTCTCATCTTCAAGGCTGCTGTCGACATCAGCTTCCTCTACATCTTCCACTGCCTCTACCAGGATTATGACATGCCCCGGGTGGTGGCCTGCTCCGAGTCACCTTGCCCCCACACGGTAGACTGCTACATCTCCCGACCCACAGAGAAGAAGGTCTTCACCTACTTCATGGTGGCCACAGCTGTGATCTGCATCCTGCTCAACCTCAGTGAGGTCACCTACCTGGTGGGCAAGAGGTGCCTGGAGATCTTCAGTCCGAGGCGCAAGCGGTCTCGGCACCGGGACCACCTGCCTGACACGTGCCCCCCGTATGTCCTCTCCCGGGGAGAGCACCCCCAAGATGGGAACTCTGTCTTAATGAAGGCTGGGTCGGCCACCGTGGATGCAGGTGGGTTTCCATAACCTGTGAGGTCGGTAGCGAGGACCACCAGGGCCGTGGTCTGTTCCCTAAAGCCACGGCAGGGCGGTGGCATCTTTTCCGCGGCAGGGCAGGTGAGGAAGACGGTTGCAGCGCTCAGGAAGCCCACCCGGGGGCCAGTGCTTGAGAGCAGTTTGGTCTCTGGGTCCTGAGCGCCAGGGGAGGGAGGTTGACGGCTGGTGGGAATTTTGTATATGGTAATGGAATATGTGAAAACCGTTAATAAATATGATTTTCCCAGTATGTTGTAGACCAGGTGGGGCGTGGCGGGTAGAAGTGTCAGGGGGGTTCACCATGGACCTCAGAAAGGAGGCCACAACCACTCAGTGAGCACCTGAGCCCCGGGACCTCAGATCCAAGCTCATCCATCACACACGCACACACACACACACACCACACACCACACGCCACATAACATACGCCACACATACACACACACAGTGCACCCCCAGGACTTGGTGGGAATGCCAAGAGGCTGCTCCAGGGGTCTCTGGACTCTGCAAGCAGCTGGCCAAGGCAGGAGGAGTGAGACCCCAGGAGACCCTGGGCCCAGCGTGGCTCAGTTCTCAGAGAGTCCCTCAGGTGAATGCATGTAGTTAAGGAGGCCTCTGCCTCCACCATTCCAGCCTCCGTCACCCTGTCCAGCCCAGGTCTCAGGGAGGCGAGTTTTCTCTGAGGGTGGGAGGAGAAGGCCTGGAGGGGGTGCACGGTGCTGAGAGCAAGCCCAGGATGGGGAGTCTGCCAGGATGTCCAGGGGGGCTATCCCCACAGGCCAGGGACCTGCTGAGAGCATCCGAGCTAAAGGGTCCCTCACAGAGCCTCAAGTCTGAGGAATTCCCCTTCTCTTCCCCAGACACACATCCCCTCATCCTCCCACCCCTCCCCCACCACTCAGACCCCGACCACTCCCAGAACCACACCTCCAGCCTGGACCTGCCCCTGAGTCCCCGAGCCTCCCACCATCTGCCCAGGGACCAACCCTCCAGGAGGCCCCCAGGTCTCCTCCAGTCAGCAGCTCCCAAACGGACCGCACCCACCCTCCTCACACATCACCCACCACCCCCACCCCCAGGAATGGCGTACCAGCCATCCAGCTGTCCGAGCCGGGAGCTGGCCTGACTTCCTCGTGCCCTCCCATCTTCCAGCCTCTCAGGGTGCACAACCCAGTACAGTACCACAGCCGGCCAATTCCAACCCTAAACCTCCCCGAGTCTGCCCCTCCTCTCCCACCGCTCTTCCACCACAGGGACAGAGTGGTCTTTCTACACATGCACCTGACTGTGGCGTCCCTCCTGCTTCAAAAATTCTCCCGCTACCACCACGACTCCCCACTGCCCCTCCACCTGGTCCCTGCTGACCTCCCCGACGTCACCCCTGCTTCCTCCCTCCTTATGCTCACCAATAAAACCAAAGGGCTTATGCGTCCCCAACCAGACACATCACACTGGGTCACAGCTCGGGCCTTCGGATATGGGTTCCTTCTGCCTGGAATGCCCTTCCTTCCTCCCCTGGGACCCCTCCTCAGATCCTAAGGTTAGAACCCTTAAGCCTAGCTTGTGCCTCTGCCATTCTCCCCATCGGTCCGTGAGCCCCTCATGAGCAGGACACTGACTCACCCAGGTCCCCAGCTACCTTTAATAAATGTTTGGTAAATGAGTAAATGGCCTATGAGCTGCTTGGGGGAAGGGACTTATCTTGTTTACCTGAATCCTTCACCGCACGGCGGCCAGGGATAAGCTGTCCTCCCATTTGTTTATAAGTTGCATCGTTGTTGCTGTTCTCACTAAATCTAGCCTACATGTTTCATTTATAGTTGAGGAAACTGGCCTAGAGATGCACTGAGCCTACAGGTGGCTGTGTCTCCCGTGGTCCCTAGAGAGCCTCTGTGCCTCCCCCTCCCCCAGCTATGGGACGAGATCGGGCATCACGTGCATCTTAGGTCAGGGCCCTGGAAGTGGGGCCAGTAGCCGGAATTCATGCGCATGCGGAGGAAGGAGCGAGGGAAGCAGGCTAGGGAGGAGGCCGAGCTGGGTATGGGCTCAGGGAAACTTAGCCTTGACCCTGGTGCGGTGAGGGGCCTTTGGACCGTACATCCCACCGCTGAGTCGTCCCCGCCGGAGGAGAGGGCATCAGGCTTTGAACTCCCGTATCAGTCAGTCGTTGGCTTCAGGCCAGCGCATGGGCAGGAGGGCTGGCAGGAAGGGGTAGGTGACTCCTATCCAATCAAGGTCAATTCTCCAGGGGCAGCTATAAGCCACGAGCACCCTGTATTCATAGCAGCTAGGGAATGGGTGTCCCCCGGTAAAGGGGACATGGGCAGGGCACCAATACCACCCACTGAACTCCTGGTCCCAGGAAATAAGGGTGGCTCTACCTCCAATCCAGACCAGAGCTGTGACCACCCAATCCCAGAAAACAGGCTGGCTCTCAACCCGTTCAGAACCAGATGGCCCCACACTACTCAGACCAACGTAGCTCCCATGTGCAGGCCAGCAGCCACAGCCCACTCCCTGTGGGAGTCCAGAGGCCCCATTCCGGTGTCCGCTGCAGGGCCAGCGTAGGGTGAGGGCATCCGGGGACCTGACTACTCCTGTGGCAGCCCTCTTCATGGGAGCTGTTCCCAGAGGTCCTAAGTCCCGAGCCGGTGAGCCAGACAGAGCCGGAACACCATCTGAGCAGCCCGAGGCCCCAGAGGAGCTGGAAGAATCCTCTGGGAAACACTTGAGCTGGGACACTTTTATCCTCAGTCCCACCCACACCCTCAAGACCCCCCCCCCCCCCCCCCCCCCCCACCCCCCCCCCCCCACCCTCACTACCACTCTCAGACTTTCCACCTCCCCCTTCTTGAAATCTCTTCGCTCAGCTGGGCCCCTGCCATCTGTCCCCTCCACCTTCGGCCCCGCCCCCATTGCTGCCCCCTCATTGCTCCTCCGCTCATGAAAGACTTGAGGAGTCAGAGTCTTTGGGCTGCGGGGACCATCTGGGTGTCGCTCTGTCCTTTTCATTCCATGCCCTCTGTGTCTCTCATGACCTCCTCCTCTGCTCCATTTAGCTACCCACTCACAGGACCACACCTGGGACTTTGTCTTCACCCAGAACTGCTCCACCTCGAGAATCTCCCATTGGACTCAAATCAACAAATATTTATTGTTCACTTTTACATGACAAGCCCCATGCTAGGTGCTGAGGATTCATCTGGGAAGAATCAGATATAGTCCCCGATCTCATGGAGTTTACATGCCATGAAGAGGACAGCTCATGGCATGCTGGGGAGCACGGGGTGCTGAGGGGAGGGGGAAGGTGGAGCCAACATCCAGGAATGCAGGAAATGCTTCCCTGAGGCTTCTTTTTTTTTTTTTTTAAGATTTTATTTATTCATTTGAGAGAGAGAGAGCCCACACTTGCAGGGTGGGGAAGGAGGTGCAGAGGGAGAGGGAGAAGCAGGCTCCCCACTGAGCAGGGAGCCCAACGCGGGACTCCATCCCAGGACCCCGGGATCATGACCCGAGCTGAAGGCAGACGCTTAACCGACTGAGCCACCCAGGTGCCCCTTCCTTGAGACTTCTTAAGGTGACACCTAGAGAAAGAAGAGAATTTTGCCAAGCTGAGCAGGAGGAGTGGCCAGGCAGAGGGAGAGCAAGCCTGATGACAAGGATGGGAAGTACCCCAGCAGGGCTGGAGCCTGGCGCGGGGGCTCGTGGGAAGAGTCAGGCTGAAGTAGACAGGGGCTTTGTCATGCAGCACTTTCTTGGTAAAGCCCTGTTAATGATCTTGGACTTTATCCTCAGGACAACAAGAAGTCACTGGAGAGACTCAGCACAGAAGTGACGTGATCTAAGGCACGGTGCCTCTGGTTAACGTGCAGAGGGGCCAAGGCAGGGTCACCTATTTGGAAACTGACATAGCGTCCAAGTGACAAACAACGATGGCCTCAACAAGGGTGTGTGCAGTGGGGATGAAGAAGTAGCTGGATTTAAGAAAGACCTACAAGATAGAATCAGATCGATTTGGTGATTTGAGTAGGTGTGGGGATCAGGTGGAGAGGCACCAGAGTGACACCCAGGTTTCTGCTCTGGGTGGTGGTGCCATCTCCCCAGTGGAGGAGCGAGTTTGCGGGAGATACAGATAACTTCAGTCACAGACATGCGGAGTCAGAGAGGTACATAAGATATCCTGGTTATCCCCTCTCTTTGCGGGACCAGCTCAGCCCCTGGATCGCCTTCTCTCTTTCTCTCTCTCTCGAATACTATACTTATTACCATTTCTGATGACTTCACCTCTAACACCCACCTCTCTGTGCCCTGACTTCCTTGTTTCCATCGATCTTTATTCACCTGTGAAACCCCACCCACATACGTGCTCAGGCTTTGGAACTCATACTGATACTGACTGGGGTATCAGTCAGACCCCAGACCTGGTCAGTACCAAGAGCTCCTCACCTCCTACCCATCTGCTTCCTGCTCCAGCCCTCCCTCTGCTACACCTATGGGTCCTCCCCCGTGTCGCTGTCCATCACCCCCTCGATGACCTCCCGTCCCTCTTTCCCCAGCTTAGACTCCGAGGGCCCTTCGTAGATGTATCCTCTGCTCCGTTGCCTTTGCTTGCTGCTATAGTTACTCAGCAGGCAAGAGCCCAACCCCAGTACAACCCCACTCTCCATGCGGCACCCATTCCAGAGCACCTGGAGAATAACACAACTGGACTGACTGGTTTCAATGGAAACTTCTGACCACAGACCTCAGGTGGGCACTCAGCCCCTCTAGCAAATTCTACATTTTCCTAAAACTCTAACCCTAGTCTCCAAGAGGACTGTATCATACCTTCTCCTCTCTCCCCAAGGCTCCAGTCCCCGTTCCCCTATACCTCCTCGGCTGACAGGCAGACATTAGGTGCCCATTCGCCCTGCCTTCTCCGCTGGGACACGGATGAGCATCCCTGCTCCTGGCACACCCTCCACTTGGACACTGGAGCCCTCACCTCTCACCTACTCTGGACTGTGCTCCACCGTTGTTGCCCCACAGTTCTGTAAATATGCTAGAATGTCCTCTCTCTTTTTCAAATTCCCTCTTGACACCACATCCTTCTCCAGCTACCACCCCCTTTACAAAAAAACAAAATTCTCTAAAGGTTGTCTACACTTGCTGTCTCCACTCCCTTATCGCATTTACCCATTTTAGTCAGGACTATTCTTGTCAAGGTCACCAATGGCCAACAAGTTGCCAAATCCAGTGGTCAGTTCTTCATTCTCGTCTTACTGCCTCAGCGACATTTGGCCATCGAGAGCTCCCTCCTTAAACACCATCTTTTTTTTTTTTTTTTTTTAAGATTTTATTTATTTATTTGACAGAGAGAGACACAGCGAGAGAGGGAACACAAGCAGGGGGGAGTGGGAGAGGGAGAAGCAGGCTTCCCGCGGAGCAGGGAGCCTGATGCGGGGCTCGATCCCAGGACGCTGGGATCATGACCTGAGCCGAAGGCAGACGCTTAACGACTGAGCCACCCAGGCGCCCCCTTAAACACCATCTTCTGTGGCTTCCAAGCAGCATGCTCTCCTGGCTTCCCTCCCACCTTGCTGAGGGGTCCTCCTTGATCTCCACCAATGCCTCTTCTTCCTCTTGCTGATCTCTAAATGCAGGGTGCCCTCGGGCCCAGTTCTCTAGCCTCTTTTCCCCTTTGTGATCTTGTCCAGTACCATCTATAAAACCATCTATAAAGTGATGGCTCCCACATTTATACGTTCGGACCTAACCTCACCCACGAGTGTTAGACTCATGCATCCAACTTCCTATTGGTCATCCAAAACAGAACTCCTAACCCCCCTACCAGAGAACAGATTTACATTCTCTCCCAGTCTTCCCACCTTGGAAGATGATATCCCCCACCCACCCAGCTGCTCAGTTCAAAAATCTAGGTACCTCTTTCCTCATAAGCACATCCACACCACTAGTAAGTTATACTGGGTATAATTCCAGGTTCAAAGTTCATTCCCTTCCAATCATCTCCAAGTGCCTCGTCCCCCGGGCCAAGCCACCTCATTGAGCCCCTGGATAGCTGCAGTAGCTGGCTCCCTGCCTCCTCCCTTGCCCATGGCAGCCTGAGACATCTTCTGCCAAGATCAGTCAAGTCACTCCCTTGCTTAAAACCCTCCAGGTGGCTTCCCATAATGGCCATAAAAATGAAAATAAACCAAACTCATTGCTGTGGCCTGCAAAGCCCTACACGGATAGACCCTGGCTGCCTCTGCAAACCCCTCTTCTTTGGCTCTCCCCTCTGCACACACACACCCACACTGGTCTTCTCTCATCTCAGAGTCTTTGCACTGGCTTCTGTGGGCAATACTCTTCCCCCTCCCCAGGGCTTCACATGACTTGTCTCCTTATCATTCACATCTCAACTCAGAAATCCTCTCCTCCAGGAGGCCACTTCTGACCTGCCCTCCCCAGCTGAAGCACGTGCGCCACAGTCACTCTCTACCACGTGACCCCATTTTATCTTCTTTGTAGCATTTACTAGTAAATGAAATGTTATTTGTTTACATGTCTATTCTCAGTATCATCCCACTAGAATGGACTCTTGAGAACAGGGACTCTGTCATGTCCACCCATTTATCCACCAGCACCTAGAAGAGTGCTCGACACATAGTAGGCACTCAATAAAAATACGGCCAGGTGGAGATGTCTAGTAGGCTGCTGGATGCCGGGGAGGGGTCGGGGGGAAGGACTGGTCAGGAAATATTGACTTGGGAATTGTCAGCAAAACGCCTGAACACAGCATAAGATTCTGCTCCAAAATTACCCCTCAAGTAGGAAGGATTTGTCTTATACCCAAGTCCGTACAAAGTCTCCCAGGTTGTGGCGCATGCTCTCAATTACTGCATTTTGAACAACAGAATGCTCTTTGGGGGAAACTCATTAGCCTGAAATAACCCCAATCAATGAAGTCCTGGATATCCGTGGCAGTCACTGGGTGGAATCAGAAAAAGATGGAGAGAAAGACATTTCACCCAGATTCAATCATTACTCCTGGTGCTATGACCTTACAATAGCGAGTATTGTCTTTCTAGGCAAGCCCTTTATTTAAAAAAAACACAAAAACAAAAAAAAAAAACACTTTAAGAACAGTAAAGGAAGTGGTTATGTTGTGGCGATGACAAATACACACCTACCAGATGATTTTTTTTTTTAAGTTACGCAACCTAGTATTATGCAACCAGGCTTTTAAGGCAGAGAATAAAGTTTTCCAGTATCATTCACAGATTTAAAAAGCACTATGTCACAAATAACTTGGGCAAAAATAAAGTTTGTGCATTCTGTAAAAGGTTAGTGATAACAAACAAAACTCTAACGATGTTAACCCAGGTGTTACGGAAAAATGTTCGAAGTTTAAATAAAATTGCTTCATAAACTGCTCAGGGGAGGAAAAAATAATAGGTTTACTACATTGTTCTACATAATATGTGATCTTAAAATAGGTAGCAAACTCTAGAGAGTATTATATTAAGTGAAAGAAGTCAGTCAGAGAAAGACAAATACCATATGATTTCACTCCTAAGTGGAATTTAAGAAATGAAACAAGCGAACATGGGGGTGGGGAGAGAGACAAACCAAGAAACAGACTCTTAACTATAGAAAACAAACTGCTGGGGGCACCTGGGTGGCTCAGTCGGTTAAGCGTCTGGCTTCAGCTCAGCTCATGATCCTGACGTCCTGAGATTGAGCCCCACTTCTGGCTTCCGCTCCCTGCTCAGCAGGGAGTCTGCTTCTTCTGCTCCCTCTGCCACTCCCCCTGCTTGTGCTCTCTCACTCTCACTCTCTTTCAAATAAATAAATAAAATCTAAAAAAGAAAAGAAAAAGAAAACAAACTGAAAGTTACCAGAGGGGAGAGGGGGTGGGAGGATGGGGCAAATAGGGGATGGGAATAGATGATAGATAGATGATAGATAGATAGATAGATAGATAGATAGATATAGATAGATAGATAGATAGATAGATAGATAGATAGATAGATAGATTAGATGATAGATGATGGGGATTAAGGAGTGCACTTGTTGTGATGAATACCAGCTATTGTATGTAAGTGTTGAATCACTAAAATCTACACCTGAAACTAAATTTACACTGTATGCCAACTAACTGGAATTTAAATGAAAACTTGGAAAGAAAAAAAATAGATAGCAAACTAAGTTAATAAAGTAAATTATTATTTCAACCACACTGAAAGTTCATGTATTCAAATCAGGTCCCAAACTTTTGAGGGTCTCCTCACTGGGAATATAAGGGGTTGCTGTTTATTTGGAGTCATCTTGTATCTGGGCTTCTATGGTAGGTGGTAACTCAAGCCGTGAGGATGGCTGATACTGTACAGAGTCTGTGGGGGTAGAGATGAGAAGATCCCCTAGGATGAAGGCTTAAAGGCCAAATAGAATGGGGAAAAGCCAGCAAAGGGGACTGCAGGGTAAATTGATATCATAGAAGCCAAGGGAATATGATGTCACAAAGAAGGAAGATGAAGTCACAGAAGCCAAGAGATGAATGTTCTAGAGAAGTTTCTAGAACTTCTAGAATTTTCTAGGAGAGGACTCTCTAGAGAAGGAGAAAGTGATCACCAGGGCCAAACGTTGCCATGGGGCAAATTAGATAAGGACTGAAAAGTGTTGATTCAATTTACATAGATATCATTGGCACCCATGATCTAGCATCATCTATAAAGAATGGGGTGCAGAAACCAGATCCCAGGGAAGTGGGGAGGGGAGAACAGCGAGGACCAAGTAAATGGAAATAGCAAGTGTGGACAACTGGTTGGAAAATGGTGGCTGGGAGAAGAATAGAAAATGAAAGGGTATTTTTGCCAAAGGATAGGAGCAGTCATGAATTTATTTTTATAGTGAGAGAGACTTGAGAATATTTAAATAATGATGAAATGAATCCAGTAGAGGGGAAAGTAGGTCAAAGTCCCCATAGAGCCAGAGGGAATGGGATGCAGAGCCCAGATGGAGGCTCAGACTTCAACAGGAAAAGGACAGGTCAGCTACTGTAACAGGAGGGAAGGAGGGTAGGGTGAGACAGGTGCAGGTCACCCCCATCTCTAACCACAGCTTCCCCGCAGCTGTCTCACCTAGCTCTTCCCTCAGCATCTGTTCATGTTTGCTCAACAGACCCACAGGGGGACACATAGGCACCTCCAGACCTGACCCCCTGCCCTTCTCCCAATCTCTCAGCCCTTCCTGCATTCCCTTCCTTCTGCATCGAGCCTAGGCTTGGGATCCGCAATCTCTCCCACCACCCTCATGTCACATGGGAGCTCTTAGACTAATGTCTCCTTCCTTCTAGACTGCAGTCTCTCTGAGGGCCAGAACAGTATCCAACTGGTTTGCCAATGTATCCTCAGGCCCTGCACAGTGCCTGGTATACAATAAAAGGGTAATCAATATTTGCTGAGATAATGACTGGAATGAACTGCTGTCCAACCAATATCCCCATCATCCCTCTGCCCTTCCTGCTTAGCCCAGATCAGTCCAACTGTACTTGCCATGGCTACACCCTGTGCTGGGCTCTGCTCCAGTGAACCCAGGAGCCAACCAGAGTGAGGTCACTGCAAATCTGTGTTCTCTAGCCCCACCTGACAGCCCTCCTTCTTCTCTGCTTCGGTTCTCTGCCGTTGTTCATGGTGGTGTCTGGCCTTCTCAGGCTTCTCCACTCTCCTCGAAACTTCTAGCCAGTTCTATCTGATCTTCATCCCATGTCTCAGAGAAAGCAAAAGCTTCCAAGAATGCTCTCCCATTGACTGCCCCCAGACCTGCAGACCAACCTGCATCCACACCGGCCCTCCCTCCTTCCCTCAGCATAGTAAAAGAGGTGAGGCCACTCCTGTTACTGCTTTAACCTCCCTTACCCCACCACACCCCATGCTCAGGACCCCTGCTCTCCCACCTCTTCCTGCCCTCCTGCTTCTTCAACCTCTAGCTCTCACCTGGCAACCCAGCATTTCAGCAGACTCATATCTCTCCCATCCAAAAGCCAAAACAAAACCCTTCCTCGACCCCATGTCTCCCACAACCACCTCCTTATCTCTCCCTTGGCTTTCCCAACTGCACCTCCCAAAACAGGTCTGCACTCACCATCTGGACTTCCTCAGCTCCCACTCCCTCCCACCAGCTATGATCTGGTCCCTGCCCCATCACCGCACCCAAGCGGCCCTGCCCTTACCGAGCGCACGTGAGATTCCTTCACCACCAAGCCCAGTGGATGCTACCAGTCCTTGTGCCATGAGCCATTTCACAAGGTAAACTGCCTTCCCTCTGTACCTCATCCCATACCACACGTCCCTTGTATGTGCTGTCCGCCCAGCGTGGCTCCAAATGGAGGAGCTGTAGGCGACTGTCAGTCATGCAACCCGGCGCCTGGACCTCAGGTGGATATGGGCTCCAGGCGGGGCCACTCAAGCTTCCTCCCCAGATTATTTGAATCCTTTCTAAGGAAAACTTGGGAAGGTGTGAGCTTGGAGCTGGTGACCCTGTGCAAAAGTCTGTCAGCATGTGGAGAGAGGAGCCAACAGTCAGAGAGGAGCAGAGGTGAGGCAAGCAGGAGAGACACAGCCAGACCTGGCTCCAGCTGGTGCTTCTGGGGCTCCTAGGCATCCCTGCCCTCCCCATGTTTCTACAAACCATCAATTCCCCTCTGTACCCAAACTAATTCAAATTGGATTTCTGTCATTTGCAATCAAGAGCACTGACTACTGCGCCCAGGCTTCTTCTAGTTTTCCTGATGCTCCAGTCATGCCCTGTCAATGTCCTTCAGTGCCCCCCACCACTGGGGGGGTCCTTGGGGCTCTTGCCAGGCTGTCTGCTCTCCCAGTCTCCACTCCCTCCCTGGGTGAGCTCCTCCGCTCCCATGGCCTTCATTACCATCTGGTCACTGCTGATTCCCAAATCCCTATCTCCTCACGGATTATTCCCTTGTCTCCTATTTTCCCCTAAAATCCCTAATTTTCCTGAATATTTTTATTGTGATAAAATATACAGAACACGAAAGTGCCATTTTAACTATTTTTAGGTGTGTAATTCAGTAGTGTTAATTCCATTAACAATGTTGTACAACCAACACCACTATTTCCAAAACTTTCTCATTACCCCTAAAAAACTCTGTACCCACTAAATAATAACCCACACTCACACCTCCATCCAGCCCTTGGTAGCCTCCAATGACTTGCTATCTCTCTGAATTTACCTATTCTAGGTATCCTAGAAATCATACAATATCTGTCCTTTTGTGTCTGGCTTATTTCCCTTGATATACTGTTTTCAAGATTCATCCACATTGTAGCATGTATCAGACTGGATTCCCTTGAATGGCTGAATAATACTCCATTGTATGGATATACCACATATTGTTTATCCATTCTTCTTTTGATGGACATTGGGGTTGTTTCCAAACACTTGTCTTGGCTATTGTGAATGGTGCTGCTATGAACATTCACGTACGGGTCTGAGTCGCTCTCTTCAGATCTTCTGGGTATAGACATAGGTGTGGACTTGCTGGCTCATGTGGTCCTTCTACGTTTTTTTTGGAGGAACTGCCAAACTGTCTTCCATAGCAGCCGCACCATTTTGCATGGGCACCAGCAACGTACAGGGTACCCATTGTTCTTCTCTTTCCTGTCCCATGCACCCTGCTGCCCTGCACATCCAGACATGTGTGTTCCACAGACAACCCGGCAGGGCATTTGAATGCAGAGGAAAATTCGGTTGTGTGAAAACAACCAGCACTGAGCCACATCCCATCCCCGAGGCTCTGGGATGGGCTGTGTTGGGCATTAGGTGAAGCTCAGGGATGGAGTGTGGGATGGAGTGACACTGTCTGATGCGCCCTTGCATCATAGAAAAGGGGCTTTTACAAGTCATGTCAGAGTGTTCTGATGGCCTTGTCAAAATGGCAGCACTGGAATCTCGTTTACAAGCACGCACACCACTTAGCCAACTCCAGACACAATGCAGTTCTGCTTCATTTCTTTCTGCTTCTCCCAACCTGGTTCCCTGCCCTTACCGAGCGCACGTGAGATTCCTTCATTTCTTTCTGCTTCTCCCAACCTGGTTCCCTTCTTGTGCTTCCCAGCTCAGCCAGTGGCAAATCACCTACTCAGGTGCCTATGTCAGGACCCCCCCAAACAGCGAGTTCAGGAACCACAACCCTGCAGCCCAGAACCCATCTAGGCTCTACTCCCTGATGCCCAGTGCTCAGCACCTCTTTGACCCAGAATCAAGGCTCTGGAAGCTCCCACAGTGCAGGTGGCAGGCTGATTTCAGGAATCTGGCACACGCCTCACCCTAGGCTGCTTCCCCAGCTGCCCTGATGCCCACACCCTTGCAGCTCAAAGGATAGCTCAAGCGAAGAGCCTCTGCCCATGGGAGAACAGAGGCTGGGTAAAGACAGACAGACCCAGCCACACAGACAGCCCATTTGTCCCTTGAGTACCAGACCAGGGATTTGGGCCTGGTGGCAGAAGGGAGGGGAAAGAGATGAGGCTCCGTGAGGGAAGGCTTCCTGGAGGAGGCCGATGGTCAGGGAGGGACTTCTAGAGGGTGGTGGGTGGGATGCTAAGCTAGAAGGAACTGATCAAACAGTCACTCTGTGTCAGCATGGGACGGGGGCTTATTCTGTGTGATGGGTTTATTCACTCATTTGGCAAATACTTTGTCTACAAAGTGCCAGGCACTGTTTTAGGTGCTGGGAATATAGCAGTGGACACAACAGACCCCCAAAAATGGCTTTCCTCACAGATTCTAGTGATGGGAGAGACAATTAATAAGAAGAATAAGCAAAATATAGACAATATTACATGATCATAGTTGCCAAGGAGAAAAATGAAGCAGGTGAGAGAGTGTGGGGAGGGAAACTTGTAGCAATTTTAGGTGAGGAGGCCAGGGACGTGCAGAGACGGGGGGAAATGTGCCAGAGGAAAAGGTGCACCCACGAGCACAAAGGCTGGGGAAGAGCCCAGGCACACCCATGGACAGCAAAGAAGCCACTGAGGCTGAGCAGCAAGAGAGCCAAGAGGCCAGAGTGTTCAGATGAGGCCCAAGAAGGACCAGCTGACACGGGGTCCTATAAGCCATTCCTATGCCTCTGGCTGTCACTCTGAGTGATCCAAAAGCCAGGGGAGCACTTTGGGGAAAAGAAGGGGGGCATGATCCCCTTGATGGCTGCGTTCACGAAAGATGCACGGGGGCAAGGGATAAAGAGGGTGATCAGTTATAAGACACCTGCAATAATGCAGGAAAGAAATTATCTGTGGCTTTGATGTTACCAGGATATAACATCAATAGAGTCAGTGAGAAGTGGCCAGATTTCAAAAACATTTTGAAAATAGCACCAAAATGATTCAGTGGCAGTGAACATGGGGTATAAACAAAAAAGAGAGTCAAAAATGACTCTTTTTTTTAAGGTTTTATTTATTTATTTATTTATTTGAGAGAGAGAGAGAGAGAGACAGAGTTAGCCACAGAGAGCATGAATGAGAAGAGCAAGCAGGAGCAGAAAGAGAGGGAGAAGCAGACTCCCGCTGAGCAGGGACCCCGATGCGGGGCTCGATCCCAGGACCCTGGGATCATGACCTGAGCCGAAAGCACACACTTAACTGAGCCACCCAAGTGCCCCTCAACAATGACTCTTATGTTTGGGACCTTAACGAGTAGATGAGTACAGTTGCTATTTACTCATCTGGATGAGTAAAGGATGGAGAAAGATGGAGAGGGACATATGTAGGGAGCAGGGTGTCAGATAAAATCAGGACTCCTAACTCAATTTTAATTTCAAATAAAGAATAAGTAAGGTTTTTTTTTAGCAGAAGTAAGTCCCATATACTATCTGAAATTTAAATTTAACCAAGCATGTGCTTTGGGGTTTGGTTTGGTTTGGTTTGGTTTCGGGGGTTTTTGCTTGCTTGCTTTGGTTCTAAATCTGACAATCCTAATAACGAAGGAGTGTAATGGGGGACCTGGTGAGTCTGTGATACCTACCGGGCGCCCATAGGCCAGGTGGAGTAGCAGCTGAGCCCGTGAGCCCAGAGTTCGGCAGGGATGGCCTGGCTGCAGATCAGCATTTAGGTGTTGTCAGCCTAATTCTAATATTTTAAATCCTGAGACTGGATGACAGTGCCAGGAGAGTGAGTGGGGACAGAGAAGAGAAAGAGCCGAGGACTGATCCCCGGGGCACCCCAATACTTCAAAGTCAGGGAGATCTGGAGGGTCCAGTGAAGGAGACAGAGAAAGGAAGAAAAGTCAGGAGAGTGTGAAGTCCTGGCGACCAAATGCTGCCGGGAGTGCAGAGACCTAGCTGTGGGTGCCCCAGCAAGAGGATCCAGGCGGACCGTGCTGAGCAAGGGCCCGAGGAGAGTGAGCTAAAGGGGGGATTCAGGGAACAGCTGGAGATATGGCATCAAGACAACTCTTCGGAGTCTGACTACAAAGGACTGGAAAGAGATGAGGCAGATGCTGGAGAAGTGGGGGGAGAGAGGCTTGTTTGCTCTTGAAGACAGGGAAATACCAGCACATTTATTGTAAAGGGAAAGATCCAGTAAAGAGCAGAAGGGAGAAGGTAGAGGAGAAAGAGAGAGGGAGTGAGGTCCAGGGTGGGTGAGAAGGGGTGGGATTCAGGGCACATGTAGAATGCTTGAAGCTTAACAGCAACTCAGAAAAGCCATGTGTTACCTCCACTAGAGGATGTGTGGGCAGAAGTTCCAAGCAACTCTCGGCATCTTGGAAGGAAAGCAACATTCTAGCCTGGATCCTGGGATATCTCTTCCTTCCTACCCATAGCCCCAGACATGCTGGAGCCTGGCTGGAAAGCCCCCATCCGTCCACCTGACCTGCTTCCCAGTGGGTTCTGCCTACCCCACTCTGCTCAAGGGAGGGGAGGGCCTTGAGGCCCAGGGAGGGCCTGAGCTCCTACTGCACATACACAAACATGCGGAAAACCCCAGCCAGAGAGGGAAGCCCCTGCCTGAGGCCTGGGCAGAATTTCAGACACAGGGGGCAACCTGGGAATAAGACCAGCTTGTGCCAAGGCCTGGGCTGGAAGAAGCACAGGGCCAGGCTTGGGGCCTACCACCCCCAGAGAACAGGTGTAGGCCCTGAAGGGGGCGTGGGTGGCCCGGGCAGCTTCCAAGCCCTGGCACAACACAGCCTTGCCCCGAGGCGAGGGGATGGCCTACATGGCCTCCCACACATTCCCTTGCTCAGGGAGCAGAACTTGGAAGTGGGACAGCCACTTCACAGCCCCTTTCTGAATGGAGTCTCTTCCAGATCCCTCCAGAAAAAGCGAAGGCCAGTTGATGGAGGCGCTGTCTGACGTCAGGAGCAAGGGACAAGGCCAGGTCAGAACGATAGGACCCAGGCCATAAAATCACCCAGTCACCCGACCACACACAGAGACACCACCTCATACATAACCACACATGCACACAGCCTCACAAAACCCTACCAGCCCCCTCTGCAAACTCATATCCATTCACAACCACATGCACCAAACATACCTACCTACTCCCCACTCTACCCCGCTAACACCCAACTACCCAATCGCACACACCAAACAGACAGTTCGCACGCATACCTTTATGTGCACCCAAGATTAACTCTGCAAACAAGCACTGAGTGTCAGTCCTGGAGCTGCCGCAGGAGTGTCCCCGGCAAGCTCGCTGCTCTCTTAGAGAGAACGTCAGGGAATGTTCTGAGCGCGACTGCTGAGGAAGTGGGCAAGGTGGCTTCAGAGGGGGTGCCCAGGGAATACCAGGTGAAGAGCTGTCCAGGCAGAGGGAGAAGCAATTGTAAAGGCCAGGAGGCTGGACTGGACGTGGCGTGTTTGTGGAATAGAATGAAAGCCAGTGTGATTGGAGAATAACGACCAAGGGGACATGTGATAGGAGGCAAAACAGAAGCAGGTGGTTTGGAGCTTTGTAGACCAATGTCAGGAGAGCGGGTGTTAGTATAAAAGTAATGGTAAGTCACTGCAAGGATTTAATAAGGGAGTGAAAATGATCTGATTTATAGCATTAAAGTACTACTTTAGCTAAGAGAAACCATGGGAGGAAAACTTTTTCAGGTCTCAGAGTGGGGAAGGCATTTCTAATTAGGATCAAACCCAGAAGCCATAAAAGATAAGATTGATACATGTGACTACATCAAAAACGTTTTAATTCTGCACAGCCAAAACTCCATACACAAAGTCAAAATACAAGTGTGAAACTGGGAGGGAGAGATTTTTTTTTTTTTTTGTATCATAGACAGAGGGCTTCTCTCTTGAATATATAAAGAGCTCCCAAGAAATCAATAATTTAAAAGGTAACCATCCGGTAGAAAAATGGCCAAAGCAAAGGACAGTTGACAGAAAGACAAACAAAATGGATGTTGAGTATATCAAAAGATGCTCATCCTCACTCATAATAAGAGAAATGCAAAACAGAAGTCTAATGAGATACCACCAGCTAAGATAGCACACGTGGGTAACACTCCACAGATTGGCAAGGAGATGGGGAAACAGGCCCTCATGTCTGGTGGCAGCATAAACATCTTTGGAGAAGATTTGTCATTATCTATCAAAATTACAAATAAGCCTACAACTTTAACCCAAAAATTCCACTTCTAGGAATATATCCTATAGACCTAATTTTAAAATGTGTTAAATGATGTTTGTCCGAGCATATTTATTGCCCTGGTGTTTAAAAAAGAAAGAAGGGGGGCACCTGGGTGGCTCAGTCGTTAAGCGTCTGCCTTCGGCTCAGGTCATGATCCCAGGGTCCTGGGATCGAGCCCTGCATCGGGCTCCCTGCTCGGCGGGAAGCCTGCTTCTCTCTCTCCCACTCCCCCTGCTTGTGTTCCCTCTCTCATTGTGTCTCTCTCTGTCAAATAAATAAATTAAATCTTTAAAAATAAAAAATAAAAATAAATAAAAAAATAAAAAAATAAAAAAGAAAGAAGGAAATATATGATTAAAGCCACCTTAATTTTCAACCATATGGGACTGATTAAATATATTATAGTATAGATACTATTTAGCTGTTTGTTTGTTTTTCTTTAAAGGGACAGCTCTACATCTACTGATGGGGGAAATGGAATACTAGTCAACTGTTTTATGAAAAAAAATGAGGTAGTTCTATGTCTATCAATAGAGGAAAAATATCCTATATTTTGTTAAAAAAAATAGCAAAGGGGGCGCCTGGGTGGCTCATTCGGTGAAGCGTCCAACTCTTGGTTTCGGCTCAGGTCATGATCTCGGGGTCACAAGATCGGACCCCACGTAGGGCCCCATGCTCCGTGTGGAATCTTCTAGGGATTCTCTCCTTCTCCCTCTGCCTCTTCCCCCCAAATAAATAGACAAATAAAATAGCTTTAAAAAACAGCAAAGAGCAGAACCATGTGCATAGCATATCTTCCTTGGGTAAATGTCAAAAGAAGAGTATCTATGCAGTCAAAGATGGATAGTTGACCTCAGGAAGGAAAAACGAGTAACTGGAAACCTGGTGGTCAGATGGGCAGCCCTGGTCACGCAGTTTGGTGTTCGGGGAGAAGTCAGGAGTAGCACTAGAAGTGCGGGACTCGTCAGTGGTGGAGAGTATGGAAAGCCCCCAGACTGGATGAGTTCACGCAGGAGAAAAGAGGCTGAGTCCTGGGACATGCCCACCCCAGACACTAGCGTGTGAGGCCTCCAAGGAGCAAGGAAACTGGTGTCAAGGAAGCCAAAGGAAGAAAGTGTTTTGAGAAGGAAGCCATGGTCAATGGTGTCAGGTGCTTTTGTAGACCCAGGAGGGTGGGGACAGAGACATGACTGTTGGATTTAGCATCATGGAGATCCATGGTGACCTTGACAGGTCCACCTTTGTGACATGCTATAGGGATGGAAACGTTCAAAATAAGAAAGTGGGGAGCGGGTTTGCTCTGAAATGCTGGAGAGCAACAGGTGGTAAGGGGCAGATGGCAGAGTCCTGGACCCTCACGGGACACTGTCAAACTCACACATCCCCCCGCCCTGACCCATACACAGAAGCACCCGGACCACCCCAGCACTGAGCCTCAGCAACGATTTTCAGGGGCCAGGACCCAATGAGTAAAAGATGGTGTCTGCCCTGTGGCTTTGCCCTATCCAGAAACCACATGGCTGAGACCTCCAGAGCTGGCTCTGCTCCTTATCATCTGTATGATCCTGGGCTAGTCACCTAACTTCTCTGTACCTCGGTTTTCTCAATCTTAAAATCGGGAAGGATCATGCCTTCCTCATCCGGGGCTCTGAGGATGAAATAGTCTTCAGGCCATGCCTGGCGCAAAGACGTCTCTGAGCATCCAACGCAGGGTTAGCTCTCTATCAAAATGAGTAGTAGGTAGGGTGATCATGTGACTGATCTTCCCAGGTTTGGGGGCACTTTTGAGAGTAAGGGGGTGATGTTAATTACACTGGGGCCACAGGTGTGAACCGGAACAGTCCTGGAAAAATGCCATGTATAGTCACCCTTGTGTTAGCAATAACAGTTCTATGGAGACAGTGAGGGCTCAGGCCCTCGGGTGACTAAGATCCCAGGACTCCCAGGGAGGCCAGAAACGCTGGGGTTTCTCCAAGGAGGCTGGCAAGGCTCCTTATCATAGCACACTAATAACCACGACAAAGCGTCCTTGTCCCCAGAGCCCAGCCCCCTGCAGCCCAGCTGCAGGCCCGCCTCTTTCGGCAGAGTGTCTAGGGCAAGGGATCGCTCTGCCCCCAACACCCCCACCCCTACCCCCACAGGATCTGCCCCTGGGCATAACTCAGGCAACAAGCTCTCCCTACCCGCCCTCACCCCTAGACAAAGGACCACCCCATCTCCTTTCCAGGCACCGGCTTCGCCGTGCCCCTTCCCTTGTGGACGCAGAGTCTGCGCCCCACCTGGTTCTCCAAAGGGCGCGTGCTTCCTTGGAGGACACAGCGCCTGAGCCGGGGCCGCCGTGGAGGGCCGTCGTGCCGGGAGGGCAGATCCCCACAGTGCCCCCTCCCCGCACCCCCCGCCAGCCGGGTCCAGGCCCTGGCGCCGGGCGGGGACAGTGACGGGCAGGGCGCGGGCTCGGTAGCAGTGGGAACGCGTGTGGGCGAGTCAGGATTGCAGGCCGTCCCGGGCCACGGCACTTCACAGTTTAGAGTGCCTCCCGCCCCTGATCTCATTGGAGCAGTGGCCACAGCCCTGCCCATGGCCACCGATGCCCCCATTTCCCACATGAAGAAACCGAGGCTCGGAGCAGCGACGGGGCCCTCGGAAGGCCGCCCCGGCAGCGGGTGGCGGCGACACTAGACGCGGACCCCCCAGCGGCCCGGCGGGCTCCCAGGCTCCTCCCCGACCTTCCCCTCTCCGCGCCTTCCCCGGCTGCGCCCGCCTCCCCGCCGCCGCGCGGGGCTCCCGGACGCGGGCTCCGGGTGAGTGCGGGGCGGGGGCCCCGGGACCCGAGCGCTCCCGGGCGACCCCGGGCGGGGTTGGGGGGGTGCAGGGGTCTCCCCCAGCACCCCCACTGCCTTCTCGCCGCTCGATTCTGGGCGGGGTCGGGGCTCCAGGGGCTGGAAGGCTCCGGGACACCCTCCCCTCCCACGTCCGCAAGCTCGCAAGCTGCCGGGGATGGAGGGGAAACTGGGGAAGGGGTGCGGCGGGTGGAGGAGGAAGGTAAGTTGAGGGGGGTGGTCGCGGCGGGGTCATTCTGGAGTGTGGCGGCAGCTCGGCGAGAATTGGTCCCCGGGCTAGGAAAAAGCGGATGGCTGGGAGGTGGTGTTGGGGGCCAGCTGGGGGTGATCAGACTGGCTCCACCAGTCCCCGTTCTGGGCTTGGAGGGAAATTCTTTGCAGGTGAGTCGAGTCCCTGGGGTGTGTCAGGCGGGACTGGACAGACGGGACCGGAAGGTGGAAAGTGAGGACCCAGAAGTGGGCTGCACCCCGATGGGTGTCTGGTGACAGGGCCCCTCTTCCCTGAGGGCTGGCAGACAGGGCTGCAACCACCACTTCAGTTTTTTTGAACTCCCACCAGGTGAGTGGGGGCTGGGGAGGAAATGGTCTTATGATTCTTTTTTTTTTTTTTTAAAGATTTTATTTATTTATTCATGAGAGACAGAGAGAGAGAGAGAGAGGCAGAGGGAGAAGCAGGCTCCCAAGGAGCAGGGAGCCCGATGTGGGACTTGATCCCAGGACCCTGGGATCATGACCTGAGCCTAAGGCAGACGCTTAACCATCTGAGCCACCCAGGCACCCTGGTCTTATGATTCTTAAAACAGCTCAAGAAAGTAGGAATTCCTTCCTTTCAGAGATAAGGAATGGAGGTTAAAACTATCAAGGGATTCTTGGAAGTCACCAGGCTAGCAAGTGGCAGAGCTGAGGCTAGAATCCTACCATGACTCCGAGCTCAATGCACATTCCACTGCCCCTCCCCAAAGGCCAGGTCTCAGAGGGGCAAGTGGGGGAGAAGAGGAGGGTCTCCTGGGATGAGGTCTTCTTCAGTCACACCGTTCTGTTGGAGATTCCCAGAGAAGAGGCATCAGGAGAGCTGAGGTGTTGAGGAGCAACTGTGCCTTCTCCTTCTGGGGTGGGGGAGGGGGGATTCCTTCCAGCAAGCTATCTTGTCCAGGTCGTTCCTGCCTACACCTCACAGCCCTTCCCTCCAAGCTGCCTCTCTGAGAATTCAGCATGCATTTGTTTATTCACCCAGCCTTTATTGAGTATCTCCAATGTGCCAAGCACTAGGCATTAAGTATAAAGCAATAAGCAAGACAGAGCTGACATTCTAGTAAGGGAGACAGATGATAAATAAGAACAAAAAAAAAAAAAAAATAACAAGTATTTTACTTTCAAATGGTGATTAAATTCAAGGAAGAAAATAAACGGGACAGGAGTGGAGTGACCTGGAGGGCAGGGGCTCCTAGATCTGGAGTAATCTGTGGAGGCCACTAAGATGATGTTTGAGCAGAGACCTCAGTGATGAGAAAGACCCAGCCATACAGGGTTCTGGAGAAAGAGCATTCCAGGCAGCAGGAATAATTGCAGAACCCCCAAATCTCCCAGTGCGGCCAGAGCAGAGAGAATCGGGGTGAGAAAATAAGAGAGGAGGGCAAGAATGTAGAATCTGGGGTTTAATTCTAAGTGTAACGTGAAGCTAGTAGAAAGTTTTAAACAAATGAGTGACATGATCCAATTTCATGGACTCTAAGGGCCCAGGACCAGATGATGAAAGGCCAGTGAGGAGGCTGTGGTAATAATACCAGCAAGAGTGATGGGGGCTTGAAGGAGGGTGGTAGCAGTGGAGGGGTGAGAAGCAGTCATGCAGGGTTTGGACCCACAGGCATTATGCTTGCTCAGAGTCACAAACCCAGCTCCAAGAGCGCCCACATGTGCACACAGGCCCACACACGCACATGGGGAGACACGTGTTCCCACGCCCATGGCAGCACCCAGACACTAGATACACTCATGGAGACCCACCCATCCACACCCTCTGAGTCATTCCAGCACTGGGAGAAAAATGTGTGATTCGGGGGCCTGAATACAGTATGTCTCTCTACCATAAAGCCCTGGCATCCGGCATGCCTGGGGGAGCTGGGCCCCCCCCCCCCAGCTCTGGCACAGGGAGTGGAAGTTGTCTCTAGAGTTTCCCTGGATCTGGTGTGCCAGGAGCCAGACCGTTATTACAGCCCCCATTCACCCCCAACCTGAGCTGGTCTCCCAACTCCACCACCTACTGACTGTGAGACCTTGGGGAGGTTATTTCTTCTCTCCAAGCCTGTTTCCTCTCCGTAGAATGGGGCTTATCGGGGAGGAAGAATTTCTTTCGCCCTCCAAACTCCTTCTAGCTGGACTAAGAATGAAATTGACATGAGACAAATTAACAGGAGTTTAATTTCATATGTACGGGGAATCCACACAGATAGGAAATTCCAAAGACAGGCAAAATGAGGTATATATGTCATCCTGAACTAAAGAGAAGGGAATAGGGGTCAGGGACTTCAAAGGGAAGGAATACAATTCACAGAAGATGAAAATGAATAAATATTTAGGAAACAAATGTTTGCCAGGCCACTCAGAAACCATGGGATGTAGAGGACTTTGATCAAACAAGCCTTGCTAGGTTCCCCCCTGTCTACCATACCTAGTTCATATAAAAATGTAGTTATCTGTGGTGATAGCTCTCTTCCTGGAGCCGGTCCTCTATATGAATTCTTTTAGGCAGTTGAAAGAGAGGTAAAGAGCTTTTCCTGAATCTGCTGGGTTTTGATTGCTTTTAAGTCAAAGCAATCTTCACGCCAAAGTGGCCTATTTGGGGGTGGCCTGCCCTTGGCCCCTACAGGCCCATAACCCCACCGTCACAAGACAGTAGCAAGGCATGGATGAAGTAAGTTGCAAGACCCTGGCCTGGGACAGGCATCCAGCAGAGAAGGGGAGAGGAGGTGGTGGAGAGCACAGCCCTGGCACCAACAGCCCGACCTAGAATCCAACTGTAGTTTTAAATGAGTGACTTGCCCTCTCTAGATTTCACAATGAGTGGCCAGCATTTATTGAGCACTTACTCTGTGCTAAGTGCTTTACAACTGTTCTCTTCATCTATGAATGAGGAGCATAATAGTATCTACCTCGTGGGGTCATTATAAGGACTGAAGGAGATAATGTTGCACCAAACGTTTAGCTTGGTGGCTGGCTCACAGTAAATGCTGCATAAATGGCCATTGTTTATCAGCAACCCTTCCTTCCCGCATACAAGCTCTGTGGTTACTTAACCTCTCTATGTCCTGCTCGGGCAGAGTAACAGTCCTGATCTCAAAGGGTCATTGGATGATCACATGAATCCATCCGCGTAAAGAACTCAGAACAGCACTTGGCACATAGGCAATGCTCAACAAATGTCACCTGGTCATGAACATACAGCTTTTCCTTTTATTCTGTCAGGCGGGCACGGCCCCCGACACCCCCGCCGGGCACCATGGACTGGAAGACGCTCCAGGCCCTCCTGAGCGGCGTGAACAAGTACTCCACGGCGTTCGGGCGCATCTGGCTGTCGGTGGTGTTTGTCTTCCGCGTGCTGGTGTACGTGGTGGCCGCAGAGCGCGTGTGGGGGGACGAGCAGAAGGACTTTGACTGCAACACCAAGCAGCCGGGCTGCACCAATGTCTGCTACGACAACTTCTTCCCCATTTCCAACATCCGCCTCTGGGCCCTGCAGCTCATCTTCGTCACGTGCCCCTCGCTGCTGGTCATCCTGCACGTGGCCTACCGCGAGGAGCGCGAGCGCCGCCACCGCCAGAAGCACGGGGACCAGTGCGCCAAGCTGTACGCCAACGCGGGCAAGAAGCATGGCGGCCTGTGGTGGACCTACTTGCTCAGCCTCATCTTCAAGCTCGTCATCGAGTTCCTCTTCCTGTACGTGCTGCACACTCTCTGGCACGGCTTTGGCATGCCGCGCCTGGTGCAGTGTGCTCACGTGGCGCCCTGCCCCAATGTCGTGGACTGCTACATCGCCCGGCCCACCGAGAAGAAGGTCTTCACCTACTTCATGGTGGGGGCCTCTGCGGTCTGCATCGTGCTCACCATCTGCGAGATCTGCTACCTTATCTTCCACAGGGTCCTGCGGGGCATGAACAAGAACAAGTCCCCCAAAAGCCGCAGCCTCCCATCCTCCACCAGCCGCGCCTCCACCTGCCGCTGCCACCACAAGCTGGTGGAGGCTGGGGAGCTGGGCTCCGACTCCGGTGACGACAAGAGGCACGCGTCAGCACCCACCATGACCCCCATCTGACCACAGGCTGGGGAGCGGCCCTGGGGCTCCCACTGGGGACAGGTGGGGCAGGACTGCACTGGTGGAGGGGTCCGACAGGTGCTGGGTGCCCCCCCCTTTGAATTCCCTAATCTATCCAATTTCATTTCTGGCAGGCTTCCTGAGCACTGGGCACTGTGCTGTCTGCCTGGGTGTAAGTCTCCTACCCCAGAGCCGGCCAGCCCTGGGGGGGACAGACATTGAAATAAGCAAATTAGCTACTGCATGCAAGGGGACACTGAGGGGGCTTCTACCTAACCCAAGAGGGGGTGCTCAGGCAAGGCTTTGCTGAGGAAGTAATGTTTGAGAGAGGTGGGAAGCACTTCCCAGCAGAGACAGCAGCAGGTGCAGAGGCCTGGAGGCCACAAAGAGGGAGACGCTTGCCCTGGTTGGAGGCACCAGATCAAAGGGAATCTCCATTTCCTTGGAGACTTCTGGGGAGGGAAGGAAGTAGTCTCTAAGCAGTGGGAGGTCTGAGGCCTGAGAGTGAGCTTGTGACGAGGAGCAGGGGGAGGTGACACCAGCCCCTGCCTGAGATATGCAGGGATCCTCCTGGTCCCCAATGCCTTCAGGAGAAGCCCCCCTCTGCCCAATCCTCCTCCCCGCAGGTTCAGACAGCTTTGCTCCCATCTTCTCCCCACAAATGTGCTCAACCTGGTGCCAGCCTCCCAGACCATGCTCCCAGAGACTCGAGGTAGATATTTCTTGAAATCAATAAAGGCTGTGTTTTATACAGGTTGGCTCCGTCCTCTGTTTTCCACTCCCACCCACGAGACCCTGAGGGCAGGGAAGGTAGCCCTCAGGAGGGGAGAGAGCTATATGTCTGTGGGTGAGGCTAGGATGGGGCTGTGGCCAAGGCTGGAGCAGAAGCTGGGCTGGGGCGGGGGTTGATCCACGTGGGGATGTGGGGTGGAACCTCCCAATATATATGTTGTGATTATAGGTATGGTCACAAGAGGGCGCTGTGCTCCCTCTGCAACTGAGCTTCTAGCATTTATAGCGAGACCCTGACCTGAGCGCGCACAGGATCAACTGTCCTCTCTGTGGACAAGTCACACCCCCTCCACCTTTATAACCCAATCACTGCCATCAACAACCCACATCCCCACCCTGTGTACACAAAATCCCGGTTATTCACACTCTCACTCCTTATATATGCTCACAACAGCCCGGTTATCTCCTCTAAAGACGTGAGTCTCAGCGTCACTCGAACATTAGTCAGCTCCTTCCACTTTCCCTGAGCATTTTCGGCACATGAGGGCCCTGGCAGGATGTTGAGGCTGCACAAGGGAATAGGAGCTGAGCTCAAACAGCCCAGAGCCAGGGGCGGGGGGCGGCGCAGAAACACACTCGTCTTCTGCACTAACCAACTGCTGGAGTGGTTCACAGCCCCACTCCCAGCACCGTGTGGTGACCTGCAATTTAGAGGATACCAACATCCAGGCCAGACCAGAGTGGGAAGCAAAAGGGGGTGCAGGGCTCTACTAATCCAGAAAAACACTTAGTGATCAGAGGCCAGGAGCCAGAAATCTAGGAGCAGTGAGCCAAGAGCCAAGGCAGGCAAGGAGAGGGCAGATCACTGCGTCCACAGAACTGCTGTGGTTCACCTTTGTTCTTACGTGCGGTCATTAGTGGGGTGGGTAAGCCAGCAAAGCTTCAAGGGCCCGGGGTTGGGCTGACACCCACCCCCCAGGTCTGAATCATAGCTTAACCACTTCATGACCAATGTCACTGCACTGCACTGTGGGCAAGCATTCAGGATTTCAGTCTTGTCATCAGAACAGTGAATTGCATCAGTCAGGGGTCCAACAAGAAACAGATGGCACAATCAAACCCAGTAACTTTCAAGAGTTTTCCTGAGGGATTGTTTTTTAAAGGTATGGGCATGATTGGGGCGCCTGGGTGGCTCAGTTGGTTAGGCGTCCGACTCCTGATTTCGGTTCAGGTCATGATCTCAGGGTCATGAGATCGAGCCCCACATCAGGCTCCACACTGGGCATGGGGCCTGCTTGAGATTCTCTCTCCTCTCCCTCTGCCCCTCCCCCCGCTCGTGCTCCCTCTCTCTCTCTCTCTCTCAAAAGAAAAAAAAATCGAAAGGTATGGGCATAATTAAGGAAACCCACAAAGACCACTTCAGCGCCCTGGGGCTAGTGACAGGGTTGCCACAGACAGGGACCACATTGGAGCTGCAAGGATGCATTCAACCCGGTGACCAAATAAATCCCCCAACTTCACTTTCGCATCTCCTGCTCACTGGCCAGTGGCTCCCACCGACCCAGCCCAACCAGAATCCGGAGGGCAAGGGACCCCAGTGAGGCAGGCGGTAGGGCTCGGCCTCCCGGGGCACAGAGCAGGGTGGAGAGTTGATCCAAGGGGCAAGGGGACCATATTCAGCCTGGCAGTCAGAACAGCACCTACTCCTACGATGGTTGTAGAGATAAAAGGAGACAGTGTAGGTAACACAGCACTACGGTGCTAATGTATCCAGTAAATATCCAGACACCAGCATGCTCGCCGCCCAGGCCACAGCACAGGTCAGACCCAGCTCGGACTGGATGATTGTAAAGGTCTCAGGGAAGGGTGATGTCTCCTACTTGCTGCCAGACATCCCAGCATCTTCCAGGATGGTTTCAGCTGCCTGGTCACCAGTGGCTTGGAGGTCAGAGCACCCGGAGGATGTCATCAGCTATCCCAGCACAACTGATCTTCTCCAGGTTGTGGACGAGGACCGTGGATGATGGAATGTCCCTGCTCTGTGTGTCCCACCTGTGGCCTGAGAGCTGTTCTGAGCGGGGCAGCTCACTCTTCCCATCCAGGATGTGTTCACCATCCAGAGTCCCCAGCACACCAGGCTGTCACCACAAGGTGGCTCTCATGTCCCCCGGCCTTCTCTTCTCGGGGCCCACACTTCTATCTCCTCCTTCCCCATCGCATGAGGATTCACTTGCAAGCTTCCTTCCATCACGGATAGGATAGATTTAGATTTCAGATACACAGCGCTCACAGCCCCACCTACTGCAGGAAGCTGCCCCACTACACAGCCCAAGGTAAACATTGTCTCGTATTCACCACCCAGGTCCAAGCCTCCTATTACAGATTGAATGTTTGTGTCCTCCCAAAATTCATACATTGAAATCCTAATTTCCAATGTGATGGCATCGGGAAGTGGGACCCTTTCAAGATGGAGCCCTCAAGAATGGGATGAGTGCCCTTAGAAGAAGAGACACACGAGGGATGAGCTTTCTCTCTTCACCATGTGAGACACCATGAGAAGCCAGCCCTGCGGAAACCGGGAAGAGGGTCTTCACCAAGAACCCAACCATGCCGGCACCCCGATCTTGGACTTGCAGCCTCCAGAACTGCGAGAAGTAAATTTCCATGGTCTGCTCCCCACCCCCAGCCCACGGTATTCTGTTCTAGCAGCCTGAGCTAAAACAACCACATCATCTCACCCCTGGATTACTACAACAAGGCCCCTGCTTCCTGCCCTGACCCTGGGGAAGCAGAAGAATGGGAAGGGGAGGGAGCAGGATGCAGCGACAAGACATGTGGCAGGGCGCAGTGTCCATTCGACAAAGATGGTCCTTGAGAGGAGTCCCTGACCCCCGCTTGGCTCAGTCCCTGCCTGGGGCCACCCCACAGCTGGAGCAGACCCAAGAGAGCTAGCAGCTGGAGGCTGTCAGCTGCCCAGACTCCCGCAGCGGGGCAACAAGACCTGCCATGAAGGGGGAGGGCTGCATTCGCCACTCACGCCCTCAGTCTACTCTCCGGACCACAGTCCTGGTGAGCCTGTAAAACCCAGGTCAGGCCATGTTGCTCCCCTGCCCAAACCTCCTGAGACACTTCACACGGGCTTTGAGGGACCTCTAAGATCTGCCCCACCCCACACCTTCCATGTTCTCCAGCATGCTTCTTTTGCTCACCTCACTCCAGCCACACTGACCTCCTTGCTGTCCCTCAAGCAGGAAACACCAGGCACGCTCCTGTCTCAGGGCCTTTGCACTTTCCGTTCCCTCCTCCAACAGGCTCTTTCCCCCGGAGAGCCACAGGGCTCCCTCCCTTCCCTCACATTATGCATCAGATGTCAGCCCCTTAGTGAGAGTATCTCCTCTCTTCTATTCAACATCAAAACAGCACGCCCTGCACCCTCCACCCTCCCTCCCTCCCTGCTTTCCACATAGCATTTATCACCATCGAGCAGGTTCTGTGTTCTGTCTCCCCATAGCTAGAGTATAAAATCCACAAGGACAGGGACATTGGTTGTCATCCCCTGGATGGTCTCCAGCGTCTAAGACAGTGCCACAGCACCCAGTGGGTGCTCAGTCCAAATTTGTTGAATTAGTAAATTCATACATGGGCCTGGTGCCCTGCTAGGTGCTGGGGATGTAAGCAAGACCCAGCTGCCTGCCCTCAAGGGGGCCCGCAGTCTAATGCGGCAGGATGGGAGGGGGTAGACACAGGTAAATGATGCACCTAGGGTAGGAGGAGGGGAAACAGGGAGTTGTTTAACTGGTACAGAGTTTCAGATTTGCAAGATGAAAAAGCTCTGGAGGGGCGCCTGGGTGGCTCAGTCGTTAAGCGTCTGCCTTCGGCTCAGGTCATGATCCCAGGGTCCTGGGATCGAGCCCCGCATCAGGCTCCCTGCTCAGCGGGAAGCCTGCTTCTCCCTCTCCCACTCCCCCTGCTTGTGTTCCTTCTCTTGCTGTGTCTCCCTCTGTCAAATAAATAAATAAAATCTTCAAAAAAAAAAAGAAAAGAAAAGGAAAAGTTCTGGAGTTCTGTCCCTCAGCAGTGGGAATGTACTTAACACTACTAATGGTACATTTTTAAATGGTTAAGACAGTAAATTCTATGTTACATGTTTTTTGGTAAAAAAAAAAAAAACATTAAGGAAAGAATTTTAAAAAACAACAACAAATTCCCAAAATAAAACAATGTACCCAGGAGCAGTACCTGAGCCGCTGACAGCACAAAGGCTCACCTAAGCCGGTGGAGGCGGAGGCCAGCAAGCGGACTTGTGGGAGAAGGTGACATAGAGCAAAATCCTGGAAGACTCCCAGGTTCAGCTTGTGAGGGTGCTCCAGGCAGAGGGAACATGCAGACACAGGCAGAGTGCATGGAGAACCACAGTAATGAGGGCAGCTGAATCACAGAGTGAAATGGGGAGAGGGATGAGGCTGGAGAAGGCAATGGGGAGCCACAGAAGGGTTCTAAGCAAGGCAGTGTGCAGTCAGATCTCTGGGGAAAGGTGGAGGCTGGAGGCCAAGAGACCAGCTAGGAGGCCATTGAGACAGTGGCCCATAAACAGGATCAGAGCAGTGGGAAGAGAGGGAGGTGTGGCGTTCCAGGGATGTCCCCCAGGTGGACTGGCCAGGTTGTGGGGATTACTGTCTTGGCTGATTCTGCTCTGCTTTTCCTTAGAAAGGGGCCTGGTCATTCAAACCCTGATCCCCAGAGTCCCTGAGGAAGGGCTGAGAATAGGGTGAGGGGCCTTGCTGTCTCTACCTGCTCCTCCCTCGTTCCAGTAGAAGGGATCAGAAAGGCTTGGGAGAGCCTGGGCCCAGCAGCAGGAGGGGAACTCTGGGAGCCTAGGCTGTCTTGGGGGCGTGGTAAGAAGCCGCCTCCAGGGACCTCCGTTCTCATGCCCTCAGGGGTCAGAACTAAGTGGGCGCAGTTGTCAGCTTTGGAAATCCAGGAGGCTCTGCTCAGCCTGGCCCTGAGGGACCGGCCTGGAAGAAGAAGCCAGTTCAGCCTGATCCTGAAGTTCTGAGGTCTGAGCCAAGCCCACCACACTTGCTGCCCCGAAAGTCTCCCTACTAGTAGGGCTGAAGGCAGGATCCTCAGGGCCCCAGCCCTGGGGCACTGGGAGTCCAAGGACTGAATCCTGTTGTGGAAAAACAAGGACCTTTCTGCCACCTGCCCCAGGTCTCAGCCCCCACCTCCCACATTCCCTTTCCTTAGCTGCCCCGTCCCCCCAATGCTCCACCCCTGAGCTTCCTTCCCCTCAGCCCTGTCTGCCCCCACCAAGACCAACCCACAGACCCCTTTTGGCCACAACTGTTTTGCCACGTTTTGAGCCACCACTCACTTGAAAACTCTCTGTGTACCAATATTATGCTATGTGCTGATTGGATCTCCTATCAACCCTACACAATAGGAACCATTACTATCCCCATTCTACAGAGGAAAAAACTGAGGCACAGGAGTCAACAGCAAAGTCTCAACTTCTAGGCTCTTCTGCCTCTGCCCAGCAAAGTCTCAGCACCCTGGGGCAGCGGCCAAGGTCTTTGCAACCCTTGGCCTTTGCTCACGTTGCTCCTTCAGACTAGAACGATCCCCCCAGCCCCCTCAACCAGCTAATTGAGTCTCCTCCAGGAAGTGCTCCTAACCAAGTCCACTCTGAGTCACCCTGTAGTTCTCAGGAAAACCTTGCATATTCACAACTTTACCCTTACCCAAGGGCTGAGATGCTCAGTTCCTGCCTCCTGTACCAGCCAGTGTGAGCGGAGGCCAGAGACCACACCTGGCTGGTTTATGGTCAAGTCCCCGGCTCCACTTAGAATGCCTGCTACACAGCAGCCCCCCATCGATGTTCATCCACAGGGTGATGCTTGAGTGAACGGGGGGGGGGGGGGGGGGGGGGGGGATTTCCGCCCACCTCTTTAATTGTTTTGGGTGCCCCTACCCCTTTTAGAGGCATGAGGATGGGATCCAAACTGAAGGTGGGGAGCCCCTCCTCTTCGGTCTCCAGTGACTTCTGGGAGTTGCTTAGTGACCTCTGATCGCCTGCCCAGGAGTGGGGATGTTTGAGAATTCGGCAAGAATTCAGGCTGGGTTGAGAGCCCAGCTCCACCACAGATGCTAGGGAAGGCAGATATAACCCCTCTCTCCCAGTGTGGTTCCCCAGGTCCTGATGAGCCTCCATTGCCAAGTCCTGGCACAGTGCGGGGCACACTGAGGCCACCTAAAAAATGAGTGACCTTCTCCCTCCTTTCTTCCCACCGAGGGCAAGAGGCCCCCAAGTCAAGGAAAGGCCCTTCCCTGGAGGCCCCCACACCCTCATCCCCGTCTGCCCGTCCCTCACAGCCCTCAGGTCAGATGCAGGATCAGAAAGTTCTTGCTATGATCCTTTCAAATCCAGCCACCCTGAAAACACTTGGCCCCGGAGAACTCCTGAACTCCCCGGAGAAACAGGCTGGGAGGGTTACCGGCCGGAAGACGGCGCCGAGGGCGAAGAAGGGGACGCCAGAGGCTTCTCGAGCCCCCTCCACCCCCCCGAATTCTCAGTGCCACCTCAGGGCCCCTTCCTTGAGCGCGGCTTCACGGAGTCTGCACCTCCTCGCCCCCGCCCCCCGCTCTGAAAAGCGCCCCGCCGCCCTCCCGCCGCGCTTCCTGCCCCCACCCCGCCCCTCCGCGCTATTTAAGGCGCCCCCGCCGCCCAGCGCCGTCCAGCAGGGCTCCCGCGGGCGCCGCTCCGCCGTCGCGCTTCCCCGCCGCCACTGGGCCGCCAGGCAAGCAGGCAGGCGGTGAGTAGGGTTGGGGGGCGGGGGGGGGCGGACCGGGGCGCCACCTGCCAGCGAGCGAGCGGGGGACACGTCTGCCTCCGGCCAGGGGCTGAGGGTGGCTGCGGGGTCCGGGGGGAGCCCCAAGGGCTAGGCTTACCCAGCCTGCCTGTGGCCAGGCTCTCTGCTAAGCCACGTTCCAACCTTCTTTCAGTGTGTTCTTATTACCCTAGGAGGTAAGAGTATTATTTCCATTTTACAGGAGAGGATGCTCAGGTGCTAAGGTTGACACTTCCCCAAGGTTAGTTCACAAGAGGGAGTGAGGACCGAGGTCTGATTCCACAGCCTGGCTCTAAACAGCCTTGCTCCAAGGAAGAAGCACCTCCTCTGCATCCTTCCCTGCATTTCTCCCCCCAGTTCTCCGCTCCCCTTCCCTCCCTTCCCCAATGTTCTGGGAACTTTGTGGCCTGTGCCTATGGCAGCAACAGCTTGGGGGATGGAGGAAGGATGGAGAAAGGGGATAGTATCAGTGTCCATGCTTAAGTGGCAGGTGGTCACTATTGCTGACAGGTGGGACTATTACAAGATGCTGCCTTTAGCATCTAACACCCGTCCCACAAGCTCAAAGGTTAGAGTGAGGGCAGCTGGGTGAGCTACAATGGGCAGAAGAGTGGGGAGCCGAGGCTTTGGGCCCCCTGAGAAGTTGAAGATAGCACCACCCCCACCCCCACAATCTGGAGACAGACAGCCTGTCATGAGCAAAGGAAGGAGGGGCATAGCACAGCTGTGTGACCTTAGGTAAGTTCCTCAAGTTCTCTGTTCCCATTAGCTCAGGAGGCTCAACTTGATCCAACTCTTGAGCTGTGTCATCCTGGGACAATGGCTGGGAACAAGAGGGACACAGGTGTATGACAAGACAAGGACCCTAGCTGTATTTTGTCAGAGCTTAGTAGCCATCATCCAAAGATCAGCTTTTAGTCCTGACCACCCCGCTGGGTGTGAGCCCCCAGGCCAGTCCCTCCCCCTCCTTGAGCCTCAGTGTCTCTGTAGGCAAAATGGGCATGGCCAACCTCCCCGCAGGCTTGTTGCTAGGACAACTGAGGATGCCATGCTGACAGCATCCTCTGTCTCCCTGCAGACGGAGGCCGGGGAGCCATGGGCGACTGGAGCTTCCTCGAGAAGCTGCTGGACCAGGTCCAGGAGCATTCCACCGTGGTGGGCAAGATCTGGCTGACGGTGCTTTTCATCTTCCGCATCCTCATCCTGGGCCTGGCTGGTGAGTCGGTGTGGGGCGACGAGCAGTCCGATTTCGAGTGTAACACGGCCCAGCCGGGCTGCACCAACGTCTGCTATGACCAGGCCTTCCCAATCTCCCACATCCGCTACTGGGTGCTGCAGTTCCTCTTCGTCAGCACGCCCACCCTGGTCTACCTGGGCCATGTCATTTACCTGTCTCGGCGCGAGGAGCGGCTGCGGCAGAAGGAGGGGGAGCTGCGGGCGCTGCCAGCCAAGGACCCACACGTGGAGCGGGCACTGGCAGCCATCGAGCGTCAGATGGCCAAGATCTCGGTGGCGGAGGACGGTCGCCTGCGCATCCGAGGGGCACTGATGGGCACCTACGTGGCCAGCGTGCTCTGCAAAAGCGTGCTAGAGGCCGGCTTCCTGTACGGCCAGTGGCGTCTCTACGGCTGGACCATGGAGCCCGTGTTTGTGTGCCAACGGGCACCCTGCCCCTACCTCGTAGACTGCTTCGTCTCGCGGCCCACGGAGAAGACCATCTTCATCATCTTCATGCTGGTGGTCGGCCTCGTCTCCCTGGTGCTTAACCTGCTGGAGCTGGCTCACCTGCTGTGCCGCTGCCTCAGCCGGGGGATGAGGGCCCAGCGCGGCCAGGATGGCCCCCTGACCCAGCGCACCTCCTCGGAGCCCTACGCTGACCAGGTCTTCTTCTACCTCCCCATGGGCGAGGGACCCTCGTCCCCACCGTGCCCCACCTACAATGGGCTCTCATCCAGTGAGCAGAACTGGGCCAATCTGACGACAGAAGAGAGGCTGGCTTCTTCCAGGGCGCCCCTCTTCCTGGACCCACCTCCCGAGAGTGGCCAGAAATCCCCCAGTCGCCCCAGCAGCTCTGCTTCCAAGAAGCAGTATGTGTAGGGGCCTGGGGCTTCTGTCACCCAGCAGAGGGGCCCCGGGAAGTCTGGCTGCCTTGGATGTCCTCTCCTGGAAGACTGCAAGGATGAGGGAGGCAGGGGAAGCAGATGCTTGCTGGCCACGGGGGCCTCATTGCAGCCTGTTTTTGAACACCTAGGGCCTTCCTGGTGAGCAGAGGGCACCATGGTTTCCCCTCCAGAACATGACTTTGCCCCAGGCATGGACCGAGCTAGCTTGGGGTGCTCTTGGCCAAGGGTGTTGTGGCACCTCTGGACTCTCTCACCTGGTTCAGAGCAAACCCGGAGCCAATTTTACCCCACCCTCATGGGAGATTCACCTCTGCCCACGTTGCCCTCACAGGAGAAGGCTGGTCGAGGCTGCTGGGTCGGCCTTGATCACACGCACAGAGCCTGTGCTGGAGCTGGCCCTGTCAGGGTGTCTCGTTCTCACTCCTTCTTAGTTCCACTGTTTATGCTTCTAAAATAAACAAGACTTGATCACAAGCTAGGTGTGTACCGATGCTGTCGCGATGTGCCTCCAAGGGCTGGGGGGCAGTTGCTTTGCCCATCTCCCTTTTCTTTGCAGTCATGCATGATCTCTGACCTCTGCAACCCCAACTCCACCCAGCACCTTAAACCCTCACGCCCCTACATCCTGCTTCTCAGCAGCCCTGAGTCCTAAACACTCATTTTTTGAAATGCCTCTGCCATGGTCCTCCTCTTTCCATCCCCACTACCTAGCCCCCCAAAACAGCCAGAGCTGCGTCAGTCCCCACCCCGCCCCATGGCCATTCAGTGCCCTGGCCACACTGGGTGCAGTGCACCCCCATACTGGACACTCTGCTACCCAAGCATGCCTGCCAGCCCTTCCCAGTCCAGCTCAAATGGGCCTTGCACTCCTATTCGACCTCATCCTGGACCCCTGGGTATTTGGGGAGGCAGGCTTAGATCACTTGCCCTCTCCTACCTTGGCCCTTTCTAGTCTGCCCACCAGAAGGAGCAACTTACGGGTCTGCATCATATCTCCTCCCCATGCACTGAAAACTCAGTAAGAACAGACGATGGCAGTACAGAGAAGTGGAAGGGACTATGAAGGGACCAAATCTTGCCCAAGTCACAAAGTTTGCAGAAAAAGAAGCAGTGGAACTGGATCTTGACAGGTGGATTGGAGTTCACTGGGAAGGTGAAGAGAACACAGAGTATTTGGGCAGAGAAAATTGTTTCTGCAAAAGCATGGAGAAGAGGGATGATTAAGGGGTTCAGGGCTTGATGAGCCATCCAGGATGTGGGAGGTATGGCTGAGGATGAGCCCAGTGTTGGCAGAGTTGACTTTTCATGGAAGGTGACATGGGAGGAGGAGAGCACTCAGTTAGTAGCCCTCAGAAACAAGCTGGTTGTCCTCCCCTACCCAGGGAGATCTGGGGCTGGGGTTGGAGGGGGGACTGGGTCCAGCTCAAGTGGCCAATACCTCTCCTTGAGAGCCTTTGCAGCAGGTTGGCAACTTGTCCCCACTCCCATCAAAACAGGTCTCCAAAACACCAGCTCTGCATCCCTCAGCCCAGAACTAACTTACTCACTACTTACCCATCTAGTCTGAATGCTCAGCCTGAAAAGTTACAGCCCTATAACTCCTTCAGCTCTAGTTCCCATTGTTCCCTCTGAATCCCAGAGCTCTATTAGACCAGCCTCCTCACAGCTCCCCAGACTCATCTGGGTGTGCTCCTACCTTGGTCCTCTGCCAGCCCAGAGTGCCTCTTCCCCCCACTTCCAAACCCCACCAGCCCTTTAAACACTACACCACCCTGAAAAAGGCAGTACCTGAGTGCGGAGAGAAAGATGAGCTTTGACATCAGAGGGTCCTCAATTTCAATGCTGCCTCTGACATGTACAAAGCCATGTGGTCTTAAGTCAATCATTTCACTTCTCTAAGTCTCTGTTCTATCATCTATAATATGCAGACGGCATTGCCTGCCACACAACAAGACATAAAAACAAGAGAAAGCACAAGACTGTCCCTGGATCCTAGCAGTCATGCAATAAAATTAAGCTCAGCCTCCAGCAAGGCTATCATACGTCCTTCTTCCTCAAGGAAGCCCTCCTTGATTTCTCCAGCCAGTCCCCATTGATGATCTCTACCTCAGGAAACTGAACCACTGCTTAGTATGAGCCTATTTCATCTCCCCAGTGAGTCTCTAAGGATCACCAGGAAGTCACTTTTATTCCCCATGGGCCTAGCCCATCATTCACTTTGTCTATGAAATGAGGGACTGAGTTAGACTTGGCAGAAAGTAGGCTGTTTGTGCATAAGAAGGGCATGATCCAAGAGGCTGAGGTCCTCTTCCAAGAGATTCTCCCCCAGCCAGGGTGAAAGGGCAGATCTGTGGGTTAGAGGGTAGTCTCTTATAGCCAGCCCAACCTGAAGGTTCTAGAAGCCTGTGCTTCCAGTAGGTATTCCCTACCTGTCCTAGCTTGGAAAGGTGAGAGAAGAAAGGTTTAGATGAGCGAGGAGGGTATCCTTCCTTCCCTTCCCTCGAAGTTCATCCATTCTGAGCTTGGTCTGGGGTCTGAGGTCAGGCCAGGGACTTGGCTCTTGGACAAGACTGGGGTTGGGTCCTACGCTTGTGGCCACATAAACACAAAGGCAAATGGGCTGTGGTTTAAGGATGAGAACACTGTCATGGGAATGGGGACACACACAGAGTGGGGTGGGGGCAGGGCAGTAGGCTGAAGAGTTATGGAGGAAGAGTGGCTATAAGCTCCAACCCACCTGTACTCGTTTCCTAGGCCTTTCGTCACAAAGCACCACAGACTGGGTGGCTTCAACAGAAACCTATTCTCTCACAGTCCGGAGCCTGGAAGTCCGATATCAAGGTGTCTGCAGGGTCGGTTCCTTCTGGGGGCTGAGGCAAAGTCTGTTCGAGGCCTCTCTCCCAGCTTCTGGTGGGTTGCTGGCCACCTTTGACATTCCTTGGCTTATAGAAGCATCACCCCCATCTCTGCCTTCATCTTCACATGGCATTCTCCCTCTGTGTGTGTCTGTCTCTGTGTCCACATTTTTTCATAAGGACATCAGCCATATTGGATTTTAAGGCCATTCTAACGACTTCATTTTAGCTTGATGACCTCTGTAAAGACCCTATTTCCAAATAAGGTCACATTCTGAGGTTCTAGAGGTTAGGACTTCAGCATACCTCTTTGGGGGGAACACAACCCACACCGCCACCCCACCAGCCCCACCTCACCTCTAAGCACTAGCGGGGCGAGGCCAAGGAGAATGTTCAGTATGTACTGGACTCGGGCATCTCCTTGGTGATGTGGGCCTGGATGGAACCCAGCACATTCCACGTCGCTTCTTCCTCCCACCTGCCTATTCCTCACCACCACCAAAATCTAAGATGGTAACAGGCAATTCTCAGTCACAGAAAGAGTCATAGGAGGCTTGACTCCCGCCTCCCACTCCTCACACTGACTTGACTCTGGCCCTTGTCCCTCTCTGGGCCTCAGCTGAAAAACAGGTATGTGGCAATTAGGTATGAGGAGCATTGCAGGAAGTAACCTGTGACTAATCACTGGTCTAAAGCTCGTGAGTGATGTGCTATTTTCATCAATCAGAACGGATTCCAGTTTGTTCCTATATAAGATCAGTTCCAGTCACTTGAATTCACATTGCCTTCCTGAGTAGGAAAGAAAGGGACGGGGTTATGTGGAGTGCAGTGGGAATTTTGCATAACCCAAGGTCATCTTATCTATGACCCACGGGAGCATGTGAACATCATGGGCTGCACATAAACAGAGCTGTCGGGCTGGGTGATGTCAAACCCCTTCCCAAGCTAACGTGCTGGCTCTAACGTCCTGGCTTACTGGCCACTGGGGTGCTGACCTCATGATTCTACCACCAGCCTCCAGTGCCTCCGCTGAGGATCCTTCGTTTCCGTTCTACACTAACCTCAGCATGACCGCTGACGTTTGTAGGAAGGGATCTCCATCACGGGTCGTTAGAACTTCTTTTTCTACCTTACAACTTCCCCCACCAGCCCTGGCTCTGACCCCAGTGCCACACCAGGCTCAACCATTCTGTCCTTCCGTGCAAGCACTGTAACCACAGACAGACAGCCACCAGGCTGGTCCTGAGTCTGCTCTTCTCCTATTCTTCTAGCTGACTCTGATTTCCCGAAGTCCCTGGCCAATCAGCAATCTGTCTACTTTCCTCTTAAAATGCGCCTCACTCTCCTGGGTGCTAGACATGATGGTCAAGGTGGTCAGGGTCCAGATTATCACCTCTCTTGACTCAAAACTTCTACCGCTATTAATGCAATGTAGGATTATATAAACTTGTCTATTTTCTTCTCTTTTCCATATATAGAAATTTTTTTCAGATTATAAAAGCATGCATGATCATTGTAGACAATGAGATCCCACCATGCAGGCATAATAACTATTAATATTCAGAAATAATTCCTTTCAGGCTCTTCCGTGAATATTTTTAAATAAAATCTGAATGAAGGTGTACCTACAGTTTTGTATTCTTTTTTCATTTTACATAAATCATAAGCCTTTTCCCCCATGTCATCAAGTTGGATACACTACTTAATCGCTTTATCATTATCTACTTAACCATGACCCTGATATTGGATCTTTAAGTTGTTTGCAATTAATTATCCTCTACTATAAATTGTACTGTGATGTAGACGCCTGAACATAAGTGTTTTCCAAATTGCCTATTTCCTTAAAAGAAAGACATTCCAAGAAGTGAAATTACTGGGTCAAAGGTCCAGTAATTTTAAAGGTCCATTTTCATTTTAAAAAGTTAGGGGCTTTTTTTCTGATTGTGGAAGTAATTCACTGTGGATGATTCAGAAATGCAGAAAGGCACAAGCAAATCCTAAGAAGGAAAGGCACCAGCCACCTCTGCGTGGGGGAGAAGGTGGAGCTGAAAACAGGAGAGCTGACTGAAGGCCCAGGGCACAGAGGATCCTCCTTCCCCCATCCTTAGAGAAATGGGAGCTTGTTCTCAGGAGACAACAAAGCAGAGGTGCAGGGGGAGACACCATGCAGAGTGCAGGGTGGGAGTAGCATAAAGGACACAGGGGAATTGAATGGAAGTTTACATACTCAACGGTGAGACCCTCTTTCCCCCCACAGCTGGCTCCCAGAATGCTGGTTCTAGATGAGGCTATAAAAAGAGAACCTGATTTAGACTGCAGGCCCTGGAAGGCTGCCTTGAGGAAGTGAGCCTCAGCACCCGAAAGGTGAGGAGGGATGCTCAGGGAAGAGATGGGGAGAGCATCCCAGGCAGAGGGAACAGCATTCTCCAGGCTCTGAAAGAAGGGGGCTTGATATATTATTCATTGCTCAGGACTTTTTTTATATGATCTGCAAGTTCCTTTCCAGAAAAAAAAAAAGTTTTATATATTCAATTGCATTGTATGAAAGTGCCCAATGCAAGGCACCTGCACTAACATTATTAAAAATTTTTAATTCCTCTGTTAATTATTAATCAGAAAAAAAATATGATATCACCTTTTAACACATAAGCCCTGATTACTGGTGAGGCTGGACATTTTAAAACTACTTCTTCAGCACTTATGTTTCTTCTGTGGATTTTCTTTGCCCATTCTTCTCTCGGGTTTTGGTGTTTTCTGATCAGTTTGTTTAAGCTCTTTATTGAGAGAGGATATCAACTCTTTATCGGGCATGTTGGTTATAAAAAATTTCCTTAGTGTGTTATTTTGTCCTTTCTAATCTCTATGTAGTCAAATTTATCAATTTCTTTCTGTATAATAATTTCAAGTTTATACTGTTTCCCTTCTCTAGAATTATTTTTCAGCTTCTAATGTTTGACCTGTCTGGAACATAATAGGAGACAAATAAATAATTGTTGAATAATATAAAGAATGAACAAATAAATTAATTTTAGCATATAAGGTGAGGTGCTAACTTTTTTCCCCCACTAACTAATGATTCCAGCAGCACTTACTGAATGATCCTTCCTACACTAATTTGTGATACCAGCTTGACCATACACTACATTTGTATACATGAAACAATCCATTTCTGGACTACCTAAAATGTCATTCCATTGATTTATTAATTTATATGATACTAACACTCTTTGCATTAGTGTAGCTTTGTAACACATTCTAAAATCTGGTAGAATACCTTCTTTTCTTATTTTTTTACTTCTCTTCAGAATCCTGAAATCCATGTATAAATTCTCTAGGCAGCTGTTTGGAAGATCATCTCAGTGGAATCTGACAGACCCATAAGAAAAGACCTAAAGATGTGGTCAGTAAGGGTTGCCGAAGGAAACAGACTACTCCATGGCCGTGAGATGAAGAGCAGTCAGAAAGCCCCACCCATTCACTCTGAGCATCCCAGATTTTTTTGGTGACCCTTCCTTAATATGAGCACACAGCCAAGAATGCCAAGCATTCGAGGAAAACACCTTATATGAAAGAGTCTGAAACAAACCACTGAGTGCCCAGCCCAATGGACAATATAGGACCACACAGGTGGAAATTTTCAGAACACAGGAGACAAAGAGATGAGCCTACAAGTCTGCAGAGAGATAACAGAGTTCTATATGTGGTCTCAAGAATCAAAATAGCATCACACTTTGCAACAACACTGGAAGCTACAGGACGATGGATGTCTTCAAAGTTCTGAGGCAAGTGAGGAAAGAAAATTCAACCTGGAATTCTATACCCAGGCCAACGACTGATTTAGGTAGACTATACACTCTGCAATTGTTTTAATAGCATGATTCCTTGAAGGTTTGAACAAACTTGCCTTTAAAGCCAGTTGGACTCGATGTCTTTTTTTTTTTTTTTTTTTTTTTTGCCTTCACTTATTATTTTTTTATTTTAATTCCAGTACAGTTAACATACAGGTGTGCAGTAGAGTGATTCAACACTTCCATACATCACCCAGTGCTCATCCCAATAAGTGCCCTCCTTAATCCCATTCCCCTATTTCACCCGTCCCCCCACCCCCCCTCCCCTCTGGTAACCTTCTGTTTGTTCTCTATAGTTGAGTCTGTTTCTTGATTTGTCATTCCCTCTCTCTTTTTTTTCTTCTGCTCATCTGTTTTCTTAAATTCCACATGTCATTGAAATCATATGGTATTTGTCTTTGACTGACTTATTTTGCTTAGCATTAGACCCTCTAGATCCATCTATCATTGCAAATGGCAAAATTTCATTCCTTTTATGGCTGAATAATATTCCATTTTATATTTATACCACTTCTTGATCCATTCATCTGTCAATGGACACTTGGGCTGCCTCCATAATTTGGCTATTGTAAATAATGCTGCAATAAACATAGGAGTGCATGTATCCCTTTGAGTTAGTGTTTTTGCACTTTTTGGATAAATACCCAGTAGTGAAATTACTTGTTCAGAGGGTAGTTCTATTTTTAACTTTTTGAGGAACATCCATACTCTTTTCCACAGTAGCTGCACCAGTTTGCATTCTCACCAACTGTGCACGAAGCTTCCTTTTTCTCCACATCCTCCCCAACTCTTACATCTTTAGTCTTTGATTTTAGCCATTCTGATGGGTGTGAGGTGGTATCTCATTGTAGTTTTGGTTTGCATTTCCCTGATGATGAGTGATGTTGAGCATCTTTTCATGTGTCTGTTGGCCATCTGTATGTCATTTTTGGAGAAATGTCCATTCATGTCTTCTGCCCATTTTTTAATTGGATTATTTGCTTTTTTGGTGTTGAGTTGTATAAGTTCTTTATATATTTTGGATACTAACCCTTTATCAGATATGTCATTTGTAAATATCTTTTCTCATTCAGTAGGTTGCTTTTGAGTGTTGTTGTTTCCTTCATTGTGCAGAAGTTTTTCATTTTTATGTAGTCCCAATAGTTTATTTTTGTTTTTATTTCCCTTGCCTCAGGAGACAAATCTAGAAAAATGTTGCTACAGCCGACGTCAGAGAAATTACTGCCTGTGCTCTCTTTTAGGATTTTTATGGTCTTGGATCTCACATTTAGGTCTTTAACCTATTTTGAGTTTATTTTTGTGTATAGTGTAAGAAAGTAGGCCAGTTTCATTCATTTGCGTGTAGCTGTCCAGTTTTCCCAACAACATTTGTTGAAGAGACTGTCTTCTTCCCATTAGATATTCTTCCCTGCTTTGTCAAAGATTAATTGATCATATAATTGTGGGTTTATTTCTGGGTTTTCTATTCTGTTCGATTGATTTATGTGTCTATTTTTGTGCCAGGATCATACTGTTTTGATTATATTACTTTGTAATATAACTTGAAGTCTGGAATTGTGATATCTCCATCTTTGCTTTCTTTTTTTAAGATTACTTCAGCTATTTGGGGTCTTTTGTTGTTCCATACAAATTTTAGGATTGTTTGTTGAGGTTCTTTGAAAAACACTGTTGGTATTTTGATAGGGATTGCTCATGCAATCTGTAGATTGCTTTGGGTAGTATAGACATTTTAACAATATGTGTCCTTCCAATCCATGAGCATGAGATTTCTTTCCATTACTTTGTGTCATCTTCAATTTCTCTCATCAATGTTTTATAGTTTTCAGAATACAGGTCTTTCACTTCTTTGGTTAGCTTTATTCCTAGGTATCTTATTATTTTTGGTGCAATTGTAAATGGGAGGGTTTTCTTAATTTCTCTTTCTACTGCTTCATTATTAGTGTATAGAAATACAAAACATTTCTAAACATTGGTTTTGTATCTGTGACTTTACTGAATTCGTTTATCAGTTCTAATAGATTTTTGGTGGTCTTTCATCTTTTTTTTTTTTTTTAGATTTATTTATTTATTTATTTGACAGAGAGAGACACAGAGAGAGAGGGAACATAAGCAGGGGGAGTGGGAGAGGGAGAAGCAGGCTCCCCGCCAAGCAGGGAGCCTGAAGCGGGGCTTGATGCCAGGGCCCTGGGATCATGACCTAAGCTGAAGGCAGACGCTTAACGACTGAGCCACCCAGGGGCCCCAGGTTTTCTTTTTTTTAAGATTTTATTTATTTATGTATGTATGTATTTATTTATTTATTTGAGAGAGAGAGAGCACAAGCAGGGGGAGTGGCAGGCAGAGGGAGAAGCAAACTCACCACTGAGCAAGGAGCCCAATGTGGGCCTCGATCCCAGGACCCTGGGATCACGAACTGAGCCGAAGGCAGATGCCTAACTGAATGAGCCACCCAGGCACCCCCAGGTTTTCTATATATAGTCATGTCATCTGCAAATAGTGAAAGCTTTACTTCTTCCTTACCAGTTTGGATGCCTTTTATTTCTTTTTCTTGTCTAATTACTGTGTCTAGGACTTCCGGTGCTATTTTGAATCAAAGTGGTGAGAGTGGACATCCATGTCTTGTTCCTGTCCTTAGGGGAAAAGCTCTCAGTTTTTCCCCATTGAGTATGATGTTCGCTGTGGGTTTTTCATATATAGCCTTTATTATGTTGAGGTATTTTCCTTCTAAATCTACTTTGTTGAAGATTTTTATCACGAACAGACATTGCACTTTGTCAAATGTTTTTTCTGCATCTATTGAAATGACCATATGGTTTTTATCCTTTCTCTCATTGATGTGATGTATCACATTGATTGATTTGCAAATATTGAACCACCCTTGAAGTCCAGGAATAAATCCCACTTGCTCAATGGTGAATGATTTTTTCAATGTATTGTGGGATTCAGTTTGCTAGTATTTTGTTGAGGATTTTTATATCTATGTTCATCAGAGATATTGGCCTATAGTTATCTTTTTTTGTGGTGTCTTTATCTGATTTTGGTATTAGGGTGATATTGGCCTCATAGAAGGAATTGGAAGTTGTCCTTCCTCTTCTATTTTTTGGAACAGTTGAGAAGAATAAGTAACTCTTCTTTCAATGCCTTTTTATGTCATTCTTTAAATTTTTTTTTTACTGTCTCCAGCAACTATTTGCCTACTCAGATTACCTTCTTCATGAATCTTAGTACTTTATATTTTCCCACAAAAAAAGAAAAAGAGAAAAGAAAATGCTATTTGAATTAGGTGCTTGGGCAGCCTTAGGTAATCATGCCATCTATTTTCACTTTGCTTACACTTCAACTAAAAGCCCTAAATAAGATTGTTCCTTGGCTTCTTTGTGTGCCATGTGGAGAAATTTTGTATCAGAGTTATACTAGTTTGGTGGGCTGCCACTAAGCTATTACTAACCATGAGCTTATGTAATTGGGAATTTGGGCAATAAAAGTGACACATCTGAAATCTACAACAGCAAAATGTCAGCATGTCCACTTCAGCCCATTATGCCAACTGACAAGAACCATCCTCTTAAATCTGGATTCTCATCCAGAGTATTAGCCACTCTTCGCTTTGATAAATCCGATTTATCCTTCATCTGGTAAGTCTGAGAGTTTAATACAATTAAGTGGCTTTCCCTGGTGCAGTCAACATTTCTTCCTGGGTCTGTATGTTTAGGGTCTTTGTTAAGTGCAAAGTACTATTTCTAAAAGACCATACCCCTTGCTCCACCCCACTCTACAGGAGGGAAGGCAGCACAGAACAGCAAAGTATCACAGAGAATCTGAGGGTATGGGAGACCTGATTACCTAGGCCATGTCCTGAGCTCAGAGAATCTCAATCAGCCCAGCTTGGCTGTGACCCAGAGGATCTCTAAGAGCAGAAACAGAAACTCAAGGGTTGGGGGATGGTGGATTTTTACAAGGGGAATGAGGGACAGACATGGAAAGTCAAGTTCAGCACAGGACCCATAAAGCTTCTCAAGACCAGATGCCCAGGCATTAGGTTAGGACTACAGGTGCCCAACCCAAGCTTTAGCTATAGGAAAAATCATTCTCAGCCTTACAGCAGTCAGTCCCTGCAAAGAACAAAACACAGTATGGCAGGGAGCCCAGGTAGCTTCCCGTGATTGGCTTGAAAGAGGCCCCCAGAGGAACTGAGAGATAAGAGCAGGTTGTATCTGAGCCAGACATACCTAGAGTAGAGACAATGAGGGGACAAGCCTAGAACACCAACCCATCAGTAACATCAGTAGAAGTTTTGACACTATTTCCAAGTGAGATTATACATACAATTGTGCTTTAGCATGTCTGTCAAAAACATTCAAAATTTACATCTTTGAAACATACCACAAATGTAATATACAATTATTTACTATCTAATAAGCAAGAGCCTCAAGAAGTAAAAGTAGCCCGGGATTTTCAACTCCTGAAAAGATTTGAAAAGAGAAACCTGGACTAAGGATTTAAATAATCTGAGTTTCTAGGTCTCCTCCACTAGACCATGAGATCCCTGAGGGCCTGTACTATGCATCTACAAAACCCGCAATCAGGAAATTCCCACAAAAAGTATACATTTTCTGAACCAGAAAAAAATGACTTCATTAAGGTTTATAGAATTTAATTGAACTGAACTCAGAGATTCTGACAGGGCACAGCAGGAACACTTTCAAAAGAGTAAAGTCCATGAGCTTATCTGCAATATATGAAGAAGTAGAGAGCAAGAGATTTACAACCAATTTAAGAGAACTCCAAGATATTGCATGAAGGCAGGTAAATGTCACAAAAGGAAAGGAAAGGAAGCTACATCCATGGAGCATGGGGCAGAGGTAGGGGGAAATGGGGCAGAGATCTAGGCAGATAAGAGAAGTTCAGCCACCTCTGAACAGGCAACCAAACCCTTCCCAGTGTGGAAGGAGCCCTAGGAGAAACTGAAGACTGGGTCTACCTCCCATCATGGAAGCTGAAGTGAAGAGAAAACACTTTTTCCCTGGAACCTAGCAACCAGAGACCATAATTTAAGCTCAGTCAATCAGATGTTTCTGCCCAGGACCCTCCTGGAAGGGTTGCCTAGACACAGGACAGGTAGAGATGAGCCCAGTGGTATGATGATGTCTTAGTCAGTGTGGGCTGCTATAACGAAAATACCATAAACTAGGTAGCTTAAACAATTGTTTATTTCTCACAGTTCTGGAGGCCAGCAAGTCAGAGGTCAGAGGGCCAGCCTACTCTTTAATAATGATATGGGAACAGGAGACAAGGTTTTGGGCCCAATTGTGGCAGAGTTGGAACTGAGACTCCTGATAAAGCCAATAGTATCTCTCTCAATCTCTCTCTCTCAGCCCTGGTGCTAGTAGCGGGGGATAATGCCTCCCTTGAGATTTAGTAACCACAAACCTGTTCTCACACAAGTATGGAGTTCAATTTCTGCTCTTTGTGACAGCCAGATACCCCAAGCTCAGAAATTAACATGATGAGTAGTCTTTAACCAATATGAGCCTTAGGGCACCCGGAAGAAACTGAAAGTCACTCTTGAGGGATGTTTCCTCAAGCAAAGCCACATGGAAATCCCATAGAAAAAGCCCCACTATATATGAACACACAATCCAAAATTACAAAACACACAAGAAAATAATGCACTATGAATTAGAATAAGCAAAACAACATACAAAAGAATATGACCCCCCAAAACTTCGAGTCATTGAACCATTGGATAGGTTCAACAGATTGAATTGTGATAGATTGAATTATTGGCCCCAGTACTTTATCCCTCCTTGCATCTACACCCTTGCAATGGCCTTATCAAAGGCAGAGTGTACTTTTACACCCCTTAACTTAGAGCTTAAGTAGATGCCTTGTTTTGACCAATGGCATGTGGAGGAAGTAACCATGGATCAGTTCCCAGACTAAGCCTTAAGCAGCCTCATATATTTCTGTTTGTCCTTTTGTGTCTCTTCAATCATCATGAGAAACTCCTCCCTTCAGTGGCTGTTGCCCTTTCAGCCAGGGCCCTGAATAAACACTCTAGAAGCAAAGCTGCCCCAGCTGACCACAGATCTTCAGTGAGAAGTGGAGCCATGCCAGCCACCACAGTGTTAAGCAGAGGCACCCAGTTGAGCCTAGCCTCGCTCTGCAGAGCTGTCCCAGCCAATCAACAGATGCATAAGAAGGCCACTAAGTTTTGGGGTGATAACTTACACAATATTATAGGTAAGTTATACAAATAAATATGTTTAAAATGATTAAGAAAAAAAACAAAAAGAAATAAAAAGTGAGCAAAAAAGATAATGTTAAGAAATTAAGGTCCACACATTTTAAAGAACTAAATCAAACTTACAGAACAATTTTTAGAAGTTATTGAAATTTAAAACTAATGGAGAATTGTGCTTCTACTCACAAAGAATCAACTGCTATGAAAAAACCCCTCCCATTATAAACAACTAGAAAACTCAAATAAAATATATGAATAACTCCTTTGGACTTTGAGCAAGAGACAGTAAAGGATTATCATCCCTGAGAGAAAGGAAATAACAAGGTGAGCACTATGATTGCCCCAGTTCACTGTGTGGAAACAGTTTTCAGGCTTCAGAGCAGAGAAGCAGGTCAGATGGAGACCAACAGTCTTGCTGAATTGAAGAGAAAGAGACCAGAGTTAAGGGAAGCCAAGACAGGTAGGCTGTCTAGGGCAGAGTACCACAGAAGATGGAGCTTCACAGAGAAAGAACTCCAGAGATCCTCAGAAGGGTCCTTTGAGTCCATGGTGAGTCCATGCATCCTATGAAGACAAGTCAAGAATCACTGGAAAACTCTAAGCTGAACAAATCCTGGAAACCTCCACAGGTCTGGGAACAGTTCACGTTTCCACCTACCAGATTGGAGAGACCACATAAATCATGAGGCAATGAAAAAATTCCCACCAAGGGCATTGCATAGTAGTGGATTTACATTTGCTGCACACTAAAGGGTCCTCTGGACCCACCCTAACAAAACTTAAAGGTAAGCTTCACAGGGATCTAACTAATCCCAAGTAATTTAGTTGTATGGTAGAACAATTTGAACTTTGTTTAAAGGAATACAATTCAATAAGAATTACCAGGCATGCAAAGAAGCATGAAAATGTAACCAATAACTGGGAGAACTTTTAATAAATAGAAACAGCCCCAATAATTATAGAATGAAAGAATTACCCAAAAAAGTGAGTTAAAAGAGTTATTTTATATATAAAGTCACTCTTGAGGGATGTTTAAATATATATATATAAAGTTATGCTCAAGGATAAAATATATATATATAAAGTTATGCTCAAGGATATAAAGGAAGGAGCACCTGGGTGGCTCAGTCGTTAAGCGTCTGCCTTCGGCTCAGGTCATGATCCCAGGGTGCTGGGATCGAGTCCTGCATCAGGCACCCTGCTCAGTAGGAAGCCTGCTTCTCCCTCTCCCACTCCCTGCTTGTGTTCCCTCTCTCGCTGTGTCTCTCTCTATCAAATAAATAAAAGAAAAAAATCTTAAAAAAAAAAAAAAGGATATAAAGGAAAACATGAACATACTGAAGACAACAATGGAAAAAAATTTTTTTTAAGATTTTGGTTTTTTATTATTTATTTGAGGGAGAGAGAGTGAGAGACCATGAGAGGGGGGAGGGTCGGAAGGAGAAGCAGACTCCCTGCTGAGCAGGGAGCCTGATGCGGAACTCGATCCTGGGATGCCAGGATCATGACCTGAGCTGAAGGCATCCCTGGAAAATATTTTTTAAAGATCAAAATGGAACTTATATAGAAAAAATGCAAATCTGAAATTTTTTAATACACTGGATGAGATTTACACAGATTAGACATTGTAGTAAAAATTATGAGTAAAACTGGAGACATACCAAGAGAAACTATTCAAAATGAAGTACAAAAGAAACACTGGAAAAAAAAAATTGAGCAGAGTCCCACCACCTATGGGATAATATCAAGTAGTCTAACAAAGAAGTGGGAAAATACTAGAAGTAGAAAGAAAGGAGACAGAAAAAATATTGAAGGAAAAAAATGACCAAAAAAATTGAAGTTGATGAAAGCCATAAACATCTCAATGAAAAAGCACAATGAAACACAAGAAGAATAAATATAATTACACCAAGGTACATCAAAATCAAATAGTTGAAAACCAGAGATACAGAGAAAATCTTAATAGTATCCACAACTTTTTTTAAAAAGCATTACATGTAAAAGAACAAAAGAGGAGAGAAAATTTCTCATCAAAAACTAAGCAAGCCAAAGAGAAATGGAACAATATTTTTAAAGTTAAAAAAAAATATCAGTGTACTCCTTAGTCCCCATCACTTATTTTACCCATTGAGAAGTACACTTATCATGATGGGGAAAGAGAGAGAGAGAGAAAAGGGAATTGGTTTGGGGAAGGTATGCAGGTCCATTTCAACTGAATCAAGAAATTGTTATATTTTTTTAATTATCTACAATACATAAGTATTAACATTTGTTAAATACTGGGAATGGATTCCCGGGCACTCTACTATCCTATATATTTCTAAATGTTTGAAATGTTTCCTAATAAAGAATGATAAGTAATAATAAATAAAAACAAAACAACAACAATAAAAAGAACTATTAATCTAGAACTCTAAACTAAGGGAAAATAGATTTTGAAAATGAAAGTAAGACTTCCAGTTTCCAGTTCAGCATATTAGGAATTCAGAAGCCACCATTCCATCCTAACAACAAGTAAAAAGCTGAACAAACTGAAAAACCAACAACTTTCCTTGGATCTGTAAGAGAATTGAGGTCACAAGACAAACTGCTGCTCCCAAAAAAGAAAGGCCAAGAGGTTAATATAGAAAATCACAACAGGGGACGCCTGGGTGGCTCAGTCAGTTAAGCGGCTGCCTTCAGCCCAGGTCATGATCCCAGGCTCCTGGGATCGAGTCCCACATCGGGCTCCTTGCTCAGCAGGGAGCCTGCTTCTCCCTCTCTCTCCCTCTGCTTGTGCTCTCTCTGTCAAATAAATAAAATCTTTAAAAAGAAAAAGAAAAAGAAAAAGAAAATCACAACAGATGAGACCCACCCACTGAGACCTCTGACAGAACCAGTGCCAGGGTAGGAAAACTTAAACAATAATTGACAAATTCCTAGAAACTCAGTATGGACAAGTCTGAGTCCAAAATTCCAGGGGGACAGAGTCATGGGGTGGGAAGGTCTCCACACTTCTGTGAGTTTTAACTTCAAGGGCTCAACTAAGTTCTCACAGTGAATATCAGAGAAAAATCCCCTGATGCTTCCTGCAATGGGAGGGGAAAGTAGCCGTTTTGAAATACATCAGAGAGTTCTGTTCTGAATAAGGTCTGCTCTCAGAGAAACTACTAAACCAGAACCTAATCTACCGGCATTTTATGGGAGCCAAACTGATCTGGAGGAAGAAAAATACTCAACCCTAGCCCCCTCTAGCCAACTTGTCCCACCTAATGGGGAGGAGGGGAGGTGTAGACATAGCTGAGAAGCACTGAAGTTCACAATCCAGAAACACGGCTCTAAGAGACTGAGACTAATCATAAGACTATAGAACACTTCCCCTGCACCCACACCTTACTGCACACCACCACATTACTAAAGCCCTACTCATAGCAGCTCCTTTTATCCGGTACATCATGACCAGCTATCAAGAGAAAAATCACAACGCATACTGAAAAGCAAAAACACAGTTTGAAAAAAAAACAGAGCAAATACCAGAACCAGACATGGATATGACAAGATTTGTCAGCCTAGGAATTTAAAACAACTATGAATAATATTCTAAGGACTCTAATGGATAAAGTAGGATACAAGAATAGGTGGATAATGTAAGCAGAGAGACAGAAATTCTAAGAACGAATCAGAAAGAAAACTAGAGATCAAAAACACTGTAACCGAAATGAAAAATGCCTTTGACGGGCTTATTAGTAGACTGGACACAGCTGAGGAAAGAATCTCTGAGCTTGAAGATATCTCAATAGAAACTTCCAAAATTAAAAACAAAATGAAAAAAGACTGAAAAAAAAAAGAAAAAAACAGAAGAGAATATCCAATAACTATGGGACTACTACAAAGGTGTAATATACACATAATGGGAATACTAGAAGAAGAAAGAAAGGAACACAAGAAATATGTGAAGAAATAATGACTCAGAATTTCCCCAAATTAATCAGACACCAAGCCATGGATCTAGGAGTCTCAGAGAACATGAAGCAAGATAAATACCCCTCTCCAAAAAAAAACCACTCAAACCTTTATTTTTTGATTTCCTGCAATTTGAATATGATACGACTATCATATTCAAATTGCAGGAAATCAAAAAATAAAGAAAAAATCCTGAAGGAAGTTAGAGTAAAAAAACACTTTACCTATAGAGGAACAAAGCTTAGAATTATATCCAATTTTTTTCTCAGAAAGAAGAGAATGGGGTGAGATATTTAAAGAGTCAAGAGGAAAAAGTCACCAACCAAAAATAAAGAAGAAATACTTTCTCTGACAAACAAAAGTTGAGGAAATTGTTTACCAGTATACGTGCCATGAAAGAAATGTTGAAAGAAGTTCTTTAGAGAGAAGGAAAATTATATATGTCAGAAATTCATAAAGAAAGAAATCAGAGAAGGAATAAGTAAAGATAAAATAAAAAACCTTTATTTTTTTCTATTTTTATTTGATCTAACAGGTTTGTTCAAAAACATTAATAGCAAATATCTATTCGTGTGTGTGTGTGTGTGTGTGTGTGTGTTTATATAAGTGAAATGGACAGTGGGAAAGAACTGGGATTATTTCATTATCATAAGCTATTCGCACTACCTGTGAAGTGGTATAATATCATAGGAAAGTGGATTTGGATTAGTTGATATTGATATTGATAGGAAAAGAATAAGACTGTCTTTGTTCACAGATGACATGATTATCTATGTAGAAAATCCAAAAGAATCAACCAAAGAAACTCCTAGAACTAACAGGCAATATAGCAAGGTTGCCAGGATACAAGTTTAAAATACAACAATCACTTTCCTATATACCAGCAATGAACAATTGGAATTTGAAATTAAAAACACCATACCATTTACATTAGCACCCCCCCAAATTATATATTTAGGTATAAATCTAAAAAATATGTACAAGATCTATGTGAGGAAAACTACAAAACTCTGATGAAAGAAATCAAAGAATTAAATAAATGGAGAGATATTCCATGTTCATGAATAGGAAGACTCAATGGTATCAAGATGTCAGTTCTTCCCAACTTGATCTATAGATTAAATGCAATCCAAATCAAAATCCTAACAAGTTATTTTGTGGATACCAACAAACCAGACATAAAGTTTATAGGTAGAGGCAAAATACCCAGAAGAGCCAACATAATATTGAAAGAGAAGAACAAAGTTGGAAGACTGACACTACCCAACTTCAAGACTTACTATAACGCTGTAGGAATCAAGACAAGGTGGTATTGGAGAAAGAATAGAAAAGTAGATCAGTGAAACAGAATAGGGAGCCCAGAAATAGACCCATATAATATTGTCAATCCTTGAAAAGGGAGCAAAGGCAATACAATAGAGAAAGGATAGCCTTTTCAACAAATGTAGTTCCATCAATTGGACATCCACATGCAAAAAAAAAAAATGAATCTAGACACAGATCTTAAACTCTTCACAAGAATAAGCTCAAAATGGATCATAGATCTAAATATAAGATGCAAAATAAAACTCCTAGAAGATAACACAGGAGAAACTCTAGATAACATTGGGTTTGGCAATGACTATTTTTTTATTAACATATAATGTGTTATTTGTTTCAGGGGTACAGGTCTGTGATTCATCAGTCTTACACAATTCATAGTGCTCACCATAGCACATACCCTCCCCAGTGTCCATCACCCAGCCACCCCATCCCTCAGCCACCCCATCCCTTCCACCCTCCTCCACTCCAGGAACCCTCAGTTTGTTTCCTGAGATTACGAGTCTTTTATGGTTTGTCTCCCTCTCTGGTTTCGTCTTGTTTCATTTTTCCCTCCCTTCCCCTATGATCCTCTGTCTTGTTCTCAAATTCCTCATATCAGTGAGATCATATAATTGTCTTTCTCTGACTGACTTATTTTGCTTAGCATAATACCCTCTAGTTCCATCCACGTCGTTGCAAATGGCAAGATTTCATTTTTTTGATGGCTGCATAATATTCCATTGTATATATATACACCACATCTTCTTTATCCATTCATCTGTTGATGGACATCTAGGCTCTTCCCATAGTTTGGCTATTGTGGACATTGCTGCTATAAACATTGGGGTGCATGTACCCCTTTGGATCACTACATTTGTATCTTTGGGGTAAATACCCAGTAGTGCAATTGCTGGGTCATAGGGTAGCTCTATTTTCAACTTTTTGAGGAACCTCCATACTGTTTTTCAGAGTGGCTTGGCAATGACTTTTTAAATAAACACCAAAGGCACATCCATAAAAGAAGTAATTAAAAAGCTAGACTTTATTAAAATTAACAATTTCTCCTCTGTGAAAGACATGGTCAAGAGAATGAAAAGACAAGCCCCAGACTGCGAAAAACTATTCACAAAAGACATCTTATAAAGAACTGTTATCCAAAATATACAAAGAACTCTTAAAACTAAGTGATAAGAAATCAACAAACCAATTTAAAAATTGGCCAAAGACCTTACCAGACATCTCACCAAAGAAGATACATAGATGGCAAATAAACATGCCACATCAGATGTCTTAGGGAAATTAAAATGAGATACCACTACACACCTATTAGAATCCCCAAAGTCCAGAACACTAACCACCAAATGTTGGTGAGAATATGGAGTAACAAAGGCTCTCATTCATTGCTGGTGGAAATGCAAAATAGTACAGCCACTTTGGAAGACAGTTTGGTGGTTTCTTATAAAACTAGATATACTCTTACTATATGACCCTGCAATTGTGGTCCTTAGTATCTACCCACATTTGAAATTTCATTTCTACATAAAAACCTGTACGTAGGGGCGCCTGGGTGGCTCAGTCATTAAGCGTCTGCCTTCGACTCAGGTCATGATCCCAGGGTCCTGGGATCGAGCCCCGCATCGGGCTCCCTGCTCGGTGGGAAGCCTGCTTCTCCCTCTCCCACCCCCTCTGCTTGTGTTCCCTCTCTCGCTGTGTCTCTCTCTGTCAAATAAATAAATAAAATCTTTAAAAAAAAAAAAAAACCTGTACATAGATGGTTATAGCTTTATTCATAATTGCCAAAACTTGGAGACAGCTAAGATGTCCTTCAATAGGTAAATAGATAAATAAACTGTGGTACATCCAAATAATAGAATATCATTCAGCACTAAAAAGAAACAAGTTATTAAGCCATGAAAAGAGATGGATGAAACTTAAATGCATACTACTTAGTAAAATAAGTCAATCTGAAAAGATTACATACTGTATGATTTCAACCATATGATATTCTGGAAGAGGTAAAACTATGAAGATAATAAAAACAACAGTGGTTGCCAGGAATTAGGAGGGAGAGAGGGATGAATAACCCTGAAGAGCAAAGATGAATAACTAACAGATGATTTTAGGGCAATGAAACTATTCTGTATGATACTACATGTCCTTATACAGTTGTCAAAACCCATAGAATATACAACACCAAGAGTGAACGCTAACATAAACTATAGACTTTGGGTGATAATGATGTATCAGTGCAGTTTCATCAATTATAACAAATGTACCACTCTGGTGCCACATGTTGATAGTGGGAGAGGTTTGGGGGTGGGGGCAGGAAACAGGAAGTATATGGGAACTCTCTGTACTTCCTGCTTAATTTTGCTGTGAACCTAAAACTGCTGTAAAAATATATTTTTTTGTAAGTAAAAAGGATGGAAAAAATATACCATGCAAATACTAACAGATAGTTGAGTAGCTATACTAATGTCAGACAAGATAGACTTTGAAACAAGGAATATAACCAGGGATAAGAAGGCATCTCATAATGTAGAGGCACCAATTCAAGAAGATCTATCAATCCTAAATGGATATGCATGCACTTAGTAAGAGTCTCAAAATACATGAAGCAAAACTGATAGAACTAAAGGAAGAAATAGATAAATCTGTAATTATAGCTAAAGATTTCAATCCCCTTCTTTCAGTAAATCTGATAGAAAAAATAGACCAAAAAATTTATTAAGGATATAAAAGCCTTTAACAATACTATCAACTGGAGTGCTTGGGTGGCTCAGTCAGTTAAGCATCTGACTTCAGCTCAGGTCATGATCTCGGAGGTCCTGGGGTCAAGCCCCGCATTGGGCTCCCTGCTCAGGTCTGTTTCTCCCTCTCCCTCTGCCCCTGCCCTGCTCATGTGCTCTCTCTCTCTCAAACAAATAAATTCTTAAAAAAATACTATCAACCAATTTGACCCAATTGACGTTTATACAACTTTCCACCTAACAAGAACAGAATACACACTTTTTGAGTTCACATGAAACATCATTAAGACAGATCATATTTGGGGCTATAAAACCAATCTGAATTAATTTTAAAGAATTGAAATCATCCAAAATATGTTCTCTTCACAGTGGAATTAAACTTGAAATCAACAATAGAAAGATACCTGGACAGGGCGCCTGGGTGGCTCAGTTGTTAAGCATCTGCCTTCAGCTCAGGTCATGATCCCAGGGTCCTGGGATCGAGCCCCGCATCGGGCTCCCTGCTCGGTGGGAAGCCTGCTTCTCCCTCTCCCACTCCCCCTGCTTGTGTTCCCTCTCTCTGTGTCTCTTTCTGTCAAATAAATAAATAAAATCTTTAAGAAAAAAAAAAAAAGAAAGATACCTGGAAAAAAAACAAAATATTTGGAAAATAACACACTTATAAATAAGCCTGGAGTAAAAAAAGTCACAAGGAAAATTAGAAAATATTTTAAATTGAACGACAATGAAAACACAACATAAAATTTTATGATGCAGCTCAATGGTGCTTAGATAGAAATAGATAGATGTAAATGCTTCTATTAGAAAAGGAAAAGTTCTAAAATTAATCATCTAAGCTTCTACTTTAGAGAGCTAGAAAAAAGACCAAAGTGAATCTAAATTTAAAAAAAAAAAATAATGACAAAGATAAGAACAGAAGTCCACAAAACTAGAGAATAGATGAACAATAGTCAATGAAACCAAGTTGGTTCTTTAACAAAACATATAAGATTGATAAACAACCAGCAAGATTGATCAAAGAAAGACACAAATCACAAATATAAAATATGAAAGAGTGGTCACCGCTATAGATTCTACAAACATTAAAAGAATGATAAAGAAATATTATGAACAACTTCATGCCAACAAATTCAACAATTCAGATAAAATGGGCAAGTTCCTTGAAAGACACAAATAACCAAAGAACATTCAAGAAGAAACAAATATATAAGTGCTTCCTAAAATGTCTGCTTCTTAACTAAGCAACACTTTCTTCAGAAGTTGAGCACTAAAACCAGTAGACAGTTATCGGGAAAGAATCTGATGTTAATGAAGAGTTGATTTTCTCTACCTCTTTTGAGTTTTTTTACCTTTGATAGCTTTCTATGGAAGGTTTTGAATTTCACAGGCCTCTTGTAATCTTTGCCCTTTTAATTCCTTTGACAGTGACTCATTGTTTTTTATTTTGGCAGTGGGTAAGATAAAGAATGATCAGGTTGGTTGTCAATCATGAGTATGAAACCAGCTCCACTGGAGAAGACTTTGCTCCAGAATGTCAGAGAAAATGTCTTCACCATCCAAAAACACACAGTAACATCAATGGCAATATATATACTGCAATATATATATATAGAGAGAGAGAACGTTTCCATAGTGAGAACCCACTGTGTCTGCCTCACTGATACCTTAAAAACTACTTCTCCTGTCTGACTGGGGAGGCCTTTTAAGAAAGTTGAGAAGTTGTTAGCGACACATGAGGAAAATGTCCGCCTGAACACATTATCAAAGGGGCCAATTTCTACTGAGAAGATGAACACGAGACCAACTCTGGTTACGTTTGTCCTTTGCCCTTTGGGGACTGACAGTACAGTAGGGAAGCCATTGGGCCACAGGCTGAAAAGCACAGTTGAACAGGAGTCTGTGGTTGACAGTAAGAACATCTAGGAGACTTTGGAATTCTATAGTGACCACAGACACTCAGATGATGAGGAGCTTTGGATGGGTCCCTGGAACAACCTCCATATACCAATGATAAAACTGACCAATTTTTTAAAAAGCTATTTTTATTTTTACTTCAGTTTTTAATAAAGTGTGCTTTTTATTGTCATTGATATGGATTTTCTATCATGCACACAAGCTAAAACTTTGAACAATATGCTTTAAAGTTTAAAAAGAGACAAATTTGTACTCACATTTGTATCAAGTATTGTTTTTCTCAGAAAATATTTTTGGACAGATTCTCAATTCACTAAATAACATATCATTTAAACTTATCATTTAGCTGTTTTGTTGGGTCTTGAATTTTTTTCATTTTAATAAACAAGAAATAATATATTAAATGAAGGTGAAGAAAAAGAAGGAGGAGGAGGAGGAGAAGAAGAAGAAGGAGAAGGAGAAGAAGAAGAAGAAGAAGAAGAAGAAGAAGAAGAAGAAGAAGAAGAAGAAGAAGAAGAAGGAGAAGAAGAAAAAGAAAGAAGTAACAGGAACAGCCTTATATCTATTAAAGAAATAGAATTTGTAGTTTAAAATCCTCCTGCCAAAAAAAAACGAAAAATCAAAAACCTCCAGACCCAAATGACATCATTGGTGAATTCTACCAAACATGTAAGGAAAAAATATTTACAATTCTACACAAACTCTTCCAGAAAATAGAAAAGGAGGGAATATATACCAGCTCACTTTATGAAGCAAGCATTACTCTGATAAAAGCAACAGATAAAGAGATTCTAAGAAAAAAAAAAAGGAAGGGAGTGAGGGAAGGACGGGGGAAGGAAGGAAGGAAGGAAGGAAGGAAGGAAGGAAGAAAGGAAGGAAGGAAGGAAAAATTACAGGTCAATACCCCTCATGAACATAAACAACAGAAGTCTCTAAGAAAAGTTTAGGGATATATATAAAAGAGAGAAGTCACTTTATGGGTGAGCTTTATTCCAGAAATACAAGTTTGATATAACATTAGAAAATCAAAACCACATGATCATTTCAATAGATGAGAAAAAAAGCATTTAATAAAATTCAACATGTATTCATGATTTAAAATTTTCAGTAATCTAGGAATAGAAGAGAATTTCCTCAATCTGATAGAGTGTCTACAAAAAAATCTATAGCTAACATCATACTTAATGGTGAAGTAGACAAAGATGTATGATTTCACCACTTCTAGTCAACATTATGCTGACCAGTGCAATGAGGCAAGAAAAAAAAATAATAAAAGGCAGCTTTGTAAAGAAAAAAGTCAAATTGTCTTTATTCTCGGGACGCCTGGGTGGCTCAGTCGGTTAAGCGTCTGCCTTCGGCTCAGGTCGTGATCCCAGGGTTCTGGGATCGAGTCCCGCATCGGGCTCCCAGCTCCGTGGGGAGCCTGCTTCTCCCTCTGCCTCTGTCTCTCTCTCTCTCTCTGTCTCTCATGAATAAATAAATAAAATCTTTAAAAAAAAAATTGTCTTTATTCTCCAATGACATGATCATTTAGAAAATCCTGAAGACTCTATAAGAGAAGAGATACTGGAGCTAATAAGTGAGTTTAGTAAGATCTCAGCTTATAAGGTCAATACACAAAACTCAACTTCATTTTCTATACCACAAAAAATAAATGGAATTGGGATTTTTAAAGTGCCATTAGCAACAGCATCAAAAATATGAAAACCTAGGGATCAATTTAAGAAAATGTAAAAGAACTGTACCCTGAAAACTACAACACATTGCAGAGAGAAATTAAAGAAGGTCTAAATAAGTGAGAGATATACCATGTTCATGAATAACAAAACTCATTGCTTTTAAGATGTCAATTCTCCGAAATTGATTTCTAAATTAAATGCAACATAAGTTAAAATTAATATAGATTAAATACAATCACAATCAAAATTCCAGCAGGCTTTTTGGGTAGAAATTGTCAAACTGATTCTAAATTTATATAAAAATGTAATATACTGGGGCACCTGGGTGGCTCAGTCATTAAGCATCTGCCTTGGCTCAGCTCATGGTCCCAGGATCCTGGGATTGAACCCCACATCAGGCTCCCTGCTCGGCGGGAAGCCTGCCTCTCCCTCTCCCACTCCTGCTGCTTGTGTTCCCTCTCTCGCTGTGTCTCCCTCTGTCAAATAAATAAATAAAATCTTTATATAAAAAAAATGTAGGGCGCCTGGGTGGCTCACTCGGTTAAGCGACTGCCTTCGGCTCAGGTCATGATCCTGGAGTCCCGGGATCGAGTCCCGCATCAGGGTCCCTGCTCAGCGGGGAGTCTGCTTCTCCCTCTGACCCTCCTCCCTCTCGTGCCCTCTGTCTCTCATTCTCTCTCTCGCAAATAAATAAATAAAATCTTTAAAAAAAAAAATGTAATATACCTAGAAAAAGAACTAGGTTGGAAGACATACACTACTTGTTTTCAAGCCTTACTATAAAACAATTATAATCAACAAGTGTGGTATTGGTGTAAGGATAGACATATAGATCAATAAACAGAATAGAAAGTCCAGAAATAGATCCATCCATACATGGCCCATTGAATTTTTGCAAAGATGCCAAGGTAAATAATAGTTTTTTCATCAAACCATGCTGGGACAATTGGATAGGGAGGGGGAAAAAGGAACTTGAGCCCTTAGCTCACACCATACACAAAAATTAACTGAAAGTAGGTCAAAAACCTAAACATGAGAACTAATAATGAAAAATTTCTACAAGTAAAAAGAAGAGAAATTTGTGGGTTAGGTAAACACTTCTTAGAACATAAAAAGCACAAATCACAGAAGAAAAAAGAGATAAATGGGACTTCATCAAAAGCAATAACTGAAATACATGAAAAGATGTTCAATAACATTTTGGAAATTAAGGAAATATAAATTAAAACCATAATGAAATACCACTACAAAACCCACCGGAATGGCTAAAATAAAAGAACTGATCATACCAACAACATGATGAATCTCAGAAACACACTAACTGAAAAAAACAAACATAAAAGATGATACACTATATGATTCCATTTATCTGAAATTCTAGAAAAGACAAAACTTCAGTGAGAGAAAGCAGATCAATCGTTGCTAGTTGTAAAGAGTAAAGTCATCTCCATTAGTACCAACCAATCAGGGTTGTTGCAAGGATAAAATGAGATGACCTCTATAGAGAACTTAGCACGGTATCATTTTGGTTTTTTTTTTTAGGATCCTAATACAACTTTATTTTTAGAAATACCTCACTGTGGACCAGAAGTCTAACAGGACCTTCATCAAAATTTTAAACCATTAATTTATAAGATGAAAATAAGTACTCCTCTATATGAAACCAATTTGGATTTTCTAAATTAGATTATTATGTGTATATATTTTTCTTTCTGCTTTACTACATCGCTAGTGATTAAAATCACTAATTCTTCTTGATTAACTTGAAATCAACTCAAATAACAAAGCTAAACCTAATATATCAGATGCTTCTTCCACTTTAAAAAAGGTGACCAAAGCTTTATTACTTGATGTGGTAGGAAAACAAAATAAAACAAAACAACACATGTGGTCCGATGCCTAGATGGGCTATTTTGATGAGGGAGAGAAGAGCATGAAGGTGAGGAACATAGGCAATGGAGCTGACAAAACTTGGACTTGAATCCGAGCTCTGCTACAAGTAAATTAGGTAGGAAAGTTTTTGTCTGCTTTAGATCAAGATGCATTGATTATATCCACCTCACTGGGCAGATGGTAGGATACAATCATCACCCAGCCAACATATGCCTAGAACATATGTGGTCTAAGCAAGCACTTTATGATATGGGACTCTTAAATGGTAGTGAATCAAAAAAGAGTCAACATACATTGTAATAAGCTTTTCTGACTAATGATATTAGATATTAGATACCTTTTTTTTTTTTAGATTTTATTTATTTATTTGACAGAGAGAGACACAGCAAGAGAGGAAACACAAGCAGGTGGAGTGGGAGAGGGAGAAGAAGGCTTCCCGCCGAGCAGGGAGCCTGACGCGGGGCTCGGTCCCAGGACCCTGGGATCATGACCTGAGCCAAAGGCAGATGCTTATACCTTTTATTGCACTACAGAGAAAAGACATCTGAAAAAAGCATACAATTTTGAAACCCTTTAATTTTTTTCTGTGTAATGATTATTAACAAGTCTATAATAAGGTTAGGATTCTAACTAAAAGAAGTGTTTTCGGGGCACCTGGGTGGCTCAGTTGTTAAACGTCTGACTTCAGCTCAGGTCATGGTCCCAGGGTCCTGGAATCAAGCCCCACGTCGGGCTCCCTGCTCGGTGGGAAGCCTGCTCCTCCCTCTCCGACTCCCCCTGCTTGCGTTCCCTCTCTCGCTGTGTCTCTCTCTGTCAAATAAATAAAATCTTTAAAAAAGAAAAGAAGTGTTTTCATGAAAGTCTTCAGGGCTCAGTTATGAGTCATATAACAGGGAATAACACTGAATTTGGCATAAGACTAAATGACCTTATTTACAGCCTCTAAGAAATCCTTCTCACTAGCAGTTTTTCACCCTGCTCTGATGGCAAATATACCAGCTTCTGTGCAGACGCTTCTGATCTCAGCACTAGTGCTATTTGGACACAGTCGTGCTAACAATTCAAATCTGATATCTCTTTCAACCCTCATTGAATCTTAAAAATGTGAATCCAACCCTCTAGATCAGGTAAATTAAATCCGATCTTTCTATTCAATCTCCCTGGCCTCATCAGTGCTGGAACCAAAGTGTCAGATCTGTTAGTGGCCATCAGGACTTTAATGTTACCTCGAGGATCAAAACCGTCCAGCTGATTGATCAGTTCCAGCATCATTCTCTGCACTTTATTGACTCCTCCAGCACCATCATCAAAACAAGCCCCTCCAATAGCATCAATTTCATCAAAGAAGATAAGGCAGGCTTTTTTTGTTTTGGCCATTTCAAAAAGCTTGCAAACTATCCAAGCCCCCTCACCTACATACTTCTGTACAAGTTCAGATCCATTAACTCAAATGAAGCAAGCATCAGTCCTGTTAGCAACTACCTGAGCACAGAGTGCCTACCTGTACCCAGTGGATCAAAGCTTAACACAGTATCTTGCACGTAGAAAGAGTTCAATAATTGTTGGATAGATATATAGATAGATAGATAGATAGATAGATAGATAGATAGATAGATAGAAAAATAGATGATAGATACATCATTGATACAAATAGATCATTGATACAAATAAATTATTAATATTTTTGTGGCAGAGCCTGTTGGGGCTCACCCAAATCATGTTGTCTCTTCTTCCTGGATACACTACTAGATCCCATTTCTGGCCTCCTTGCATCTAGGTAGGACCATGAAACTAGTTCTTACTGCTAGAATGTGGTTGAATGTGATATGAGTTCCCTCTGGACAAGGCAATTAAAAATGGGCTGCCAGGGTGCCTGGGTGGCTCAGTTGGTTGAGTGTCTGACTCTTGATTTTGGCTCAGGTCATGATCTCAGGGTCGTGACTTTGAGCCCATGTCAGCCTCTGCATTGGGTATAGAGCCTGCTTAAGATTCTCTCTCTCTCTCTTCCTCTGCCCCTTCCCACCGCTTCTCTCTCTCTCTCAAAAAGAAAAAAAGAATGATTGCCTTCTCCATGTTCTGTTTCCTGGAGGATGGAGAGGAGCTCGTGGAGGACTCTGAGACCCTAGAAGATGATGGAACCACAACATGGAAGAAGCCTGGGTCCCTGAATGACTGCATGGAGCAGAGCTCCCCTCCCCACCCACTATGCTAAACTGTGAAGTAGGTAAAAAATAAACCTTTATTGTATTAAGCCACAAAGAAATGGGTTTTTATTATTGTTGTTACACCATTAGCATACCTGACTAATATATATATATATATATATATATATATAATTGCTCTATCCTTGTCCTTCTTACTCTGAACACAACTCCTCAAAAGCCCTAGTTCATGCTGGGCTCAGCATCCCACTCTTCAGTTTCCATCCCTGGCTTTATGTTCAAACCTCCATCTTTACTTTCTGTTATAATCCTGAGTCTAAAGTCACTGATAGACCAAATCCCACATCTAAGTAGCACATCTTTATCTCTAAGCAGTGAGGCACACTAGAATGGACAAAACTTGGTGTTTCTAAGACCTAGATCCAAATCTCTCTATAAATTACCAGCCATGTGACCTTGGCCATGTGACTCTATCTCTCTGAGCCTCAATGTCCCCATCTGTAAGATGGAGATAATAATGTCTTCTTCATGGGGTTGTTGTGAAGATTACACTAGATAACAGACAGTAGGGGCCTGCACAGCCTCTGATACACTTAAGTCCTGCAGTGAACCCAAAACTACTGGCCTCATCCCCACAGGCTGCCAAAACTGGCCAGGCTCCCAGGAGCCAGCCTACAATGGAGAGGGCTGTGAATATGTGGGGAGTGGCACTCTTGGCCCCAGGAGAGATAGCATCTCCTCAACCCTCCCCCCATACTCATGAAGACAAAACTGTACACCTCTTACTGCACATATTGTGGCAACCTCCTCCAAATCACACTCTGATAAAAACAACAATGGCAACAATCATGTACTAACATCAGTTACAATCTCTTGGGCTTATTGTGTCACAGACTTCTCCCAAGGAAAATCAGAATGCTAGAAGCATAGGGGCACTGGGGCTGCTCAGTTGGTTGGGCATCCAACTCTTGGTTTCAGCTCAGGTCATGATCTCAGGGTTGTGAGATCAGGCCCCTTGTCAGGCTCCATGCTCAGCACGGAGTCTGCTTGTCCTTCTCCCTCTGCTCCTACCCTTGCTCTTGCTCTCTCTCTCTCAAATAAATAAATAACTTTTTTTAATGCTAGAAGCATATTTCATTTTTACAACAATTCTATGAAGTACTTACTCTACAAATGAGATAAGTAAGGTTCAGAGAGGTTAAGTAACCTGCTAAAAGTCACACAGCCAGCAGATAGCAGATCTAGAAATTGAACTTATTCATTTGCTCAATCTTTCATTGATTTAGTCAACAAATCATTTCTGCCATCTGTTCTATGCCCAGCCACGTGCTGGGCCTAAAGACGCAAGATGCAGGGAGACAGAGTACTCAAGGTGCTCTGGGGAAACAGACTGTGACTCCTTAGCTACAGTCCCAGGTATATTGGAGCCTGTGCAATGCCTATCCCTCTCTGGTTCCCTCCCCCAGCTCTGCTACCTCCCAGAGCTGCAGAACCCCAGCAACAGGCCAGAGACATTTCCTGAGGCCGCTGTTTTCCTTGGCCCTGTGATGGGAGACAGTATGCCCAACAAGGTGGAAAACAAGATGGGGTGGGGGAGGTAAGCTGGGAGCAGACCTCCCAACAACCTGTCCCTTTCGCTGGTGGGAGCAGTGAACAGAGAAGGCTGCCCTTCCACCCACCCACCGGCCCATCCAGGCCATTGTTCCCTTGTTGTGACAGGGGGTTCGGCGAGGGCCCCACAGACCGGGGGCTTCCTCCCCAGCCAGCCATGCTTGGACAGCTGGAGGAAACAGGCGGCTGGAGAGCCAGCTATCCCTCCAATAACAACAGGCTGCTGCCCGCTGGCGGCCTTGCTGGGGGCGGGCCTGGAGCCAGAGAGGCCACCCCACTCCACCCCGCCACTGGCAAAACATGTTTTCTTGTTTTCTGAGGGGGAGGGGGAGGCCCGTGCCCATCCTGAGCAAACAAGGGAGCTGATAAGCGTGGACAGGCCTGGCTGCCAGGCTGCCGGCTGCATTTGCAGAGGCAGGGGCAGGGCCAGGCCCACCCTGGAGGTCACTCGGGCCAGAATGCCAGGTTCAGAGTCAGGGTGGGGACAGTGAGCTCCTGGCCACTCCAGGGACGAAGCACCCAACTCCAAGCCTGCCTTCACTGGAAAGAGAAGACAGGGGCTGCCAAGGCCACAAGCACCATCGCTGACCTCAGCAGCACAGCACGCTTACCTCTGAGAGCAGACGTGCACATACCCACTGGGCACCTGCTTCTCCGCTGGTCTCTGTGACAGTCCCCTCCCCAGCATTGCCATTTTCAATGCTGTAGACGATATAAGAAGGATTGCTCCCCATTACCTTTCTCAGATGAGGTGACTGAGGCTCGGAAAGGCAAAGTGACTTGTCCAGGGCCACACAGCTCTTGGTGCACAGTTGGGATGTAAATCCGCATCTGCCAGACCACAGAGCCCACGTTCTTTTCATGCCCTAGCGAGCCCCACAGCCCTTCATATTTGTAGGGATCTTCAGTTTACAAAGTTCTTACAGGCTACTGTCTTCATTTACTGGGGCTGCTGTGGGGCTATTATCAACCTGCCATAGCTACCCCACATTTTTTATCAAGAAGCTCACAACAGACCTGTGAGGATCATGTCTCAGTTTGGGATCCCCCCAAAGCAGACCCTGAATTAAGGGTTTGAATGCAGAGCAGATTATTCAGGAATCGATCCTAGGAAGCTCCCATAAGGCATATCAGTGGGCCAAGACAGCTGTGGGCAAGTGAGATTCAGTCACACTGGGGACCCCTGGGACACAGAACAGGACTGTCCCCCAGAGATGCAAGGAAGCTGACATAATTACCCACCACTGCCACCCATCTTTAGCTGAGGGCTGCTCCTGGCACCTTGGCCCCCTGAGACTGTGCTGTGAGGGGCTGGGCATGCTCCTGTAGCCAGAGAAAGCCCTCAGGAGGAGGCATACAAGTTGACAGCATGTGCACGCTCAGTGCCAAGGGGACATGAGTGGGGCCCCAACAGACTCTGCCATGTTAGTAAACACAGAACAGCACCCTCATTCTGTAGATGTAACTACAAAATGCCCCCCACCCAGACCACACTACGCCCACACCCTCTGCATACTGGGACCCGGACACCCTGGGCCCATCTTCAGCTCTAAGTAAGTGGATGACCTCTCACCAAGGGTCACAGTCCCTGCAGCCCACCCCACAGGGTCTGAACCCCAGCCAGAGACAACAAGCTTCACCATCCTCACCCTTCTGACCTTGTCCAGAGAGAGCCGGTCCTTGGATTCCTCCCCACTTCCACCTCTGTCTTCCATCCCCATTCATGACCTCCCCCTCCAAAAGGGGAGGGCAGAATTTATTTCCTCCTTTTGGGGAGAAGATCTTTTTTTTTTTTTTTTTAAGTAGGCTTCGTGCCCAGTGTGGAGCCCAGTGTGGGGCTTAAATTCACAACCCAGAGATCAAGACCTGAACCGAAATCAAGAGTTGGACACCTAACTGACTGAGCCACTCAGGTGCCCCTGAGGAGAAGGTCTTAATATTACTGTCCAGGCCACAGCAACTTCTGGCTGGACACATCTCCAAAGGCAAGGGAAGCAAGGGCAAAAATGAACTATTGGGACTTCATCAAGATAAAAAGCTTTTGCACAGCAAAAGAAAGAGTCAACAAAACCAAAAGACAACCTACATAATGGGAGAAGATTTTTGCTAATGTTTTATCAGATAGAGGGCTAGTATCCAAAATCTATAAAGAACTTATCAAACTCAACACCCAAAGAACAAATAATCCAATCAAGAAATGGGCAGAAGACATGAACAGACATTTCTGCAAAGAAGACATCCAAATGGCCAATAGACACATGAAAAAGTGCTCAACATCACTCAGCATCAGGGAAATCCAAATCAAAACCTCAGTGAGATACCACCTCACACCAGTCAGAATGGCTAAAATTAACAAGTCAGAAAACGACAGATGTTGGCGGGGTTGCAGAGAAAGGGGAACCCTCCTACACTATTGGTGGGAATGCAAGCTGGTGCAGCCACTCTGGAAAACAGTGTGGAGGTTCCTCAAGAAGTTAAAAATAGAGCTACTTTACGATCCAGCAATTGCACTACTAGGTATTTACCCTAAGATATAAATGTAGTGATCCAAAGGGGCACTTACACCCCAATGTTTATAGCAGCAATGTCCACAATAGCCAAACTATGGAAAGAGCCCTGATGTCCATCAGCAGATGAATGGATAAAGAAGATGTGGTATATATATACAATGGACTATTACTCAGCCATCAGAAAGAATGAAATCTTGCCATTTGCAATGACATGGATGGAACTAGAGGGTATTATACTAAGCAAAATAAGTCAATCAGAGAAAGACAAATACCATATGATTTCACTCATATGTGGAATTTAAGAAACAAAACAGAGGATCATAGGGGAAGGGAGGGGAAAATGAAACAAGACAAAACCAGAGAGGGAGACAAACCATAAGAGACTCTTAACATAGGAAACAAACAAACTGAGGGTTGCTGGAGGGGTGGGGGGAGGGGGTAACTGGGTGACGGACATTAAGGAGGACGCATGATGTAATGAGCACTGGGTGTTATATAAGACTGATGAATCACAGACCCGTACCTCTGAAACCAATAACACATTATATGTTAATTAATTGAATTTAATTTTTTTTCAAAAAAAGGAAAAAAAAATTACTGTCCAGGAGCCATATAATCAATCCCCAAATTCTCTTCACCATTTCTCTCACTACACCCAAGGGCTCTCTGGTGGCCTAGTCACTGGTGAAAAGTGCCCAATGCAGGTATACAAATGACACCATGCTGGGCGCTTCACTGCACAGATGAGGAAAAGCTCAAAAATTCAAGTGATTTGTCCAACTTCAACACAGCAAGCTATCTCTTTTTTTTTTTTTTTTTTTTTTTAAAGTAGGCTCCACACCCAGCGTGAAGCCCAGCGCAGGGCTTGAGCTCACAACCCTGAACTCAAGACCTGGGGTGAGATCAAGAGCCGGACACCTAACCAACTGAGCCACCCAGTCGCCCCATATAGCAAGTTATCTTCTGATTCCGAGTCTTTGGCAAAGAGGCGTATGCATCCAGTCACTGGGGGTTTATAACAGATGCCAGAAAGGGCTGCTCTGATCTGCTTTTGTCCTACCATTTGCACGTGTGCAGAAGGATGCCAGGGCGGGGCGGAGGTGGGCGTGGTCTATCCCAGGTAGGGGCGATAAAGGGGTGCATTGTCTGCCGCACAGAACAGTAAGACGGACTAAAACTCAGCCAGCTTTTTATTATCACCAAGCACTGGCCATTCTCAAGAATATTAGTGACAAAATAGTCCCCCACCCAGGTGGACAGCCCCTCCCCCCACCCCACCCCTGCCAAACCCCACTGTCCTTTGCTCCTCCTCTCCCATTCTGTATCCAGAACAGAAACTTTGATTCAGTCGGGGCTCTTTTCCACTGAAGGGGAGCGCTGTCTCAAAACCCATCCTCCACACATCACTCTAAGCAACCATATTCTGAGTTGGCGTCAGAACTAATCCCTGGGATCTTTAAGTTTCTTAGACCAGACTCCCTGTTCAAGAAGTATTCCAGGCTGTTCACTAAGGCTAGGGGTCTGTACCCCATCCTCTCGCACGTAATCCAGGGTCCTACGCCTACCTCTCTGATGTCACAATCCTCACTAATCTTCCCTGACTGTGCTCAGCGCTATTTTTGCTCCGCTTTTGTCCAACTCCACACCTGCTTCCTGCCCCCAGGGCACCTAGGGCCCTGGCCTGAGAATTCAATCCAAAAAAGCTTGGCCTCCAGCTGGTCTACCTAGGGGCCATGATCTCCCAATGGTTACACAACACAGACCCAGAGGGAGCGCCGGAAGGTGACTTCTCACCTGTGCACTGTGTCATCAACACAACCTTGAACCTTCTGGGAAATCCCCTGAATGGAGACCTGGCCTTTAGCACTTAACCACTATCTGAAGTTTTGTTATGGATTTGCTTATAGGTTTGGTGTCTCCCTCCACTGGAGAGTAAATTTCAAAAAGGCAGACACCTGGTCCATCTTCTTCCCTGCTGTGTCCCCAGTACCTAGAGCAGTGCCTGGGACAAGAGAGGCATTCAGTAGCTAGCAGCTGAAAGAATAAGTAGATGAGTTTTCCTCAGCCTACACCTTGGCCACAGAAGTCCAGACCCACCTGGGGTAGCCTCGACACTCAGTACGGCTCTGCCTCTGAGCCCCTGGGAGCACACATGCCCTTCACCCCAGATTGGATCTCAAGCTCTTCTACCACTCCATCCTCTATTCACCAGCCCTGCTGGGCTCTCCTGCCTGCTCCCCGTTTGAGAGCCAGAACCCTGAGATCAGACAGGCTGATTGCTGGACCTCAGTAAGGTTCGGTGTCTTTTCCCCAACAAAATGGGAAAGTAATAATGCCGGTCTCAAAGATTCTTAAGGGGATTAACTAGGGAGCCTAAAATACACCAGATGTAAATAGTACTCAATGGTGTTTATCATCGCTAATGCCAAGCTAATAATACATTATTAATACTAAGTTAAGAGGCTTTTATAAAAGTCCAGAGAAAACTTCCAACCCATTCACCCTCCCCCAAGCCTTCCAAGGATCCCTGAGGAAAATGTTCAAAACTTAGGTTTACACGGAACTCAGATTTTAAAACAATGGGCTAATCCCCACCCATTTTGCATTGCATTCATGACTCTAAAGCTTTACCCCTCCCTGACCCCACCGCCTTTGTATATGACTTTGTAGCTTTCCTCACTAAAGAAATGGAATCCGCTTCCCCACCCCTTGAATCTGGGCTGGCCTCGTGGCCTGCTTTGACCAACAAAATGCAACAGAACTGCCTGTGTGCCGTCTTTGAGCCTGGGCCCCCAGCGGTCTTGCATGTTTGCCTCTGCTCTCTTGCATCTCTACCACAGCGAAGACAGCATGCCTGCGCTAGCCCGGGAGGATGAGAGACACGCCGAACAGAGCCAAGCCACGGCAGTCACCCCAGCCGAGGCAGCAACTCCCAGACTGAGCCCATCCAAGATCAGCAGAGCTGCCTAGCCCACCCCAGTGTACTCCCCACCTGTGAGCCAGGCATCCTTATTGTTGTATGCCACTGAGGTTTTATTACGCAGAAAAAGCTGATACATGACCCAACCAGGTATTGGATTGTGGTCTGGCCTGTGGACCGACCAATGGCTGGCCAGCTTCTGCTCATACAGCTCCATCAAGGGGATTCCGATCACCTTCAAAGGCAGCCTAGTCCCCAAAATCTAATCATATTTGGAGCTAAAACCTCTCTCCATGTACTTAACCCTTGGGCCAGACTCCTAGATCCACACAAAAGTAGTTCCATCTCTCTCTCCTGGACCCATCTGGTGCTTCCAAGTCAGCATGTCCAAAATCAAAAGCTTCTCTTTTCTCTGTTTTGCACAGGGCAAGACTGTCTCAGGTCTCTGAAGACTTGTTCTTCCTCAGCCCCTGCAGTGAAAGTGTGGCAGAGCCATGAGACACACTGCTGTCTCCAGTGCGGGGACAGGGAGTCTCACCCCACCATCCCGTCCTCCACACCAGCTGCCAGGCTCCGTCCATCCATCTTCATCAAACAATGCTACCTGGCATCTACTTTGTGTCAGCAGCTGTGCTCAGGATGACAAGATCAAAGGCACAATCCCTGCACTCAGGGAGTCCATCTAGTGAAGGGCTCATAGTGCTCGCACAGGGATCTGATGATGATACAATGATCTTTTATTGGGTGCCTACTATACACCAAGTACTTTAAATCATATATGTCTCAAGTCCTTGCAATGATTCTACTGAGTTTTATCATGTGCCTTTTTACAGTTGAGGAAACTGAGGCTCAGGAATCGACCTGCCTGAGCCATAGCTCCTAAGTGGCAACATCTGGCTGTTGGTCCCAAAACCCAGGCTCTTCCTGTGGCACCAAGTGGAGCAGAAGAGGTCACCAGGTTTTCCCTCATTTGACCATGCAACCCTTTTCTTGGAGAATATTCTGTAGGAGTACTGTTTGCAGACAGGGAAAGCCCAATCTAACTCAACCCTCATTTTCAGACAGGGAAACTGAGGGACTTTCCTGGCCTCACTGGGTCCCTGGCCTCCTGACTGTCAGCCCAGGACTCCGGGAAAGGACCCGCTCCCGGGAAGAGGAGGCAAAGGTGGAGGCAGGGACCCAGGCCAAGGGAACTGCTCAGGCCCTCCCCTGCCTGGCGCTGCCCTCCCTGCTCTGTCTGCTGACATGAGCTCACCCTCCAGGTGCAGCTGAACAATGCACACCCTCCAGGGCCGCAGGACCCACTTCCACCTTCAGGAAAACCCTTTGGGGAAGAGGGGGAGAAGAGTCCTGGGCAGCACTCAGCAACCCAGGCCCAGCTCCCAGCTGCCCCGACACCAGACAGAAGGGGACCCAGCAGTTAGCAGCTGCTCAGGGCCTGGCTGAGAAGCAGGTGTGCTGGAGTCCAGCTGTGGGACCTTGGCCATGGGGCCTTGGGAAAGGTTCACCAATTCTCTGAGCCTCAGTTTCTTCAGCTGGGACAAAAAAAAAAAAAGATCAGTTGAGACATTACAAATGATTCAGTAAAGCGTGATGCATTCTTCTTCAGATATGAAGAGTTATTCTTACATTGGAGATCAGATATGAAATAAACTTGCCCCTTTTTCCTAAGGAAAGACCCTGAAAAACTTCTTGGGTAAGTCATGGCAACTCTGGGGGGGCTTCCACAAAAGGAGGTGTCTCCTAATTCCGTGATATCTGGCAGGGCCAAGACCTGCCCAGAAACACAGATGGGACAGCATGAACGCTGAAGTACTCCTTCCAGAAATATTTCCCGAGTGCCAATAATGTGCCAGGACCTGTGCTTACAGTTCCACACACCCCCATGCCCCCTCATGCTGGCTTGTATCTTCATCTCCATGTCCTCGCTCTGACAGTCAGTCCAGGCTGCCGGAAATACACTTTCCCATCTTCACCTGGCGAATTCATTCCTATTCATCCTGCAAAACTCAGATGAGGCTGAGGTGCAACCTCCTTGGGTCTTCCTGGCCTCTTCTCTCTCCAGACGAAGCGGAAGGTCTCTTCTGTACCCGACCTGTGCAGAGCCTCACGACTGACCTCCTACCCTAGAGTGATCTCACCTGTTCGTACACCTGCCGCCCCCAGGAGCTTGTGAATGGCTTGGGGGCCGTGAGCCTGCACACCCAGCCTGGCGCATACAGCTTGAGTGAACGAATGTGTAACCCAGCCTCTGGCCCTTTCTGTTGTGGGAAGCCTGGGGTTTTTCCTCAGGCCAACCCTTGAAGCAAGAGTCTGCCTGTCTTCACATCTACCCCCAGGAAAATACACGTAGTGTCCAGGTGCTGGAGATTTTGTAAGAAATACAGAGGACGTGCACACCCCACAGCAAGATCCTCCCCCAAACCCATCAGACGTGTTTAATCCCAGGCTCCTTCCCACCACACTAGTAGACCAAGGTGGTGGGTGGAATGATGTCTGCCCCCATCCAGGTGTCCACATGCTAATCTCCAGAACCTGTAGATTAAAGGTGGATTAAAGTTACGGATGGAAGTAAGGTCATCAGTTAGCTGACATCAAGATGGGGAGATTATCCTAGACTATCAAGGGTCATAAAAAGTGGAAGAGGAAGGCAGAAGTGGATGTCGAAGTGATCTGACATGAGGACTGGAAATAGCTGTAAAGATGGAGAGAAGAGACAGGGGGCCACATGCCAAGGAATTTGGTGGCCTCTGGAAGCTGGAACAGGCAAGGAAATGGATTCTCCTCTAGAGACTCCAGAGAGAAACGACGTTGGACCAATGAGGCATGGTTCACACTTCTGACCTCCAGAGCTGTAAAAATAAATTTGTGTTGTGTTAGGCCACTAAATTTGCAGCAATTTGTTTCAGCAGCAACAGGACACTAATACATCCTCCTCTTGCCCGAGCCCCTTACCCCGTGGACTCCCCGTCTCAAGCAATTCTGCTCTGGCCCCAAACCTGCACAGCTCACCCAGCTAAGGTGCAAGCCCTGCAGGTGCCCCAACCCACCCTCCTCAAAGGGCAGTTCAGCAGCTGTCCGTTGTTACGCAAGGATATAGCCCTTGACAAGAGGGCTCAATCCCCAGCAGCCTGTGCTCGCATGTTTCACAGTCTGGCCCGGAGGCAGACACACACTCATGCACACGGTGCAGTGCTCTGAGAGCGAAGGGGAGGGGGACCCAGACGGGATAGGAGAGCTCAGGGAAAACTTTCTGAAAGAGGTGGCACTGAGCTGAGTTTTGAAGGGCATGTAGGCAATCATCAAGTGAAAGGAAGCAAAGGACTGTGGGTCCAAGGAAAGAGAAATCCAGAGACAAGATAGAGACAGGGGAGACAGAGAGACACGGCAAATTGGAGAGGCAGAGAAAAAGGCCAAGAGAAAGAGGCAGAGAAGAGCTGACTGTCGTGTGGCTGCTCCCAGCCCAGCCTCCCTCCAGTTCTGGGACAGAAAATAGCCTGGCTGACCCGTGGTGTGCAAAGCATTTCCTGTGCAGCCCTGGGGACCCCTGAGCTGTACTTTCTCAGGGGTGGGGCTGGCTGCGAGGGGGGCAGTGAGGGCAGAGGAGGAGGGGACAAGAAGTCCTGGGCCTGCATGAACTGTCCAGGACAAGAGTGGCTGAAGATGGGAAGGAAGTGGCATGCATATGTCAGGGTCCACATGTGTGCATGAGCATGAGGACTACCAGGGTGTGGCTGAGGCTCTTGCACGCGTGCATGTGGCTAATCCTTGGGTTCTAGGTCTCTTCGTGGAAAGTGAAGGCTGGATGAACAGACAGCAGGTCCTGGTGGACACCTCCCTGTCTTATGTCCCAGGGTGAAAGGCAGCTCTGAGAGCCTTCTTGAGGACAGAAGCCATCCCCTCTGGGAAACCACCAGCTTCAATGTTCTAGGAACAGCTTCCAGTTGACTCTGTCCTGCCTGCTCCCCAAGGGCACCACCTCTGTGTGCTCCCTTCAGGGGTCAATGCCCTGTTCTCAACTTTGGCTGGGGAAGGAGTGATTCATCCAGAACCTTCTCTGAGGACCTTTTCCAGGGAACAGGGGGAGAGGGTGGGGGACAGTGAGGCCTAGCTCCCAGAACCCAGAACATCTCACTGTGAAAGACATCTTCCTCTGGGGGAGATACTAAACATCCCCCAGTGACTTCAGCCTAGACCCTCTCCCACCCTCCTCACTGGGTACCTGTCCCCACTTTCCCAAGGCTGTTTTTGAGACTCTCTTGAAACCAGCTCTCCATTCTATCTTTATGCAGTTTAATATTTTACCCTCTACCCCTGCTAGATTTTTATCATTCCAGCACGTGGAGATGTCTTTGAATGGAGAGCACACTGTCTTCCTGTTTGATGGACCTGCTTTCCGAAACATTCGAGCAGAGCCTGGGCAGCCATTCCCTCTGGGAATCCCCACAGAGGGGATTCCTGCCTGGAAGGGAGGCAGAGCTTTGGTTTTCAGCTGGGCAGCTATGCACACCGCAGGAGGTCATCCAGGGGAAACAAGGTAGTTCCTCACTCTCTTGGGTCTGAGTTCTCAGCCAGGATTACCTTCTCTGACCTTTTGGCTCAAATTCTGACACACCTAACAACCAGCCAGGACCTTTGATTGCACCATGTTGGGACCCATGAAGCTCATCCCAAAAAACCACAGAAGAGCTGCTAGGCTGGACCTACACTGGCTTCATCTGGCCAGTCCAGGCTGCTTCCTGGCCCCAATGGGCCTGCTCCCCTGGCAGATCAGAGGTGCCATCATCCCTGCCCTCCCAAAAAGAGACTAATGAACACCTGGCCTAAGGAAACGGAACATTTGCCGAGCACCCATCATGTATCTCCTGTAATTAACACGTCAACCCTTCTAAGGGGGAATTCCTGTTCTGGTGAAGAAGGCATTTCCAGAGGAAGCTAAGTGAGGACTCAGAGTCGAGGTTGAGTCCGACACATGGAAGGGACCGCATCCTCTCCTCCTAGCCTCCCTCCACAAGAGGAAGGTCGGGCATGGGGGCGTACACAGGAGGCAGGCTCCTGGAGAAAAGGAGGCCGGAGCAAGATGCGCTTTCCCCAGCCCAGCTCCCAGGACTGGGTCAGAACCTCAGGGAGAGGGAGGGGGTGCTGCTAACCGGGAAACTGCCTTTCCTGGGGGGTTATGTGAGAGAAGCTCACAAGCCCCTCTGTTTTGGGGCCCGGTGACCAAGTATGATTTGGATCTGGTGAGAGAACCCTTCTCCCTGCTTCTTCATACAATTCCCGTGGCTCCAGTCCAGCAAGGACTGAGGGAAGTATGATGCCACCTGGCACCCTATCATAGGCTTGAGGGCACTGGGGTGGCACTGGGTTTGGGATAAGGGTCCCTGTAGCCCTTCTGTGGCTCGCAGACCAGGGCCACTCATGCAGTAGCCGACTATGAACACGTGTGACGTACCCTGGGGACTCTGTGAGTAGGTAGAAGCCTGGGGTCCTCACGACAGGGAGCTATGAGGCAGCAAAGGTGGGGCCTTAATGTCAACAATTTCATTTGTAGCCACAGGTTGGTGAAGCCAGGGAAAGCCGTCTCTCACGAACTTTTAGGGATGTCAGTCAAGCTCCAAGAGGCCAAGTCACTTGCGGAGGTGGTACAGCCAGCACGACGCCTGGGTCCCTGGCTGCACAGCCATGAGCCTTCCAGGACGCTCGCCCACCAGGGCACCCCTGATGCCCACTTCAATGCCAAGGTCCCAGAAATCCTCTTAGTCATCCCACCCCACTTCCCTTCCCGAGGCCGGTACACCTATGCTGAGCCTTCGCAGCAGCAGAGACGCCTGGGGCCACCTTGTGAACCCCTGCCCCGCCCAAGAGGCACCGTCAGACCTGCCCCCTCATCGTGCCTCCTAAGAAACCGCCTGCCTTCTCTGGGAACTTTGGCCCCGTTCCCCGGGCCACTGCAGAATCGGCCACGTTCTCACCTAACACTTGCCCTTTCAAGGGACAGGTACCTGGGCCAGTGTGCCTCCTCTCTCGATTTCTGGGTTTGGAAACCAAGGATCCAGGTGCGTCCTGTGAGGGAACCTGCCATATATCAGACTTGGGAGTTCTTGGCAGCCGTGTTCCTCCATGTGGAAGAAACAGGTATGCAGAGAGAGGTTGGAACCACCACAGAGAGAGACACAGACGTGAGCGGTGCAGAGAACGTACTGGTGACCTTCACGGCCGACGCTGAAGCCGCTCTAGAAACTAGGAAGGTCTTCTTTTTGCCTGAAGAGCCTGACGCTGGACTTCGGTGACTGGCCTACAGCACTGTCCAGCCCCCACATCATGCCCTTTCCCATCCATCCCAGGAGAGGCAGGGCCAAGCAGCAGCACCAGGGAGAAGGAAAGCGGGAGGGGGCCCCAGCCGGGCCGTCCCTTGGGCTTCCAACGACAATGGCACGGGCAGCACATTGTTCATTATGGCTTGAGACACCTCCCCGGATACCCCCAGCACTCAGCTGGCAGCCGAGCGAGGCCGAGGCAGGAATGGGCGGTAGAGGCAGTTCTAGTGTCTTCGGAAACCTGATGCCTGCGGACCACCACTCTAACGACAGCTTCCTGAGGACAGAGAGGGAAAGAGGAGAGGTCAGGTGGGGGACAGGAGAACAGCTCATTCTGTGCTGGGGCGGGAGGGATCCCAGGCCTGGGTGGGGAAAGGGCTCAACAGGAGAAAAGATGGCTGCCTGGCCCCCACTCAGACCTCCAGTGTGGCCTTGAGTCAGTCAGTTCTCTTTCCTCTCCCTCAGGGCACCCCACCCCCACCCCCCATGAAACACACAATGGGAGCCGAATAGACTCTGAGCTAGAGAACCCTGATCTCTCCCAGCTTGGCCTCCCACCAGACCCACCCCTGACCTTAGCACCTGCCAAGCTCCTCTGAATTCTAATTGCTATGACTGTGTACCCGCTCGGGGTGGGCAAGCCCACGGGGCCAACACTGGTGGCCTCAGTTGCCAGGCCTGCTGGGACTCTGCTGTTGGTGCAGGCTGAGGGGAAAGGACAGGAAGCCAGGACCTGAGCAGGGAGGTTGAGCTACTCCAAGGCAAGGCCCAGCCCAATGCTGATGTCTTTAGGCCAGTTTGATCCTCAAAGCAGACAGACTCTGGAACTGGCGTTTTAGGAGATGTCTGTGTTCTGAGCAGGATCCCAGTCCACTGCTTAGGAGCATGGAAACCAGCCCAGCCCCTCAGAGGAGAAAGGCAGAAGGGTAAGGAGACACGGACGAGCCCAGTCAGGGCGTCAGGAAGTAAAGCAGGGCGTATAAACTGTATAAACTGGAAAAGCAGAGCTGGAGCCAGACAGCCAAGGTCCAGGGGTGCCCAGGACTCACACACACCAGGCTGTTGGCAACGAAGCTGATTCCAGAGCCCTGCAGCCTGCCCAGGCCAGGCTGCTTGGTGGGATTGGCCCCTGCAGCTAAGCACAAAGTAAGCTGAGACTGAGTCACACGCAGGACTGCACCTGGGAGGAGGTGGTGTCCTCGCCGGCCACGTGAATGGCCCTGCTTTCTACACCAGGGGTGGCAAGAGAGTCCAGATAAGGAGTCTTATGGCGGTTGTGGCTCCCCCGGGCCTAAGTAGCCACAACTCACAGCTGCGTTGTGGCCGTGGCACCCAGGGCAAACTGTCCGTAAGGGCTGGAGGTGACCCAACTCTGGAGCACAGGGCCTACCCGGGCAGCTTTCTCAGCCCAGCCTCAGAGGCCCCTGGCATTAGAGAGTCCAAGTAGGAGCGAGCCAATATTTGCCTCAAAGCCTCTCTCCTCCACTAATTTATCTCCTCCTCCTTCTCAGATTCTGTGGTATAGCATGCCCTCCAGCTCAGTGCTGTCCAATAGAACATTCCACAGTGATATCCAATGCAGTAGCTACCAGCCACGTGTGGCTAGTGAGGAAGCGGATGTGTAGTTTTAATTCATTACTTTGCACTTGTCATCGTTGCCCACGGCTAGTGGTCACCATATGGGACAGCGGAGTCTTGGCTCTTGCACATGGCGGGGCAGTAAAACCTTCTGAGATCCTAACATTTCACCATGTCTGTGTGCCAGGAGCGATCAGAAACGGCTCTCTGTTCAGAGTAGGGCTGAAGCGACAGGGACAAGAGGGAAAGGGAAAGAAAAGAAAGGCGTATATGTATTACCTTATTTCGTCCTCACAGAAACCCTGCCAAGTAAATACGATCATCCCCACCTTAGGAATGAAGACACTGAGACTCAGACAGGTCTAATAACCTGCCTCGGGTGACCCAGTTAGTTAAGGCCAGAGGAAAGGTTTGACCCTAAGAGTCTGGCCTCAAAGTCCCTGGTTTTCCACCTCATTACACAGCTGAGGAACAAAGCGCCCCTTCCTGGCGCTGACGGGTCAGAGCAGGGCAGGGCAAGGCCACGGGCTGCCCAGGGTCCCCTAACCTGCCTCTTCCTGAGCTCAGGCTGCCCTGTTATGACTTCATGCTATGACCTGAGGTGAATTTGTAGAACTCAGGCACACCCAGATTCACACAGAAGGCCAAAGGCACATGGCCAAAGACAAATGATCTGCTTCTGTGCCATCCATTAGTGCGGATAATTACCAGTTGATTTGATATTCTTGGCTTAGGGGAAGGCAGAGCTGTGCTTTGTCCGGGCTAATATTAAAATACCTCTTCACCTCCCCTGCACACGCTGATCTGCTCACTCAAGGCTGGGCCAGACGGGGGGTCAGAAGTGAGCTGGAAGGGAAGGAGATGAGGGTGGGGAAGGGACTGACATTTCTTAGACATTTCATTTCATGCCAGGTACCAAGCTAAGGACTTCGACAGACCGTCTCGAGTACTGATCATCCGTACGGGGTAGTGACGACTATTTTCAGTTTATAGGAGCAGGCCTGAGGTGGAGACAGGCAGGGCGACCTGCCCAAAGTCACACAGGTGATAGGGTAGAGTGCGACTTCAAAATCTAGCTCTGCCTGACTCCCAGCCCCTTTTAGATCACACTGGCTCTTGGCAGAGATCTGGAAAAGCCACCGCTGCTGATAAAGGGCCTCAATTCCTCTCCAGCTCTGCCTGGCACCATGACCGAAGCCAGGCTCCTGCTGCAGGCATCTATCCCTTCTCCCGGAAGTTCAGGCTCCCATGAACAGGGGCAGCCCCCAGCCCCCAACCCCATTGTGCAGTCCGTGACAATGAGAGGCAGGCGTCCCCTTCTTACCCACCGCTTTCCTCCCCACCCCACGGGGTGCTGCCAGCTCAGCACAATAGTGCATTCTGTGTCCAAGAGCCTCCGCTGGCGGCCCCCCGGCTTGCGCAGCCCCTCCAGACAATGGCAGGGCCCAAAAGGCCTGATAGCCGGTGACAAATGTATGTGAATGACCAGCTCACAGGAAGTGGCCTTCAATAGTCCGATAGCTTCCTGTATCCTGACATTGTGAAGGCCCACTTCCTGTGCTGTCTCCGAAAATACAGCTCGGCAAGGCTGGGGGCGGGGGCAGCGGTAGAGCTTCTCTGTCTGCTCCCCCCCAGGGGGGCCCGGGCAGGATTCAATTCTCCCCACCCCCCCAAAAGGCCACCCATCTCACCTCATTTCTGATTCAAGGGTGAAATCTCTGCTGGCCTCTAACCAGTTCCTCCACCTCCCGGCCAAACCCCACCCAAGCCCAGGCAGAACAAAATGACCTATTTTTAAAGATTGCACAGCCTTCCTCAGTAACAGCCCCCCACCCCCCAATTCCAGGATCTCAGGCCTCTGCTGGGAAAGGCTTTCCCGGGTCTCCTCGCATTCCTCTGGTGCACACTGAACACGGTTCTACTCCAAACAATAACCTTCAATAGTCTTACAAATGCTCCTTCAGTCACCCCTTCGACCTTCTCTTCCCAGGGTGGATGGTCATGATTCCTTCGGCTTCCTCTGTGTCACAAAAAGCCCAGGGCAGCAAGAGAGCGGGGAGGCCCCCTCTCCCTCCAGGCTCCAGCTAGACTCGAGAAAAGCTTTTCCCTGGGCGTGCCTCCCCACACACCTTGGCTCCCCACAGAGGTTGATCAGGGAGAGCGAGACAGGGGCAACTAGGAGTGAATGCACCTGGGCATCTTCTGCAGAGTCAGGCACTAGGCAAAGAGCTTTTCCCTCCATTTCCTGGTGACACTGGTAGTAGAGCCTCATGTTCAGGACAAGGAGAAGTTAAGCCATTGGCCCCGGGTCCCCCAGCTACTGAGAGCTGGAGCCATACTACCCCCAGCCTTGCTTGGCACTGGGAGATAGGTTGAGGTCTAGGGCAATGGAGAGGGTACCATTTACCCCCTTCTCTCACACACTCTCTTAGGACTTGCGCCCCATATCCCCGACATTGGAAGTCCTCCCCCAGCTTCCTGGGCTGCACCCACCCTGCCAGCAGCCTGCCTCTGAGTATTGTTTTCCACTGTGATAAAGGAGGCACTGAATCAGCCTCAGGCCATTGTGGTTGCCTGCGGGGGGGGGGGGGGGGGGGGGGGGGGGGGGGGGGGGGGGG